>NC_141293.1:15422579-15710079 GCF_037954325.1 Fistularia commersonii
TACCGTAACTGTTAGCGCTGCCGTTATCATTAGCAGGAGATTATTTATACCTTTCTTTCTATCTCTCCTCGCTCACTCTCTCTCTCGTTCAACTCCAGTGGGTCAAGACGGAAGGCCACCCGCATCTTGCCCGGATTTGTCCAAGGTTTCTGCACTAATAAAATGCAATTTTCCTGGAAATAATTTTAAAGCGAGCGGTCTGGATCTGCTCTACATGTAAAATGTATGGATAAAGATAAACAGTTGCATTGAAAGCCATAGCAAAGGCGCTGATGGCGGGTCTTTTGGGTATTTGAGTAATAGCCCAAACAGGAAGTCTTTAGCCAAACATCAGGACGTGATACAATTCAAAGTTTCCCTTAAGGTCAAATATGCATGAGGTTTTTTTTTCCTATTCTTCTCGCTCCACTTGAATTGTTCACGTATGAGTGAACAGTCTGTGTGACACCAAAGAAGCAGTTTTCATCAGACACGTACACACACACGCGGATGTGATGTGGAAACTTGATGTGGAAACAACCAGGGTGCAAAAAAAAAAAAAAAAAAAAAAAAAAAAGAAAACGCTGCTTGCATTCTTTTGCAAAAGTCCAATACAGACTTTAGAATTCAAATGTTTCAAAATGAGACTAGACAGGTTTAAGAAGGATCTTTGTACATCAGCAACCAACCGTACTGAATTATGTGGCGGTCAGACAGAACGCCTGGATTATAACCAAAACTACAAGACACTGATTTCTAATTTAGTCATGTGGGCAGTTTCATGTCACTGAACACATAATCATTACTGTAAAATAATGTCACATGTTTGGTTTTCAGTTCTGGGCATTGGGTTACTGGTGAGTCACACATCGTTTGAAACAAAGTGTGTGTAGTCAACCAGAACGCTGGATAAGATAAGATAAGATAAGATAAGATAAGATAAGATAAGATAAGATAAGATAAGATAAGATAAGATAAGATAACGTAACGTAACGTAACGTAACGTAACGTAACGTAACGTAACGTAACATAACATAACATAACATAACAGTTTATTGATCCCTATAGGGGAAATTCATTTTTCAGAGCACCTGAATATGAGAGTTTGCTAGAAGTCCTTAAAAATCTTATGTTCTTGTATTTTTAGGTGTCATCTGTTATTGTTTTTATGTGCAGCTAATGGGAAGGAAGTTTGCAGGATGATACCGGCATGACAAGGAAAAGTACTGGAAAGTTTGCAAGAATGTATGATGCCCTAGTGTGAACATCAGGGAAATTATTACATTTTTAAATCATCTAAAAATTTGCAAAAGAAAAAAACAAATCAGAGGATATTCCTGATTGTTGGTATGAAATCTCTTACAACACACTGAAGTGAATGACCAGAAAATTTGTACAATTATCTTAAAATAAAATAAAAAGAATACAAATACAAAGAACAAACAAGGACTGGTTACTTTACAGTAGAAGTCTGATGTAAATCAGTTTTATTTCAAACAAGTAGCTTCAGTGTCCATACCTGCCAGCAAACCAGGCACAGTTTGCACAGGAGGTGCCCACAGGGTTTGACGCGAGTGTTCTTATCTCTCTTGGAGCAGATCTTACACAGCTGGAAGGAGCTGCCGATCTCGCAGTACTGCTGATACTGCTCCTGCGATGGCAGGAAAGATGAATAATAAATCTTTTTTTTTTTTTCTCTATCTCTCAAATCAAGCCTCGGTTTATGCATCCGCTCACCATCGTCACCTTGACCGTGTCCCTCACGGTTGGTTCGCGCAGGCTGCTCAGGTCGGGGTTTGCGTCCTGGCCATTTGGGTACAAGTAGCTGCGAGCACACACAGTCGCACAGTACACACTCTTGAGAAGAAAATGCGAAATTAAAATACGTGAGTTGATAGTGAGAACTACTTCTATCCTACCTGCCAGCTTTGCAGCCCTCGATGAGCGCAAAATAGAGAGACATGTTCTGAGGGATGGTTTGCACGATGTTGCCGTCAGCCGCCACGTGGCCAATCGCCCACTCGCCCATATTTGTGCAGCTCGGACGGAAGATATAACTGTAAGCATGAGTATTTGAGTATTTAATTAGCGGTGTCATTGCTTCATTATATGACATGTATTAATCTGTAATTACTCTCCAGATATAAACAGATGATGCTCTAACTTTTTAGTTTATAGTCAAAACAAAAGTCTCACTGTTATTAGTGACATTAAACTGCATTAAAACAAAACATTACATGGGTTTGGTTTGGTTTTTTTTTCCAGTACTTGGGTTTTACCACTCTAAGCATGAGGACAAAATGTTGATAGTTTTCTCACCCTGGTACGGCCCGATGGCAAATAATGACATTTGAATGATTGTCCCGCCACCCTCATCCTTACCCTTGACTTTGACACTTTATAGTTTTATTTGTATTTCTTATTCCCCCTCCTTTTTTAATTTTATTTATTTATTTATTTATTTATTTATTTGTTTGTTTATTTGTTTATCTATTTATTTCACTGTTTATACAATTTCCTACTATTATTTATTATTGTTATGTTTTACTTGAAACTCTGGCACAACAATTTCCTTCGGGATAAATAAAGTTGTTCTTATTCTTATTCTTATTCTTATTCTTATTCTTTTTCTTTTTCTTTTTCTTTTTCTTTTTCTTTTTCTTTTTCTTATTCTTATTCTTATTCTTATTCTTATTCTTGTTCTTATTCTTATCCTCATTCTTATTCTTATTCTTATCCTCATTCTTATTCTTATTCTTATTCTTATTCTTATTCTTATTCTTATTCTTATTCTTATTCTTATTCTTATTCTTATTCTTATTCTTATTCTTATTCTTACCTCCCGGGTCTATCGATGAAGCGTTGGAGTCGGGCCACCACCTGGTCATAGGTGAGGAACGCCATATAACCTGGATGAGTCACCGCTAGCTGCTTCCAGTTTCTTATTAGTGACTTCCAGGGCTAAAAAAAACAAGAAAAAGACAGTTTACAGCAATTTCCACTGGTCTTCGGGTTGGTGTTAAGCAAGGATTCAGCAAACTATTGAACCGATTTGCAAGGAATGAGCCCGCTGACGGTCGGACGCACGGGTCCGACTGTCTTTCTTAGACTTACTAGACAGATTTACTGAAAAGACAAATATCAACTTGTTTGAAAGCGTTCAACCAATCCTGCAACACGAACACAAAAAAGGCAATTTTTTTTTTTCAGTCCCACCTCCTGGTCCACCATTAGAAAGATAATTTGGGATCTGAAAAAAATTTTATATTTGAGAAAAATTGATTTGGTGTCATCCCAGGACTGCATAAAGCTAGCTAGGCCTTTTCCCCATATTTTCTGTCTCTATGCTAATTTTACGCTGGTTGTCCTGCCTGTATGCAAGCTTCAACTCCATAAACCCATGATGTGCAGATCTCACCAGTAACATTAGCTTTTCCTGCCAAGGTGAGCGAATGTAAATGTCGAATCGTCCAGTGACGGATGAGTATAAAAGTAGGAAATAGTTTCACATTACCTGAAATAGTCTGGTGAAGATGTCAAATTCAAACACTGAGATGTGGCTGTTACAGGTGAGGTCAATGGTGGACTTCAATGCCAAGGACTCCATTGCTCCGTCCAAAAAATGCACTCTTTGCAGCTTCTCCTCAAAACTGCGCCACTTTACGATACATCTGCTCCAGCACAGTATTAGCACAAGGGAGATTACTGCATGTGAAGATAACCCGCTTTGTAAAACTGCATAAGAAAAAAAAAACCCTGTACTTACTTATCACCAAATGAGTGCCTCCAGAATTCCCTGGCCTCCTTTTTTGTCACCCTGTATGTGTCACCTTGAAAAAAATGACCTGGAAAAATGACCTTGAACTCCCACAGCATGTGGCTGAACAGCAGGGACAGTTTGACCAAGTTCCTCCTGAAATTAAAATACACCAATTGTCAGTCGTGTCAACAAATACAGCGGAAACGGAAAATATTGTACCGTAAAACCTGAACCCTAAGATGTCAAACACACAAGCTCAGCGTCTATGTCACGCTTGTTATTGTCTGTGTTGTGGGTTGTGGTAGAAGTTGATAAATGCAATAGGCCAACTTGGAAAGAACGATGGTTGCGTCATTTAAGGACAAACCTTCTGCAGAGGGTTAAAGGTCAGCGGTTAAGGTAGGAAGGGTGGGGGAAGTGAAAAACTTCACACACACAGTACCTCTAACACACAGAGACACCTCGAGGTGCGGAAAGTATTCAGTTTTAGTCGACGCGCCATTGGTACAACCAGATAGCGCATTGCAACTAAACAGGGCTTTTTCCAATGTCGAGTGTCCGCTTCGGGTTTTTCACAAAAAAGTAAAATAAAGGAAGATCAGCAACATCCGTTCCCATCAGATGGTGTCGCCCATCCGGTCATTGCTTTCCAGGAGTCTTGTCTCGTGCAGAGCAGAAATGTGCGACCGGCTTCAACCTCTTTGCTCGAATGTGGTCATTTTTCAAGCCACCTTGTCAGAGTGCGTTTGTATCTCGTCTTTGTCCCTTACAAACATCTATTCACTCTCAGACAGACAAAGTAGTCCCGCCAGTAAACAGGATACACTTGTCTGCATGTGTTTAACTAAATACCACAACATTTTCTATCTATCGGTGTATCCCCTCTAGTCACTCTTGACTAACTCCTATTTCCTGGCTCTCCATTTCACTTTGATTTTGCATTGAATCATTCATGCTTTTTCTCAATTCTGAGCAAATGTTTCACAATACAGAATCAACATTAAAATAAGCAAACACTTTCATGGGTTGAAAATTATTTTTTTACCCCAGAATTACACCCACCTGTATCACAACTTATTCGACTTAAATATAGTAATAAATGCACGATTATGTAAAACTTTTATTACACTCCCTGCTTTTTTGGATTGAAATTAAGAAGGAATTGAGAAGAGCAAAATGAAAAGCTTAGATTACAATTTTTTTTATTGAGTTGCATTATAGATTGCGTATGAAAGTTTTATTATAACAACATCTGAGATACTTTAACTCTATTTTTTGATTCTATTTTAAATAGCAATAGCCATGCAGAAGTAACAGTAAACTGTCCACAGGTAATTAGTCACCACTATAATTTGTTTTGGGAATTTATCACAGGATTTATCATAGAATTTATCACCATCAAAGTAATACCTAAAGGTAATATCCAAGTAATCCAAGTAATATCTAATTTATTAATCAAATCAAATCAAATCAAATTAATCAAATGTATTTTATTTCATCTATTTTCTTTAATTTGGTGAACTTAATTTAGATTAACGGGCCGATTGACACAGTATCTGTGTATCATATCAACAACCAAATAACTTGAATTTGAATTTGAACTGACTAACCATATCAGCATGAATTTAAAGTTTGATGTATTTTTTTGGAAAAAAACAAACTTTAAAGGAAGTTACTTGGAATATAACACAGGTTGAGATACCTATGTTTTTACTTTTCGTACTTGTCATTTTTTCGTGAAATGCTTTTCCTTTACTGTGATATTGTCTTTTATATATTTCTTGATTCACAACTCATTTCAGCGAAATATTGCTATAATGTGAATTTGCATGAATAAACACATATGCATATACATATGTTTTATATATTTCTTGATTCACAACTCATTTTAGCGAAATATTGCTATAATGTGAATTTGCATGAATAAACACATATGCATATACATATGTATATATATATATATATATATACATATATAAAAAAGAAAAAGAAAAAAAAAATACACACACATATATATATATATATATATATATATATATATATGTGTGTGTGTGTGTGTGTGTGTGTGTATGTGCGTCTAAGTGTTTCCCATCTCCTCCGCTGCCATACTGGGATCAGAAGTGATAAAATTCAGTTTTTAACAAACGTGAAGGTTTCTTCATATTTGCAATAGGTAAGAAGCACAATGGACACCAATGAAATTGCCAAAAACTCAAAAGTTCAACCCCATAATTTGCCCATTTCATGTATACGAACACTAGATTTATAGGTCGCTATTCCCCGGGCAGCTGAAAAATGGGTGTATTGTTGAAACAACAATGTTATTTTTATTTAGATAATAGGTCCATTACATATAAACTGTAATGCCTGATTAAAAATCGGGAATTGCAAAGGAATTGCCGCCATTCTTGACCGCACTGCCCATTTTAATTTTTCTTTTCTCTATTTCTTTTCCTCTTAAACCAAGGGCCAGAATCTGGGCCAAAATCCCATTTTTGTGTCAGAGAAAATGACACAATTTGTTTTGTCTACGTTCCTTCTTATTTGTTTTAAGAAATCCTTGAAGGCAATAATTTGTTTATGAACACTGTAATGTTTCCACATAAATATTCATGTCAAAGGAACTGGAAAAATAATTCAGAATCAAAAATCAAGTCATGACACCAACAAAGACTTGCAAGAAAATCAGCAAAAAGAAATCAGGAAGAAATTGTCTGGAAACGGTCAATAATTTAGGAAGTGGCTCCCGGTTAAAAACAAACAAACAAACAAAATAAAACATGTGCACGAGATCGGGCTTTCACACCTGCAACTTGACGTCTCTTCAAAAATCTCCTCCTGTCCATCTCGAAATAGTCGCAGAGCTCGGTCTGTTTTGTCCAGCATGTTTCTCAGGTGGACCCTCAGGTATTTGACCTCATCTCCCCGAGAAACGTAGCCGCTGGGCATCCCGGAGTCGTAGTACGGCTCCCAGACGTTCCAGATCATCGACATTGTTTCGGACACCAGATCCGGAAAATACGGGGGACTGTTCCTCAGGCCCATCCGCGGGTCGGTGGACAGCCGGTGGAGCTTCTTGAGTCTTCTGAGAACTTTGTCCACCGTGCGCAGGTCATCTCCGGTCAGGATCTGAGATTTGGGGTCGCCTGACCTTCCAGCCGCCATCGTATCGCCGAGGTACGTTTGAAACCAAGCTGGTAGGAAACACTTTCAACCTCAGTAAGCCAGGAGAGGAAGTTACGTTGTGACCGTGCCCTGATGTGGTGACTCTATTTTTCACGTGTGTGAATGCTGATGAGCAGAAAATGAGGCTTCGGTTAATCCAAGCTTTGTTTTTTTTTCCTTTTTGAGTGTCAGCGACGGCATTAATCGTTTTGTTAGAATCCAGCTTCATTTAAAAGAGCCCTTTCTTATCCTTTTCAGAAAGCCGCTTCTTTTAGTTTCCATGTCATAAAAAGTGTATCCAATAAAAGCTTTTTAATTTTTTTTTTTTTTTTTATAAAATTCTCTCAAAGCTATAAGAATCACTGCAGTGGATATTGTATATTCTCAATCCTGCAGTGTGGTTTTAACAACAGCAACCACACAATGCAACGTCGTCCTGCTTGATAGAAAAACAAAGCGAACGATAGGGCGCGATGGTGGAAAGGGTTTCAACGTTTATCATTAGGTTTCCGCGACCAGCACCTGATTTCTCGGCCCGTTGTACATAAACGCATCCAACCCGACGCTCTCTGTTTTGTCCAACAAAAGAGGTTTCTCTGCCTTTCCATCAAGTGATGCCCCACATCTACTCACAGCACGAAGGAAACACATTCCTCCCGAATGCGTCCACTTCTCTTTTGTCTTCCACTCAGATTCCCCACCCCTCTCTCCTTTTCGCTCTCTCTTCCTCTTCTTTTTCTTCTTCTTCTTCTTGTCTTTTGAGGGTTTCCCGGTTGCGGACAGGTTTGTTTCCTTGTCTTGAGACACATGCACGCACACAGGTTTTCTTGACTTGAACAACATGCATGCAGTTAGCAAGAGAGAGAGAGAGAGAGAGAGAGAGAGATGGGGGAGGAAGTCGGAGAAGGGCGGACTGGGTGTAAACGAAAGTTGAAAATAAAAATAGTACAAGGGGTAACGAAGCCCAAACACTTTCACGCTGCAGACATGATGCTTGCAAAGACAGATGTGAGATGTGTGTTCAAAGATCATCAACGGCAAGAGTAAAATTCTTGCGAGCACAGATTACCTTGTGTTATCAAAATAACGTCCCTCGCAGGAAAGACCCACCTGATCAGAAAGGGTGACACGGATAAAATATCAACCGACCGTAGATGTCCTTCAACATGTCAACAAATCAATTTGTCGCACACCATTGCTGATGATAAAATATCAACTTAAAATCTCAGCGGTTTGTATTTGCAAGCAGCGGGGGATATAAAAAGTTAATAGACTCTATATAACAGTTAAAAAACAAATTGTAATACAAAAATGGTTCGTTTAACAGCAACACGGAATGCTCGTGAAAGAACAGCCTTCTTCGTGCATTCTGGGTGTTTATTAGGAAAATAAAAATAAAAGAGCGAAACCCATATGTGGGCGGTGGCCTGGACCCTGGTTTGACTCCGTCAAGGGGACCTTTCTGTGTGGAGTTGTCTGTTTGTATTTGCGGTCCTGCGGTTGTCAATGTGTAACAAATAACAGCAACGATGATGGAAAACCTTAAGGTATAAACGGCTGTCCTGCATAAAATAGTTTTAAAAACACTCAAGATGAGATTGAGACACAAAACCAAATCAAGCAAATTAGTCAACCACTGTGGTTCTGAAAGTAAATAAAATCTACCAAGGCAGTCAGTGGTTATACTGATAATAACTTAGACAAGGTTCGCAATAGAAACAATGAATATTGAAACGGACAAATTGACTTAAATACACACACGCGGGCAAACATCGCTGAATAAAGATGGCTGATCATTGATCGGGTTGTTGGCGACGACCCGTTCCAGTTATGAAAAGAAACACGCAAAGAAACGCGCGTGCACGTGGAGCTTCGATGGAGCTTCCACGCGGCTGAACCAATCGGCGTTCCCATTACAGTTACATTACATTCCAGTCGTTTGGCAGACGCTTTTATTCAAAGCAACTTACAAAGAGTGTAATTCAGTCACCAAAGATCTGAAGTACCAGTAGTCTGAAGTGACCGCTCTCCCAAATAGCCATCTGAGAGCCACATGCATACATACATTTATTTCTTTGTGTTTTGTTTTTTGGGGGCTTAGTGCGATTAGTGGGGTAACGCTTGGTAAAGAGGTATGTTTTTACATTACATTACATTACATTGCATTTGGCAGACGCTTTTATCTAAAGCGACTTACAATAGAGGACATAGGGACTGCAAATACACTTGCAACTACACGATGCACAGGAAATATACAGAACCATAAGTTTGGGTTAGTGAGGGTTTTTTTTTTTTTTTTTTTTTTTTTTTTTGACAGAGACACACAAACGTACACACACACTGCATAGCCTAACTTGCTGCCAACCTGATCTGGGGCATCAGCGCAGTAAAAAGTCCTGAAAGAGAAACGTTTTTACCTGTTTCTTGAAGGTTGAGAGAGATGATGCTAGTCTTGTTGCTTCTGGGAGTTTGTTCCACCACTGAGGTAGTAGAACTGAGAACAGTTTTGCCTGAGATTGCTTAGAGCGAGCTAATAGGTTTGAATTAGAGGAAAGCAGCTCTCTGCCGGAAACATAAGGACTTATCAATTCGGTCAGATATGTTGGAGATATGTTTTCAGCTCAAGGCGAAAATTGGGCAGCGACCCCGCTGTTCTCACCTTTTTCGGGAGTTCGTTCCACCTTTGAGGAGCCTAAACCGAAAAGAGCCGAGACCGAAAAGAGCCTAGACCGGTTCGATCGGCAGCAGGAAGCTCCGAGCGATGGGGCGGACGGTCGCCGAGAGGTGGCAGATCGGAGAGGACGGGTAGGGACATGTGGTTTGACCAGATCCCGGAGATAAGACGGGGACGTCCCATTCACCACCCGGTAGGCGAGCACCAGGGTCTTGAACTCGATGTAGGCGGCTACCGAGGGCCAGTGTAGGGACATAAGAAGGGTAGTTGTGTGGGAGAATTTGGGACGGTTGAGCACCAGGCGGGCTGCTGCTTTCTGAGTAAGCTCCAGAGGCCTGATGGTCACAGCTGGGGTTTATTCAGAGAACGAGGCGTTTCGACGTTCGCTCTTTAACCGCCACAAGATGGAGACACTGCATAGAAGTGCGTTCTTCCATCTCCTGCAGCCTATCCGAAGAAAGGCCAAGACTTTCTTCTACCCGGCCACTTCGAGGGAAATCCCAAGGTCAGCCAAGAGACAACCCCCCCTAAAAGGTGACATTGTTCATTGCGTGAAATTGCACTGTAAAGTATATTTGAATCATCTGACGCTGAAATAGAACATGAAATCAGCCTAAAATATTGTAGCTCAGAGGAGGGCAAACTTTTCGCCTCAGGGGCCCCATTGACTTTTAAAGTTTGACAGATGGACCAGGTCACCACAAGATATGATACATATAAAAAAAAAAAAAATTGCATTTGTTAACAGTGCATATCAGACTCGTCTGACATTTGCTTTGAAAATAAATCCAGCTTGGTTTTGAAGGTTCTGACATTTGCTTGCATTTTATGCACAAATCTTTTTTTTTTCCCTCAGCTCATTCATGTGTGTCAGTCACACTAAATCACAAAGCCAATCTGTGTCATTCAGTTCAGGAAAATTCTCAAGTCGCTCCAAAAATGAAATAATCTCCTGTTTGAACCCCCGCATTCATTGATCCAATCACTTAAATCAAGTATGAATTCTGTAGCAATCTTTGGCGGGCCGGATTAAAAAGACCAACGAGCCGGATGTGGCCCGCGGGCCGTAGTTTGCCCACCTTTGTTTTAGCGAGTCACGAATGTTGGGGTATATGTTGATGCTTGTTTTCGGTGTTATTTGGGGGTGCAAGGAATTTGATGGGTGTAGTTTTGGGTCCAAGGAATTCTGTTTTTTTTTTTTTTGTCACCTGGAATTGAGCGGGAACAGTTAGTTTAATAGCAGGCTTGTGTGGCGTGGCTGTGGCCAACAACAGCTATTGCTTATTAAAAGGATGTTTTACCGTCCGCCATTGTGTTTTCCCTGAAATACTAAACTAAAACGCTACAATATCAAAATGGCGCTGCAGATACTCGTTAAAACCAAAAGGCTCCTTACGATTCAAGCCTTTTTCACTTAAGCCGAACACATAAATCCTCTTGTACTAACAATAACATCCATACCTGACCAATATATTACCCATTTTCTCGACCTAGTCATTTAATTTTCAGCACATTAGTAATGTGGCTCATCATATTGTTACCGAAACACACATTGCACTTTACATTTTGTATTGTTATGTGTAATGTTCCTGCCTTCTTATTGTTTGTGTGCACGTACATGTCAATAAATGTAATATAATCCTGACCGATTCTTGCGATAGCAGTTCTTCGCTTTTGCCACAAGGAGGTGTCATTAAATTGTATATTTTGGTGATTTTTTTTTCTCTTTTTTTTTGTCAATTTATGTTTTTGTATTTTATATTTTTTTATGTTTTTCGGACGTGCATGTTTGCTCGTAGGGGGAAAAGATAATATATTTCGTAACATATCAACGACTGATGGTTCTGACAGCTGCAGGGCTTTTAAAGAAAAAAAAAAAAGAAAAAAATCAGCAGAAGTATTTTAGGGACTTTAGGCACCACACACCTCAGTGCAAATAGGAAAGTCCCAAATTGACCCTGGTAATCAAACTCTCGCTGAGGCTGCAGATAGAAGATTAAATGACATGGTCTGATTTTAACTGCTTTTTTTTTGGTTGTTTTATCTTTTTTTTTTTTTTTTTTTTTTTTTTTTAATTTCACGCTGGGGGAGGTGCCTACGTAGCCTACTTTTAGACAGATAGATAGATAGATAGATAGATAGATAGATAGATAGATAGATAGATAGATAGATAGATAGATAGATAGATAGATAGATAGATAGATAGATAGATAGATAGAATCCCACGGTGAGATCTAAAAGGGACATTCCAGGTTTACGTGCGTTCACAACAAAAGACTTCATGTTTTTTTTTATCTCACTAGAATAAGTGACCCCACTAAACACACACTCACACACACTCACACACACACACACACACACACACACACACACACACACACACACACACACACACACACACACACACACATCAGCTTAAGAGATATAATTTAAAAGGTAGATGTTGTTCAAAATATAACTATTTAAAGGCTTCAGGAGTGAGTTTTGTGAGTGATTTTTTTTTTTAAAGTCATCAACATCATCATCATTCGTATTCCTTCCTCGCTCGCTCTCGGTGACGTGCACGAAAAGTCAAATGTTTTGAGAAAGCATGCAAAAATAAAAATAAAAAAGTCTCTGGTTTGAAGGGAAATCCCCGCGGGATGGATTCCACGCAGGCGCGGCGGCTGCTGCGGTCAACAGGTGAGGCTTGCTCCTCTTCCTCCTCACGCACAAAAGCCGAAAAGTGCACAGGGTGGGGGCAATCGTGCATGTGGGCGTGCTTGTGATTTCTCAAAGATGGGATTCGCTCGCAGTTGCGCAATTTCGGATTGAGCGGAGCGCCACTGAGCGCGCAGTCCCGCAAAGAAACCCGCGCACCCACGCACCTGAGAGCACCACCGAGCCGACCCCAATCCCGCACGCTTTTCTCCACACCCACACCCACACCCACACCCACCCGCGCCGGTTCATGCCGAGGTTCACGGCCATGGACGGTGACCGCCAGTCGGTCGCCACGGCGCCGCTGGATCTGAGCACCACCAAACGCGGGAGCGCCGGTTCAAGGAGCGCGGAGTGCGGCGGCTGCGTGCGGGACGGACAGATGATGACGGGCTGCTGCCCCGCACCTCCGGCGTGCACGGAGACGGACGCTTTGGGCAGACGCTGCGAACCCGCTCGGAACCGGCCGCAGGACAAATCCTCCTCCAGGCTGCCTTTCAGGAAACGACCGATCCCCTTGGAGCCGGAGACCCGGACGCAACCGGCGGCTTCCCCGGGAGACGGAGGCGGAGGGGGCGGCCAGCCGCCGGGGGACGTGCCGTTGCGGGAGAGGATGCCCGGTCGCTCGGACGATCGGAGCATCGGTGCGCCCTCGGTAAAGCGGACGCGCACGGACTCGGAGCCCGCACACGGAACCGACAAGTATCCCGCTCGGTTCCCGCACTCTGTCACTTACGGTAAGCGTCATCGGAACCCGTTTCACACTCTGATAACTTTCCACCTTTACTTTTTTCCACTTCCAGTACGAAGGATTTGGACCATTTCATTGTTATTTCGACCAATTACCAATTATGCTCACAACTAATTGTGTTATTACGCTGTAATAACAACTAATTGCGTTATAACGTTGTAATAACTATGTCATTACTATTACTATACCCCCCACCGTGTGCAGGTGCCTGTCAGGGTTTCTGTTGAGTCACTGAGAAAATGTGTAGTCAGCTTTTTTCACTTACTCATGAAAACCGTCATTGGGTCAACTCATAACTCTCTCTCACACACACACACACACCCACATATACACACTCACAGAGGCACTTCCGCGTTACAGGCGTTATCTGCTTCCTCTTCCAGGTCCCTGCCCGGTGTACGGTTCGCCGTGGGAGACCCACGGCTCCGCTCTCCACCCGAGCCTGTTTGCAAGCATCTCCATGGCAACGCGTCAGGATGAGGACGGAGACACGTAGGTTCCTTGTTATTTAAGTCTCAGTGTTGGGGGTTTGCTGACCTACAATGAAATCAGCCACATCCTCTCTTAACCAAACCTGCTGCTGTAATGACTTAGCAGGTCAAATTACTGTGATATTAGTTAATTACTGTGTCATAAACTGCAAAAAAAAACTCTCACATCTCAAATTAAATCAGGAATCATCATCATCAGGATCAATGGGATGCTTTGCCCACAGTTCCCATGGGAACTGTTTTAATTTATGCTTTTTCTGAGCCACTTCGGAGTTTTAACTGCACGGAAAAACGTACCAATCCAGGGATTTTTGGGAAATAAGTGACATGCAGGCGTTGTAGGTTTGAAAAGACTGTATCTCACAAACGCTGCAGGAAACGCAATGGCAAAAGCATGAAACATGTCATATATGACAAAGACACACTTGCATCGCAGAAGTTGTTCAAGTTTTCTCAGACTTTGAAAAAACAGATAACATTAAAAGTAACTAAAGCAGTAGTTTTGTCATCACTTTTCTGATTTCATCAAGATCTGAGAAGTGTTAAGACGTCGTTTCCGTAGAGCCAATGCCATTGGCTTCAGATTCACATGGCATCATCTGAACGTGAGAAAAACAGTTTGTTAGAGAGCGCGTTTGTTTGAGATGAAAATAAGAAACTGTCTTCAAACATTTATTGATATTTTTTTTTGTCCCTGTTCGATTTTACAATATCAGTCAGCATTTTATTCAACATGTTTTTTCTGATATTTAAGCCTCTCTTTTATTGTTTTTTAATTAAAAAAAATGGTAAAATGCTGAAAAAATACAGTAATTATGATTATTTTCAGGTAAATAAAATAATGACCCCCCCTCAAAAGAAAAAAAAAAAAGTGTAAATGTGGTGCGTGCAATGAAAATACTTCTCGGTCCCCGACCCGAAAGTTCCTAGACATTTGGAAAGTACTTCATGGGACTTTTTGTGTCAATCAACAAGCCTGGTTCCTCAAAAAAGAAAAAAATAAGACAAACAGTTCTGGGAAACATCCCTTGTGTCGAAATGCACCTCTAGTGACTATAAGGTGCGATAATAAGTGTGAAAGTAGAACAAATGACTCGGTTGAATGGCTCCGGACCATTTCCTGGAGGATTTTTTTTTCAGCTTATTTCGCCGAACTGCTTAGACCTGGCGAAGTCACACGGACTTTTGACTTGACTGCAATAGTGAATTTCTCAACATAGACAGAGACTTGCAAAAGTACATGGTGACGAACAGATCAATTTTGCTATTTTGAGCTTTCCTAAAATACCCACTCCAAGACGCGAATGGAATTTTGATACTCACGCTAAACCGTACGATGCCTTTGGCAAACATGTCGGTTTGGTTTTTCCACCTTCTCCCATCTGTCATTGCTGTCATTGTCCTCTAGTGGACCAGCAGCCGTGAACAGGCCATAAAAATTTAAAACCAGTACGACTCCCAATAGCTCCATAAATTATATGTCACATTTTTCAATGAGCCACTTTAATCCGCCGAGAAGGAGATTTACAGTTTAACCTCTTTGATGGCATTGGCATACTCATTTTACTTAATGTGTATTATGTATTCTAGTAAGTTTCAATACTTTTGGCTCCTAAATAAGTTTTTTTTTTTTTTTGAACATTTATTAGAACAGGTTCCTTGACAGAATCACACACATTCTTACAAAACCTCATAACAAGATACACATTATACAATATTCTTTATAGGTCACTTATTTCCTCACTAGCAAGTGAAAAATAAAATAAAAAAAAAAAAAAAAAAAAAAGAAAGAAAACAAAAAAAAAAAAGGAAAAGAAAAAAAACAAAAACCAAAAAAAACAAAAACAAAAACAAAAAAAAATAAAATAAAATAAATAAGTATTTTGATGATTGTCAGGTGCGATATGGCCCCTTCTCCTGATAAGGCAAATTCCATCTCAGAAACATTGCTACGATCAGGCCTGGCTTGTCATGAAGGAGCGCCAAGATCTTAATCAATGCAGTTGTGACGCAGGGTTTGGATCATTGCAATGGTATTTTATCCAGTAGCTGATGCAGCACGAGTGCATTTTAACAAATTTCACTCCGGTGGCTCTCTGTTTGTGTGAGAGCAGACCGCAAGGTGTTTCTCCTCAAACAGTCAGCGACATTTTCCCATCAGGTCGTGTGTTTCTGGCTGGTTATTGCGCTCCGAGGGTTTATCTCCAAGGAAAAAAAAAAACTTTAGTGAGAATCCATTTCTTTTTGCGCACCAACTCCGTGGAACGGTCTGCCTCTCAGCATAACGCGGGCCTGTTCTGTTTTCATTTGTAAAGCAAAACTTTAAAAAAAACTTTGGATTCCAACAGGGGGCCTTTCCGTGTGGATTTTAATGTTTTAACCCTGTCTGTGTCGCTTTTCTCCAATGTCCTCCTGCCGTCAGATACCCAGCGATACAGTAGGCAGGCAGGACAGGCCAAATGGTGGATGATTGATTGAATATATTTATTATTATTATCTTTATTATTATTATAATTATTATTATAATTACAATTATTGTTATTATTATTATTATTATTATCATTATTATTATAATTACAATTATTATTATTATTATCATTATTATTATTATCACTATCTTCGTCATGACCCCAGGCGAGTCAGTATGTTTTTTTTTTTATTTTATTCAACCATTATATCCTCTGACTGACAAAGTTGTGTAAGCATGCCCTGCCCCGCTTGGGATTATTTTGCAACGTAAGTGTTTTGCGAGACGGAATGCGGACAGATTCATGAGATGCTCCTGGCTCGGTTCCGTAGCTTGGATACAGTAGCTACTGTTAGAAAGACTGAGCTCTGTACTGTTGATTCTGTTAAACCAGGATAATATCGGGTTTACCAGGTATTATGTTGTATTATTATAATACAACATGGATTGATGAAGATGACCTTGTTACTATAGTTAAAACTGACATCAATATATGTTTAAGTATACAAATGTGCAAAACATATTTTTCAAAGCTATCAAACGTGTCAACATTGGCTGCACATGTACAAACTAAAACATCGAAATTGTCTCGTGTCTTTGTCAGTGATAACAAAAATAGTATTTATTATATGATAATTAGATCAGTATTATGAGTACTTTCACTCTGGCATGCTTTAAGAAGATAATACTTTTGTACTATGAACTATCCAGACCTTCACTCATGGCAGTATTTCAAGGAGCTGAATATTTCCTTCATCAGTGCACGTGCATCTAAGCTGAGTCGTAGCTACTTTGCATTTGCCTGTTACGGTATGCTGAATTTCATGTGACCTCTCTTTTCACAGGCGGGGGCTGGTTCTGTCATTTTGGGGTGGGCGGGGTGGCTTTCAGCGCCCTCAAGGGTAATGTGACCGAGAACACTGCTTGTCCGAGATTGGGAATGGCAATTTTTTTGCATTCATAAAATTTGCATCCGAACAAAATCACACCTCTGAAGACTGGCATTTTTTTTTGCGAAGTCACAAGCCGTGTGACACTGAGCCACCAAAACTTTCTACCCACACATGGCCATAAAAGGATTTTGAGTTTTGAAAGCCACTTCAAAAGTGCTCTCATTAAAACAGGAAATTAAAAATGCATCACATTCGATCTCTCATCGTCTTAAAAATTCATTTATTTTGCATCTTACATATCTGACGTGCATTTGCAGACGAAAAACCTGAATTTATTAGTCGCAATCAGCCATGCAAAAAATATGCAAAGATATTTTTTTCTCAACAACTTTCGGCTTTGCGGTCGCTTGAAATGTGGTGTGAATTCAGCAGTGAAATGTTCTCAGTCCCCCCCTTGTCGCACTTTTACCATGCAGCCAACAGTGTTACCGTATGCCCGAATTCACTGTTGCGTCAATCCGGGGTTCATCTTCGGTTCTCAGCGCCTCTGAAGCCCCTCAGTTTCGGGAAAAACAGTGCGGCTCAGTGTAAAACATGCTTGTGGTTTTTCTCAGGTGTCTGTCTCCATTCTTCTCTGTGTTTTTAAATGAATGGGCTAAAAAAACCCAAACATCCGCTACCCACTTCCTCTTTCACTGTTCTCTGTCGATTGGTCCAATCGCTCTGCACCAACCTTTGTACCTTTGACTCCTCGAGTTCCATTTCCACCTGCATGTCACCCGTCTGCGTGTCATTTTTAGAAATATTAGCCAAAAGTACAGGTCAAGCTCATGAATTAATCCTGAAAGACGACAAGAAAATTCCAATCCCTTTCAATTGTACCCTCATGTTAGTTTTCCCAGCCACTACTATGTTGACCAGCTAGCGGCTGAATTAGCGGCTGAATTATTCCCATATATATATATATATATGCACTGCTCAAAAAAATAAAGGGAACACTTAAAAAACACATCCTAGATCTAAATGAATGAAATATTCTTATGAAATACTTTGCTCTTTACACAGTTGAATGTGCTGACAACAAAATCACACAAAAATGATCAATGGAAATCAATTGTATCAACCCATGGAGGTCTGGATAAGAATCACACTCAAAATTAAAGTGTAAAAACAAACTCCAGGCTGATCCAACTTTGATGTAATGTCCTTAAAACAAGTCAAAATGAATCTGTGTTGCTTCCTGAGTGGACACTATGATTTCACAGAAGTGTGATTGCCTTGGAGTTACATTGTGTTGTTCAAGTGTTCCCTTTATTCTTTTGAGCAGTATATATATATATACATATACATTATCATTTTCAGCACTTTGGCATTTGCGTCTGTTTAAGTCTAAGCCAAATGCTTGAAATTAAGCTAGAAGTTCCAAAAAAAAAAAAAAAAGAACATAGTTGCGATTTGCAAAGGTGTGGTATCAGGAGGGGGGGTACGTCACCATTCACGTCACATTCTTGTTGCCCGGCGACCGTCGTACAGCTTCATCTGCAGTAAATGCAACAGGGACGAATTTAAACCTCTTCCCTTTCATTTGGTATGATGTTTTTGAACAGTTTTGCTTATAAATCATCTATTGGCCTCTCAGTCCTCCTTGGGGTCTTGACCTCCGGTTTTGGAAACCACCGCTTGGCTGGTTCCGTTCACCTAGATTAGGGCTCCAAAATAAAGATTTACTGATCCCATACTTGCATCAAGTTGAATGGCATCATTTGGAACCAGATATATTTTCTAAATATGAGAGCCCTTTAACCTTTACACACTGGTCTTTGCTGGCTGTTTAGATAAAGGCGCCAGCAGTGACAGGATGGATGAATGCCATATATGAAAAAAAAAATTACATTTTTATGAATGGCATTGAATAATTAAGACCAGTCACAGAGTAACTAAGAGCACATGTTATTTGATTGAGTTCATTCCTGGTTTGATTCCTGCGCTCTTCCAAGCCTGTCAAAGTGTTGTTGAGCAAGACACTGAAACCCAAACTGCTCCCCTGGCGCCGCTAACTGGCAGCCTTCTGCTCATGGTTCATCCATGATAGCTTCAATGCAGTGGCCAAATTTCGCTGATGTTGTGCTGCGTGGATTACGGAACGTGACGGATAAAGGGATTTCTATCTTCTATTCCATTTCTAAATACACAAACACTGATGGCGGCAGAGCAGTCATGCAAGGCGCTAACCAGACCACCAGGTGCAACTGGGGTCTCGGTGTCTTGCCTAAGTACACTTTGGCATGGATGGATCCGCCAACCATCTGATTTTACGGACACCTGGTCTGCTAACTCAGAGAGGATGAAAAGTGATTTGGGGGAGATGTAGAGCTGAGTGTCATCCACGTAACAATGAAAGCTGAGGTCATGTTTAAGGAATCTGCAGCTGAGATGAAGCAGGTAAATGATGAGTAGAAGTGGCCCCAGAACTGAGCCCTGGGGCACACCAGCAGGGCCAAATAAGGAATGGGAAGAGTGGGATTTAAGTTGGATGAACAGGGTGATGGGAGTGTGGCTGAAGCTGATCTGTTAATGAGAATAACGTGAAGAATCATGAAAAACGGGACGTTATGGTAAACGTTTGCCTTTACGTTGAATGTGAGAGTTGTATCTCAGGCGTGTACATTTCAGGACACATCATCGGTAATGCGCCATTGAATCATTGTGTGTTTCGGCTTTTCAAAACTGGCTTCCCTCATCAAAGGTGGCCGGCGACAGGGTGATCACTCCTGAGCTTGTGTCCCGTGCCCAAACTTGAGAATTGCCTGGTTGTATAAATGGCTCAGCCCACAGGACTATGCAAGGCAGGGAACTTGCTCCTCTCTGAGTCAAGCTTCAGAGCTGATCGCATACCCGGTTCGTCCTCGCCGTCGAGGGTTCTGGACTGGGTTCCCGAGTGGGGGATGTGGTGGTGGGTGGGTTTAGTGAGCGGGTCATGTTGAGGCTCTTTGATCCCAGCAAGGGTCTTTTCGCACGGTCCATATCCACTGGCTGCTTCTTTTGGCCACTTCAGCGAATGATCTAATTGTCTGTCGTAGAGCCTGTCCACGGATGCCAAGGTCTGTCATAAGCCTGGCGGTGGAAGAAGCCACAAAACCTTCGCATCCCACTTTAACCCGATAGATTTTCACAATCCGTCCTCGTTGTTATGCAGCTGCTACCAGATCTTTGTAGCGCAGTTTCTTGCGCTAGTAGGCCTCTACTGTTGAGCTCTCTCATGGGACCGTGATGTAAACAGACTTCAGTGACAGAGACCCGAGAACCAGGCCTGGTCCAAGGAAGACAGCTGCAATCTCAGGTGGAAAGATTAGTTACTGGGTAATATCAACTAGCATCTTCCTGTTCCGGGCCATCACTAGTTGGCCAACTTCTGGTTTGGTAAGGGGATGGTGAGTCTTTTTCAGTGATGGAATCGGCTGCTCACAGGGGCAAGGATTCGGTGGTAGGCCTCCCGCGCTCAAGAAATAAGGACACTTTGGCATGCAAAGAGGAAAAGCCGTGAATCGAGGATGAGGATGGTGAGAAAGCCACAGTTGGCTGCCATCTGAAGGTAACCGGTAACTTTTAGCCGAACTGTTTTCTGTACCATGAAGGGAATGGAAACCAGGAACTGTTTGTAGAGGCTGTCATGACGGACAGGTGTGAAGTTGGAGCCGACAAACTTTGCAAATAACTTAGAAATTAAAGGGTGATTGGAGACGGTCAGAGAGGGGAATGGGAAGAGGGCTTTAGAGACAGCAGTTACTTCAGAGGCAAGTTAGTAGTGGAGGACAGAGATTTTGGAAGTGAGGATGAGAATGAGGCAATTACAAAAGTCTGGAAGCCTGTAAATATTGTTAAACAGAGAAAAAAAAAAGTCACATGGAGTTAGATTCATTGGAGGAGATTAAACCGGAGGAGTCCGTGGATTCTGCTGAGGAAATGCATTCGTTATACGTAAAACACAATACGGTCATTGTACAGTTCTTTGTGTACGGTGATTCCTGTTTTCTTTCTTTGGCTTCGAGCTTTGAGGAGACGTACAGTGGGTGCAAACCAGAGGAAGCAGACGGATCGGTGTTTGAGCGCTGCAAATGGATTGGGAAGATCACTGAGGCTGTCATTGTGGTGAGAAACCAGTTTGAGAGGCTGTGGATGTGAGGGAGGTCATTTACGGCAGATGAGAAGTTGTCAAGGCTGGTATGTTTTCCTCAGTATGATATTGCAAGGAGTGCTGGATCCATGATAAAGGAGAGTTGGCTTTGCAGTCAAAGGGTTTGACACCTTCATGAATCTTATTCCGGACGCTCCCTTCATGAGTCGCCACAGGAAATCAACTCCCCCCACCTAACCCCATTCTCTGTATCCTATCTGACCAACTAACTTCAGATCCTCTCGCTCTGCCTCTGAATGTGAATTCCTCCTCTCCTTCTCCGGCCCATAGTTGCCTCCCCGGCATCATCCCAGAATTCCAAGTCTCTACTCTCAGACCCAGACTCTTGCCTTTTCTCTTCTCTCTGCCTCTGAATATATCTTTTTTCTCTTCTGTTTTGACCCACAGTTGCCCAATTTCCACCGGTACCCTGTTTGTCCAACTAGACGCCTGGGGGTCAAATCTGGTGGGATTATCTTCGGCCTGCAGGATAATATTTAATTACTATTACTATTACAACTACTATTAGCGCTGGCCCGCCGATATGTCGCAAGCACCATTAATACTACAAGTCCCACAATGCACTACGAGTGCTGTGGCAGGCCAATCGAGTGCCAGATAGAGCGAGTCCCACATGCTCATCAGCTGGCCTTGCTGAGTCACCTGTTGTCAACTGTCAGCCACCCCTCCCTCCCCCAAAAATGGCTAAACAAAAAGTGGACTTTGAAAACAGGTGGTTTCACGACAGGTGGGAGGCAGAGTGTATGTCCGTGGAGTGAGCAGCGACACTTCTGATACTGCGCAGCTGTCGATTTTTATCTGTGTGGACTCAGATCTGTGCATAACAGAGGAACTTTTGGGGTTAAGATCAATGCATGGCACAACTATGGGAAAGGACATCTTTGAAGCGGTATGCGAATAAATGAAAAATGGCCTGCCTTGGGATAACTTTGTGGCACTGACCGCAATGTGTGTTCAAAAGAGTGAACTGGTAGTAATTACTAGTGATATTTCTCAGGAAAAGCTGCTCTAAGCGTCCCATTCTCATCCCAATGTGTCAACCGTCTGACAAATATTAACGGCTTCCTTTTGCATAACTTACCGACACATTAGGGACCCCTCTCTTGTCATTTTTCGATGAACCTGAAGCGTCATGTCTACATCGACACTTGAATTTCTCTCCAAGCCTATCAAAAATTTAAGCGGCTCGTATTATGCACATGTTTTTGTTCCAAAGGAAAAATTGTGGTCCTCCACTGACGTGACACCCGAGGAGAAGGGGTGCCTAATGCGCCAGTATGTGACTCATGGGAATGTGGTGTCAAAAAAAAAAAAAAAAAAAATTGACGTTTCTCCGGGTTTGTCGAAAAATTATGAAAGGGAGGCGTCTGATGCGTCGGTATGTGACGCCGAGGGAAGTTTCACCATTCGTCAGGCGGTTTACACATCGGAATGAGAATGTGTTGCTTATAACGTCATAAATTCTGTAAACAGATTTTTCTTGTATTTAATGTTTATATGCAAGATCTTTTAAGCTCGGGGTTCTGACTGTGACTAAAGAGCTGTAATTTGTTTTGTTTTTGTACTTTTTTCTTTCTACCAAAAGGTGTGTCGGATTTTTCTTCAAAGGAAATTCTTTTTTGGCTGCGGAAAAATATTTTCATTCGAAATGACCCTGGAACTGCTGCAGATAGAGCCATGTTGCAAATAATTTTTAATTTATTACTTATGATGTTTTTTTAATCGGCAATAATTTAAAAGCTTTTATAATTTCAGGATCAATATGTGCAATAAGTTCACCTCAATAAGTTTTGCGATAAACATGAACCACTGCAAGCCTCGACTTGTACCGACTTTAAATTTTTGGCTTGCTGTGTATTTGAGTTTGACACCCCTGCTGAAAGGTATCGGCACCAGTAGCGGTCGTTGTTAGCCCAGGCCTTGATTATTAAGTTTGATCGCCATATTTAGTAAATTTACACAGTAAATCTATCCGTAGACAGGGAAATAGAATAAAATAAACATTTAATCTTATTAGAAATACATTGGTGCTTGAAAGTCTAAGAACGTTTTCAAGTTTCTGGTATTTTTGCATGAATGTGACATAAAGCATTGTCTGATTGCAAACAAGTCCTTGAAGTAGATAAAGAAAACCAGGCTAAACAAACAAGACAAAAATATGATATTGGTTGTGTGTTTATAGGGCAACCGATCTGATTACATGTCTACTACATATCTACTGCATGTGGAGAAAGAAAGGGAACCATGCTCTCAGTTCATTGTGTGACTTCCCAAAACCACAAAAACTGTATTCCGTACAGAACGGCTTCGACTTCTGGATTTCGGTGGGATTCCTCACATGAGCCGCTCGCGTCAAGTCTTCCCACTCCCACCACATTTCAAAAAGTTCTATTTTGAATTTGTCCATCTACAAAACATTCCTCTAGTGTCCTTCTGGTTTGTCCACATGGTCTTTAGCAAATGTTAGACACAATGTTTTCCTGTGAGAACAGTGGCTTTCTCGTTGCTACACCAGTGCTTGATAGTCTTCTAGGTCACGAGGACAAAGGCAGAGCAGAGGACTAAGTGGTGGAAGCTGAAAAGGGAGGAGTGTTGTATGGTTTTCAGGGAGGAGTTGGGAAAGGCTCTGGGTGGTAAGGGAGAGCTTCCAGATGATTGGACAACTACAGCTAATGTTATCAGGGAGACAGGTAGGAGAGCACTTGGTGTGTCATTTGGAAGGAAAGTAGATAAGGTGACTTGGTAGTGGAATAAGGAAGTGAAGGAGAATATACAGAGAAAGAGCTTAGCAAAGAACAAGTGAGACACTGAGAGGACTGAGAAGAACAGACAGGAATACAGGGAGATAGAGCGTAAGGTTAAGATAGGGGTAGCAAAAGCAAAACGAAGGGCGTACGATGACTTGTATGCTCGGTTTGACAGTAAGGAGGGAGAGAATGATCTATACAGGTTGGCAAAACAGAAATAAAGATGGAAAGGATGTGCAACAGGCCGGGGTGATTGAGGATAGAGAGGGAAATGTATTGACAGATGCTAGAAGAGTGATGGGAAGATGGAAAGAGTCCTTTGACGAGCTGATGAATGTTGAAAATGAAAGAGAGGCAAGGGTAGAAGAGGTGACTATGGTAGACCACAAAGTAGCAGAGATTGGTAAAAGTGAAGTGAGGAAGGCATTGAAGAGGATGAGGGGTGGAAAGGCAGTTGGTCCTGATGACATATCTGCGGAGGTGTGGAAGTGTCTAGGAGAGGCAGCGGTAGAGTTTCTGACTAGATTATTCATCGGGTTCTTAGAGAGAGAGAAGATGCCTGAAGAGTGGAGACGAAGTGTGATGGTGCCCATTTTCAAGAATAAGGGGGGTATGTAGAATAGCGGCATCTAAAGAGGGATAAAGCTGATGAGCCAGACAATGAAGTTATGGGAATGAGTAGTGGAAACTAGACTGAGAGCAGAAGACAGCTTTTGTGAACAGCAGTATGGCTTCATGCCTAGAAAGCGTACTACAGATGCAGTATTTGCGTTGAGAATGCTATAGAAAAGTATAGAGAAGGCCAGAGGGAGTCGCATTGTGTTTTTGTAGACCTAGAAAAAGCATATGACAGGGTGCCGAGAGAGGAACTCGGGTATTGTATGAGGAAGTCTGGAGTGGCAGAGAAGTATATTGAACTGGTGCAGGACATGTATGCTAGCTGTGAGACAGTGGTACAGTGTGCTGTAGGGGTAACAGAGAAGTTTCAAGGTGGAGGTGGGACTCCATCAGGGATCAGCTCTAAGCCCCTTCTTGTTTGCAGTGGTGATGGACAGGCTGACAGATGAGGTTAGACAGGAATCTCCATGGACTATGATGTTTGCAGATGACATTGTGATCTGTAGTGAGAGCAGAGAACAGGTTGAGGAAAATCTAGAGAGGTGAAGGTATGCGCCGGAAAGGAGAGGAATGACAGAGTATACATGTGTGAATAAGAGGAAACCGGGTGGAACATGGGGCTGGTATCGAGAAGTTTGAGGATTTCAGGTATTTGGGATCAATAGTCCAGAGCAACAGAGAGTGTGGAAAAGAGGTGAAGAGACGGATTCAAGCTGGTTGGAATGGGTGGAGAAAAGTGTCAGGGGTGCTACAGTCATGGCCAAAAGTTGTGAGAAAAGTTGTGCCATTTGTATGTGATCTGTCTGACTGTGGATTGGCAGAGTCTAAATTCTTTCTAGATGGTCTTGTAATCCTTTTCCAGCTTCACGGGCATCGGCAACTCTTTTTCAGAGGTCCTCGAGGTCAAATGGTACGCAACCACCAATGTGTTGCCTGTGTGCTCAGACTCTGCTGGATTCCTGCTATTTAGATAAAACATGGCCTCCTCCATCCTTATAGTCATTCCACCAAAACAGCAGACTGTGGTTTTACCTTTAAAATATATAATCCCAAGGATTAATTTATTTTTGCCACACACAATTTTTTTTTTTTTAATTATTATTTTCAATAAATCCATGACCAATTCCAATTATTTTTTTTTCATATTTATCAGGATTTTCTTTGTCTAATTTTAGGACTTGTTTGGAAATCAGAGGATGTTTTAAGTCACATTCACAGAAAAACACAGAAAATTTTAATGTGTTCACAAACAAAATAGATATATTTCAGAGACTGTTGCCTCTTTTATTTTTTTAAACCGCGGTACGTCTGCTTCCACTTTTATTTACTTTTCACACGTTCGTGTGACACAAGTCTTTCAGCTGGTTCACAAACCACAAGGCATGCTCTGTCTGATCATTCCCTTTCCTCCTCGCCAAACAAGACACCACATATGTTGCATATGCTGCACTCACACACTTTTTTTAAACACACACACACATACACACACACACACACACACACTCACACACTCGCTGTGACAGCCTGTCAAAGGATGGGAGTCCTGTCTGCGTCACTGCCTCGAGCCTGAGGCGGAGTTGTGGTCTGCCCCACTTCCAGACTTCCAGGAACTGGAAACTACAGTGTTTCATGTAAATAGAAAGGGATAGCGCGCGCGAGAGAGAAAGAGTAGATTGTGAGAGATAGACAATGAAAGATGGACTTGAACCGCATGCAACAGTTTATTTCCCATCAGAACTCAGGGGTGACTGTTCACCGCACCTTTGGGAAAGATCCAGAGTTTTGGACCCTTTTACTGTGAACCCAAGAGGTTTTTATAGGTCAGTTTGGCACCTACATAACATGTTCTGAGGGATTGATATCATCTGCAGTTTTATGCTTTTTCAGGCAGGAAATTGCAGTGTCTAACAACTACTTGGATTAGTTTCAAAGGAAGTGTTTGTGTCGCATTAGGACTGTCTTTTTTTTTTTTTTTTTTTTTTTTTTCTCGTCCGGGGCTCTGTGCGTAAACGTTGTTTCACGTTTTTCTCAAGAACAGTCATGGTGACACCGGAGGGTTGAGGCTGGGAGAAAAGCCCCAATCAAAAACCAACAAAAAGATAGAAGGGACTGAAGGCTGCTTCTGTTGCTGACAACAGGAAGTGACATAAAAAAAGGAAATTATAAAAAAAAAAAAAAAAACGAAAACTCTTACTGGAAGCGTCCTCTAGCAGCTCAAAAAAAGTGAAAATTGCTATATGGTTCACTAAAACCCTCCCCTTCACACACACACACACACACACACACACACACACACACTGCTCTGTTTCCTGCCCTTCCCTGTCCTAAACTTTGGCCGGGTTTAGTACTTTCATTTCACATATACAACACAGATAGTCATTTCCCTTATAATCTTGATAAGGGTGCAATAATAGCAGTGAGTCATCTGAGAAAGCCAACATTTAACTTGTATTCTAATCTATATGTTTTTTCTTTCTCACCATTTAAATGCTTTACTTCATTATTTATAGCTCCAGAAATTCTAGCAGCATTTTTTTTTTTTTTTACAAAAAACAACCTAATATGAACAGATATTTACAAATACATCAGTAAATAACTTCCAAAGGGCCTGAATGGGATCCAAGTTTTAAGACGAAAAAGAAGCTTGTTTGAGACTATTTTTCAGTTTTTCAACATCATTCGGCCTGATCTTTAGAAGAAGTCTCACTTCACTACAGTTTCTTTGAAATTTGTTGCAAAAGACGGGATTATGTCTTTTGGAGTATTTAGCAGAAAAAAAGAGAATTTTGATGGAATATAGTTCTGAGCCTGGCTTTTGTGTTTATGTGTGTGTGTGTGTGTGTGTGTGTTTGTGTGTGTGTGTCACGTAAGCTTATGTTGATAGTGAATCATTCATTCAGTTGTCAGAGAGCCAAGAATCTGATTGTACCGGTGATGTGGTTTTACAGCCTCTGGCTACGATGCATGGCGTAACCTCGGCCTTGGTCACAGCGGGGAGGCCAGTATCGTTTTGAAATACGGCAGATTTTTTTTTCCTGCAATGTTTCTCTCTGAGTTGACTCCACGTCCATCTTCCGTCTCTTTCTTTACAGAGCTCTGCATATAGCAGTGGTGCAGGGGAGGTTAGCTGTTGTCTACAACCTGATCTATATCCTGCAATGGACTCCAAACAGCCTTAATATCTACAACAACCTACGCCAGGTGAAAAAATTCACGTGATGATAATGTTTTATGCAAGGAATGTGGAAATGCAGCAAAAGTCAAGGCGAATGTTGAGAATTTGCATGAAAATTACTACATATCTGTTCACATATGCGTGTACTGCACATATGCATTTGTGCCAGATCTATATAACATGGGACAAATTCACATGAAAAGGCTCCAAATTCATGTGCACCGATTGCAAATTCATGTGAAGGCTTTCAAAATCCTGTGAAACCAAAGAAAAAATGTCAAATCAGTCAAAATCTCCAGAAAATGTCCCAAACTTATGTTTGAAATGTTTCAAATTCATGAAAAAAATTGTCCGCATTTATCTATATAAGTTTTTCATTTATATGTTACAGATCTGCAACATGACAAATGCATGAGAATGCTCCAAATTTATGTGAAACTGTTACAAATGTACATGAAATCTTCCCAAATTGTTGCAAATTATGTTAAGAAGTTACTAATTCACTTGGCAAAGTCTCAATCTCAATATGAAAGAGTCCCATGGAAATGTAGAAAAACCATATGAGGCTGTTGAAAATAATTTGGGAAAGTCAGAAATTCATATGGAAATCTCTGCGATTCATATAAAAATGGTACTACTTCAAATAAAAATCCTCCAAAACTGTGTTAGAATGTTGTGTATACACGTGAAAATGCTTAAATATGTGATATGTGCTTATATATGTGATATGTGCATAACTCTTGTAAATTCACATGAAATCTGCAGAAATCATGTAAAACTGATTCAAATCTTGTGAAACATTCAGTCCTCATGAAAAAGAGTTCTCAATTCATGTTTGAAATGTTTCAAATTCATGACAAATTTTGCTTCATTAAGTTCATGGTCCAGATCTATAAGACATTTAATGAATGCTAATAAGAATGTACCAAATTCATGGTAAACTGTTGCAAATAACATGAAAAAAAACACAGATTTGTAAAAAAAAATCCAAATTCAACATGAAAATGTTGCATATACAAATAAAAATGTAAAAAAAAACCTATAAGAAACCATGAAATAGTATGAGGAAGTCAAAAATTCACATGGAAATCTCTCAAACAAACCCTCCTAAGAGAGGGTTGAAATGTTAGAAAGTTGCATGTACATGTGAAAATGACTCAATATCATGGGAAACTGATGTAAATTATGTGAAAAAAATGTCCCAAATTCATGTTCGAAATGTTTCAACGCCATTGAAAGATCTACTGCATTATTTAAAAATGTTGCTTGTTCACATGAAATCTTCCAAAATAATGTCAAACTGTTGCAAATCATGTGAAAAAGTTCTCATGAAAATGTATAAAACCATATGACACCATAAAAACGTGCAGAAAGTCCGAAATTCACATGGGCATCTCTAAGATTCACAAGAAAACATTATTTGTGCTACTTCACATAACAACCCACCAAATCTATATTAGGATGTTGCATATACTCATTAAAATGAACGGCATTTATGTGAAGCCGTTGAAAATTCACATGATATTTTCTAAAATCACTCGAAAGAAAAGCAAATCATGTGAAATCACATTCTTGTTTGAAATTTTTCAAATTCATGGAAAAAAATCTCTTTTATCATGTGAAAATGTTGCTTATTCACATGTTCAAGATCTACTGTGTAAATCGAGAACAATTCACACGAGAATGCTCCAAATTCAAATGAAACTGTTGCAAAATCACATGAAATCTTCCAAACTCATGTGAAACTGATGCGACCCATACAAATTGCAAATTGTATGGAAGCGGTCAAATTTCCTCCAGAAATTGTTCCAATTTCACATGAACCTGTTGCTTGTGCACATGAAATCTTCCAAGATGATGGAAAACTGTTACAAATCATGTGCGCAAGTCATATGTTTACATGGGGATGTTGCAAATTCACATAAAAATGTTCTAAATTTTAGATGAAAACGTTGCAGAAACAGCTTAAAATGTAGAAAAACCACATGACACCATAAAATTGTGAGGAAAAAGTCACTTAGAAATCTTATGTTTACATGTAAAAATGTTACTTCTTCACATAAAAACCTTCCTAAACCATGTGAGGAAATTGAAGCTTCCCTGAAAGGAAGAACCCAAGATCTGAACAGTTAGGATTTACTGCAAGGTGAAAGGGAAGAGGGCCAAAAAAATGACTGCAACAGGGGGTTAAAAAAACCAAACAAAAACAAGCAGACTTGTTTTCTTAAGTGAGCAGGAGCTGCTCCAGGCTGTTACTTTAGATGTCCAGCATAAACCTCATGTTACAACGCATTATGTGACGCTTTCATAGCGCGGCAGGTTCGGTTTACAAGAAATGACACCAGCGCTATCTCCCTCGCCGAAGACGCGTGCTCAACCCTTCCCTCACCGCGCATCACGGCCACGCGTGGTTATTACCGAAAGGGAAGTCGTTCTTCAGGCCCGGCTCTCGTTGATGTCATTTGCCAACCAGAAAGTGTGGTTTTTCATTTGAGCTCTACAATAGACTCGACTCTTAAAGAAAAATGCTGGGAAGTTCTCAAGTCGAGTCCAGGCTTCATGTGCGGTTTTTGGCATCAGGAGCATTTTGACTCGAGCGTTACTATAAGTGGCTGATCGATACACACGCAAGGTAATGCCTGTGTGTGTGTGGTGCAAATTCAGACTCAGGTACAAATTTGTGCATAAATAAATACATTTTTTTCTGATATATATTTATATATGTATGTATAACCAATCGGTAATATGTATCCGTGCACAAATTTGCATCTGAATTTCATGGCCCATCTGCATCTGTGTCCCTGCAGCGCCACGGCAATGCACACAGATGGCCGTGCACGAATCAGCTGGTGATAACAGTCTCTCACAGAGTCATGCGCACACACACACACACACACACACATACCCACACATACACATATACAGAGCACAAACATTTTCTGTGCATGCATGTGTGTGTGTGTGTGTATTTCTGTGTGTTGGCATGCATCGTGTGCATCTGTGCGTGTTTTCCGCGCACATTCGTATCCTCGTTCCGAGAAGTCACATGACCACTCCCTCCCCCCCCCCCGCCGTCGCGTGTTCCCTCGCTGTTTCACAACATACCTGAGGTTCACAGGGTAGTTTTGAGGGACTTTCCCTAGCTGCACGTCTCCTTCCGTGCGCGTGCGTGTCTCTTGACAGTTTTTTTTTTTTTGAATACTCTATATGAAGAATAGGTTAGGGGTCAGAGGTCCTCACTGCGTACTCACTGTTACGTCATTGGTTTAACTGTTGATGACGTAAGTATAACGTCAGTACATTTGAGCAACACTACTTGTTTCTCCCACTAGTGTCTCGAATTATGTTTTTACCGGCCTTTTAGCCACGTCCAGACCCCGCAGCCTCCTCTCCTCCTCTCCTCTCCTCTCCTTTCGGTCCCATCTATTCACCTCCCTCCTCGCCAATCCACTCATTTTGCAGGAATGCAGAAGCACAGGGCCAGAGCCAGGGGGAAGCGAAGGGATTTTCCCTTATTATCCTCTTTTCCCTGGACTCCCCTCCCGCGGCTTCCGTTTGCCCCCCTAAACCGTAATAAAAAAAAACACATGAGTGTGCACGCTTCCTCTTATCTGTATTTTTTTTTCTTTTTTCAAAATGTTTTACTTTCCCCGAAATCTTTGACAGGATGTCAGAAGTAATCTGTAAAACCGAAGGGGTCTACTTTCAAGGCACTATCCGTTCCTAGCAAATCCGTGAAAACTAATAGTGGGTTCTCAGTCAAAAATTTCAGATGTTTCATAATAAGAATAAGAATAAGAACAACTTTATTTATCCCGAAGGAAATTGTTGTGCCAGAGTTTCAAGTAAAACATAAAAATAATAAATAATGGCAGGAAATTGTATAAACAGTATAAAAAAGTGGGGAGAATAAGAAATACAAATAAAACTATAAAGTGTCTCAGTAACAAGTCAAGGCTATAAAGTGTCTTATGGTCTTAAGTACCAGGTGAAAGATAAGGAGTGCACAAGAGTATGAAAAAATATAGCATATGCAGCTGTTATAAAATGAAATATTGCACAGTTATGAATGGTGTTACTGGTTATCTTAACAGTGGTAAATGCAAATGAGAAGGGGGTATGACTTGTAGTATGTTCATGCTTGTGAGTTTGTTGAGGAGTGTGCTTGTGTGTGTGTATGAGTAGGCATGTGTGTGTGTGTGTGTGTGACTCACAGGATTCAGGGAAACAGAGGCCAACAGTTGCGTTAATTTGATAAATTCCATAAATACAGTCTCGGTATCCTGTCAGCATTTTTCTTTATTACCGTAACCCAGTGCCTAGAAACTCATTTGGTCATGTCTCGTCACACTGGAGTTTATAATGATCCAGGAAACACACAAAGTAATCCACCGCAGGTGAAACTGGCATGTATTATTTCCCTTTTAATGTTATTTTTTTTTCTATTAGTTGAGCAACTCAAAGACAAACTAAAATGTCCAGATGAAAGGTTTCCCCTTCCTGCTTTATTTAAACAACCAGTTGCTGGTGTTCTTACTGCTCAGAGTTCATAAAGTTATCAACAGGGTGACTTCACCCGAAGGAATATCCCGGATTGCGAAAGCAAGTTTCATTCTGAAAACAGTGTATTTATCCCACCAACCACCTGGATGCCGTTTTTGTTGTTCCTGTCACTTTAGACTGTGTGTCAGAAGCGACTCTCTCTACCATATTAAATGAATCACAAGGTGCCCCAACAAGTCAGGCCCATGTCAATGGCGTTCACTATCTAAAACAAAAATGATTTTTCAAGGTCCTTGTTTTGTTACCTTTTCTCCTTTCAACCTGTGAAAAAAGATGAGGGGTGGAAGGATGGATGTTGGGGATATTTTCATCTGAAATTATTTGGAAACAGGACAAACCAATGTTCTTTATTAATGCTTGAGAACAATCTAATACCTTTCCAGTGTCTTCAAGTAAATAGATGGCCAAATCCCCAATTCTTGGGTTTTAAGAAATGAAATATAATGTGTCAGTTGATTAAAGGGATGCGTCGGGGGTGTTTTTAAGGCCGAGTTGGCTTTTCTTTGTTTCCACTGAACACAATCAGCTGGCTATCGGTCTCTTAATTATGGCTTAAAAGTGACCATCGGAGACATATTGCTTATTTTTTTCTAGCTCTTCACAAAAATGATGGTTTAATGAAGCCCGAAAGGGTGTCCTGACCAAGAGATTTGATATTTGGCTGAAAAAAAAAAAAGACCCTTCATCTGAGCATGTTAATGTTAGTCATATTTGCATTGGGACAACAAGTACCACTGATCTCAAATGTTGTGATTTATTCCAAGACAGTTGAATTTGGTGTGTTTTTTTCATCCCTCTTACCTCAATGTTGTCTTGTCCCCCATTCTTTTTTCCAGACTGCTCTTCATCTGGCCGTGATAACCCAGCAGGCAACCATGGTGCAGACCTTGATGAGCGCAGGAGCTGACCCATCTATCCTCGATCGGAATGGCCAGACCGCTCTGCACCTATGCTGCGAATACAACCAACGTGATTGCATGGCCGTGGTGCTCTCCTCACCCTTATCCCACCCTTGTCTGGAAATAAAAAACTACCAGGGTGAGCCTATAATGGATAACATGCGAGATGTTTATGGCTGGAACTACCCAGATGAATTTTTTTAAAGACGTAATCAACAGCTACAACATTCAAGATCCACTAACTACTTTCCCATTGAAATTACATACAGTAAGCTGAGATACAATTGTCCATCATGTAGATAAAATGGGATTAAACATTTACAGAAAAGCACATTATGCCAAATGGTAAAATTAAAATGAACAGTTGAGAAAGCCGCATTATTTTAAAGACGTCCAAATAAAAACTGGGCTTTTTTTTTTTTATTTTTATTTTTTTATCCTGACATCCAGGTCTGGGCTCTCTGCATCTGGCTGTGTTTCGGGGTCAGAAGGATTTGGCTCAAATGCTGCTGGATGCAGGAGCAGATATCAATGCCATGGTCAGTTTTGCAACTTTCCTGACTCATTGTCATTTTTTTACATTCACTGTCTGCGGCTGCTGATTTTTCCTGTGGTACTTTTCATTTGTCCGATCAGGACATCAAAAGTGGCCACACTCCTCTGATGCATGCAGTGGAGAACAAAAGGGCAGACATGGTTCACTTCCTTATTGAGGTAAATAAAGTGTATGGGGAAAAACTGGGAGGAGGGAAGGATTGTGACGTAGCTCAGTTGACAGGTCTTGATGGTTTTATCAGTATATCAGCTGGTCAGTCACTCTTTAAACAAAATTTTTACCTCAGTCAACCCTTCCCTTCTGTTAAAGTCAACCGATTCCTCCTCTTAACAGGGACACACCGACTAGAATGCCATTTAACCCGATTTAGGATTTAGCCAGTTGTGCCACTCAAAATGATCCAAAATGATCTACGGAGCATCGACAACTTGAACAGAAGATTTAGAAACAACATCCCATTGCCTTGCCAACCTGTGACTTGAAACTCCATTGTGATTGATAATTTACTCAGTATGTTTTCCCCACACAAACTGCATTGTGTTATTTTTTTTTTTCCCCTTTCTGAGAAATTGTGGTTTCACAAAGCCCCACCCAGCACGGTCGATTCCTGCTTTGTTTTAGCTCGTAGTTATCTAAACACGTTGCACGTGTGGCCTCGGAGACGGAGACAGACAATCACAAGACAGCAAGAAGCCTGCCGCTTCGGGCTCAAGGCCGATGCGCCACGCATCATTTCCCATTCTCCGTTCAGCTTTGAGCCTACTGACTGTACTGTGTCCAAGCCCGCTGCAGAAAATTGATTATTCCGCAGAACAAACGCTGGGAGACTTGTCTGCTCAAAGCTCTCTGTTCTTTGTGACAGAGATATTACCAACCTGGGGTAGTCTCACCACTGGGAACTACTGCTTTACAGCTAGTGCCGGGGGGTTGACAGTGACTGGCATCAAAAATCGCAACACATCATGTCTAGTGTGCATGTGATGCGCATTGATCTCAGATGTGGAAGAGATGCACAGACAGCCCTGTGAAAACTACAGTGGCAAACACCGAACGGACGCACCCAATCCTTTTCAGCTTTTATTGATAGATAGAAAAAAGGATTATGTTGTTTTTTTCATGAAAGTCCACCACGTAAGTCGAATTTGGACATTTTCAGTCAGCCCGTATTTGTGGAAGCTCAAATGGTAACGCTTAACAATACATTTTGAGACTTGTTAAAACGAAAGCCTGTCATGTTTCTATCAAAGATTGCTCTCGGTGTGTCCATCGATATTTGGAAATAAGGAGTTTCATTTTACTTCCTGCCTTTTTGCGTCATCTGTGAGTTAATTGTCCTCTTCCGCTACAGAACGGCTGCGATGTCAACAGCCTGTCGTACAGCAGGAACACGGCCCTGCACTACGCATGTGGCCGCGGACAGGTGGACACGGTGCGGCTGTTGCTGAAGAACGGAGCTGACACCAGCATCAAGAACTACCACAACGACACACCGGTGATGGTAGCCAAAAATAAGAAGGTGAGTGAGGACAGAAGTGGCTGATTTTGCCTTTCCATTTTAATTGGGAGGGACTTGCAATTCGAAGGAAAGTTGTGAGTCATAAAGACTTTCTGTGATGATCCAAACTTACTACATGCCGCTGCGATCATATGACGAGTACCTGAGTCATAATGACTCAAATCCATTTCAAAATCTATGCTGCTGAGATTTGCTCTGGAAAAGTTGGAGGAGACGGTTGGAGCTGGACATGTATGTGTCTCTCCTTCCATCTAGAGGCCAGACCTAAATGGTGCACTGTGTCTTGTTCATCTGTATCAAACTTTCCTCCGGACCTTGTAGCCGATGAAAAAGAACATTACTTTAAGGCATGAACTATTCCTTTTTTTCCAGATAGCAGATGTTTTACGAGGGCGAGGGCCCAAGCACATAAGGTTTCAGGAGCAGTCGTGTGTGTCAGGCTCAACGTCTGGTAGCAAGTGGTTGGAAAACAGTGAGTTTGTGACAAAATTCCCATATCGGTACACCCAGTTAGGAATCGGACAGCTTTTCATTTGAATTCTGTTCTTCTGTTTTAGGATCCCCATCTCCCTGCCATAGTCGAGATTGTTCACCTGCAACAACACAACACACCCCTCACCCCTGCAGTTCCCAGTCTCCATCTGTATTTCAGTTTTACTAGCACAGAATGATTGTAAAATTGCAAATACCTCTGCAAAGCCAACAAACACTGGGACATAATGGACACTCGGGAGAAGCCAGCTGGAGTAGCAAGAGCCAGGGCTCTTCTACTTCCTATACGAAACAGCATTACCTGTCGTCTCTCCGCCTTGAGGCCTTGTGTCTGGACTTGCAACCTCTCTGCTGACAGGTCTTGTGACGTTTTCACTTCCACTTGCTGCCGCCGCAGCGGGACAACGCTGTCGGATGGACTCTCTGCAGGCATCGATAAGGACTGAACCAGCAGAACTGTTTGGATGCTGCCAAAATATTGCAGTCAATGATAGACATGGAGCTAAGTAGTGGATTCATTATGATGCCAAATGGTCATAGAGAGCCAGCCATTTGGAAAGGCCACTTAGCAGCGGTCGTTTCAACATGATAGACAGAAGACGGTATGTCTAACCTGCTTGTAAGAAGACGGGACTTTAAAAACTAATAGTTTGCAAAGTACAAACTGCAAAGTACTGCAAAGCACAAGATATGGCTAGCTATGCAAAGTACAAGATATTGGCATTTTCAGCGCGTATGTACCATCAAGGCACATGTGATGTGAATTACATTTGTTTGTCATTATGTTATTGTCAAAAGTATTTCATATTTTTTTATATAAAAAGTGATAAACGAACTATTGTTCTGTTTTAGTGGACCGGAGAGAGTATGGGAACTGGGAAGAGGTGGTGGTTTTTCACAGCGGTACTTTCATTCGCCGGTTAACTTGCACGTTTGAAAGCAGGGCTTTGATTGGTCAGTTTCAGGTCCCCCCGGCAACCAACCAGCGTAAAAACGAGCGCGCGGCCATGTTGAATTGTCAATAATTTGTAAGAAAGAGACAAAAGCGTATAAACTCTGTGGATTTTTCGGAAAGCCGACGACTATCGCAATTCGACCAAGAAATAAAGCAAAAATAAAGCGCTTAGATACTCCTTTACCGACGCCACTACGCAGGGACGGACTTTTGATGAATTTAACACACTGAAGGTAAGCTAATGGAGTAACTTCCAGTAGGATAGCGTTTAACTCCCGATGAATTCGTACAACGGTTATGCTAAAATCTGCGTGCTAAAATGTCGAACGGACCATTTGGATAAATTTCTGCATAATAATTTCAAGTCGAGAAGACGAGGGCATGAGACTGGGATGGGCTTTCGGGTACACCCCAAACCGGGGTCTGCCCAATAAACAGACACAAGACGCGAGTTGACCGTTAGCGTGAGTTTTGCTAACTTAGCTGAGGGGTCAGAGCCACGTTGCTTACACATAAAGTGAAAACAATTCATACTTTAGGGCGTTCAAAGGGCGTTGCTTCAGTGTATTAGCATACAACAAGTTCAATGGGATTTTACTCCTACCGTACTGGTTACAAAAAAAAAGTTGTTTATGAAAATGCTGAGTTAAATAAACAGCGTTTAGTTAGAACGGGCACTTTGTGTCAGGGTGATGGGGAGTTGGAGTTAGCATTTTATGTGCAAACATTTGACATAGCAGCAATCACAGAGGGAGTTTGCTGCAATAAAATGCTTATTCTAATTTCAGCATAAAACTTTACAACCGGGACGTTAACAAGCCTTTTTCCTGTGTGTGTGTGTTAACTCAAACCATCGAATCCAAAGCGCACAATACAATTGGCGATGAATGTGATCATTCTCCTGGCACCTAATAAGAGTGTCAAATTAGAGTGAAATTAGGCACTACTTCTCACCGTTTAGCATGATTTTACTGAAATTAAATTAATCCAAAAATTCCAATGCCTCTTATGTTGTATTCATTTTGAAAAGAATGCGAAAAACACGTTGGACTGCTTTTCTGGTAATTTAAACCCCTCTCCAATAGGCGTTTGCAATTTGGCTACACTTTGCCAGAAGCATGATTTAAACATTGTTTCAGGATATATTTAGCCTTCTTTGTTATGTTAAGTTCTCATTTGCCCCACTTTTTTTGAACCGCTTCCAGGCACAGATACATTACAATTTCTGTCTTTTTGATGACAGGTAGCCTGGACTCAGCTATTTCGAAAGCATTTTGCATCTCGTCTATTTCAAAGAGAGGAGAAAAAGGGAACCTGGAAGAAGACTTTTGCATACAGTAAAAGAGGACAGGGTCTTTATCAGTGACATTTACAGGGCATTTTAGTGGGGATTTCTCAGTGTTGAGGAAAAATTGGAGACTGATAAAGGATTATATTTTGCCACGGGACTGTTTCAATGTTCAGACATCCTCAGACACACAGAATTACCATTACCAAAATAATAATAATAATAGCGAAAGATATTTTGAATACAGGATCAAAAGGTGTGTCGTTCGTTTATCCATTCATATGAATGTTAATTTCTCCCTTTTTTGGGAGGAGTTTTTTGTAAATAATAGATTTCACAGGCAGGTTCTTCTTTTCAAGAGGTCTGAATATCAGATTTTGTACACACTGCATTCTAAAAAAAAAAGACAAGAGGCAGTGAAGAACTGATATATATATATAATTTTTTTTTAAATTTTTTTTTGTCCAGGATTTAGGGTTTATTATTCAGTGTAAGAAACAGACCTATCACTTCCTTTTAAGGGAATTGTCAGGTTGTATTTTTTTGTTTTTTAACCCAAAACCATGGATATAGCAAGAACTGCTAACTCAGCCCTATTGATCGGACTGAACAAGCCACCCAACGGGCAGCTCCAAGGCCAGACCAAGCTGGCCACCCAACAAACGGGACCCCTTGCAACTGTGCAGCAGCCCAATAGCCCCCAGAAAAAAAACACCATTCCTCAAAGCAGTGGTGGCATCAAGTAAGACACAGCTTACCCTTGCTTCTCTGCAACTCAGCCCATTGCCATGTTTATCTCTTACAAATTGGTTAGATAATGGCTGAATTAGATTCTATCTTAGTCTGTGGTGTAAAGTCTCAGAAAGTGAAAATGTTTGTATTTCTTCATCAAAAAAAATCAAACAGATTTATTTTTTACCGCAGGAAATTGAAGTGCCAGCATGTTCAAAATTTTAGTTGCCAAAAAAAAGCAGAAAAAGGACATCAATTTTGAATCAAATACAGGCCGAATAAAGATAAAAAATGACAATATTCAGCTTGATAAAAGCAGGGAACGACCTGAATGACGATGAAATATTTCAGCCTGAGACTTGCATATACCCACCTATCAGGACATTTGAAAATAAAAGTATATCTGCATCTGCTTTTAGTAATTTGGCTGTTTTGTAGGATTAAATGCAGCTATTTGGAAATTGTTCCTTTAAAAAAAGACTGTCAGGTTTGTGCAACCTGACTTTGCAAGTTCACACCTCAGGTTTGGTGATGACTGGAAACAGTGCCTCGAGCTTCCGGTGAAAGACAACAGGATCAAAACCACGGTAAGGTCAATTCTAGCAACAGCTTATTATTGTCTCAGTTAATCTGGCCATGTATGTATTCCAAAGCTTAAAACGCTGTTCCAAATGTGTCGAAGAATTTGATTCAACTTTGTTCTTTGCTAGAGTTTGTATCATCAAGGGTTGCGGGGATCCTAGCAAATGGCCACCAGCTGTACTTCTGTGTATCTTTTTTAGGATGTTACGTCTACTAAGGGAAATGAATTTGAGGACTACTGCCTGAAGCGGGAACTCCTCATGGGCATATTTGAAATGGGATGGGAGAAACCCTCACCTATTCAGGTGAATTCTACAATGCCTGATGCAGCACTCCACGTTTGAGATCATGGAAAGCACACTTGACCTTTCATGGCCTTTCTGTGTTCCCATGACACTTTTTATTTCATGTTTTCCACTTGAGAATATTAACTATATATAATTGCTATTCTATTTTTAAGATTTATACTAATTAAAATCTGGTTAGTTGGTCTGGCACAGATCTATAGGTTGTCTTGTCGAATCCTCACTTTTTTACTTGTTTATATCTACTTTTGAATATTCTGTCCTGTAAAGTCAAATGTTTACATGTTGTGTTTATTAGACTTTCCTCTATGCCAACAGGAGGAGAGTATCCCCATTACTTTATCAGGCAGAGATATCCTGGCTCGGGCCAAGAATGGTACAGGGAAAAGCGGCGCCTACCTCATTCCCGTCCTGGAGCGGATCGTCCTCAAAAAGGATCATATTCAGGGTGTGTTTGTACTCTTGCTCCAGGAAAGTTATAAAAAGAACCAGGAGTGGCCTGGCCACCTGGTGCTTGTAAAAGAAGCACCTATTGATTCATTGTCTCTTAAGCGAAAGTAGCAAGTTGCTACATGTCGTGTCCACAGGCACTTGAATGCCTTTGGCTTGATGATTTTTACCAAAAGCAAAGCAGACCTGTATTACAAGTTGAGAGATTTGTATGTGCAAAAACAAATAAAGCCACGAGGAAGGTGGAGCCATCAATGTGCTGGACATAGCAAATTCCAAAAGGTAGAAGTGTGGTTACTTGGATGCTTTTTTTTTTTTTTTTTTTTTTTTAAAGAAAAATACATGTCTAAAATAACTAACATTATCTCTTTTCCAAATTTTAACAGCATTATGAATTGCTCTGTTTATGGGGGCTTTTATCTTGATTTTTCTTTGACTACCTGAATATTATTTTGCAACTTTTTTTTTTCCTGTCCCTAGTCTTACTTGTTCCCATTTTGCATGCCTCCCTCTTTCTCCTTCTGTGTTTGCCTAATCATTGTTACCCCTTCTTACATCCTCATTTATGCCTGCATTCTTCCTTTGTCATTATTGTCTTTTCCTCTGTCATTTCACACAGTCATTCTCTTCCTTCATCTGGTGTTCCATCACTTGTCTGTCTCACCCATCTATCTTCCTTTTCTCTTGCGCTGGTAGCACCCCCCACTCCCTCCATATTTCTTTCATCCTCACCCTGATCATATTGTCTTCACCCTTTTGTATCTCACACAGACCCCCATCCCTTTTCTCTTTCTGTTTTTTTAACCATTGATGCTTATTGTTTGTCTGCAAACCTTTTCATCTTGTCGCTCTGTACTTGTATGCTGAGTGACAAGTCACATGCTTCATAATGGGAAGGTCTGGTGTCCAAATGTTGTCCTGTTCCACCACAATGCTGTGTACAGTATAAAGTAGTTTGTCTTGAGTAGAATTAGTAAAGTAGTATTTCATAAACAAAGTTAGCACAGTAATTTTTAGTTTTCAATCCGAAATCAGTTTTTTCAGCGAAAGGAGGCTGAAATGTCACATTATGGAGTCCCCCCCCTCCCCCCAACTATGGAACATGACAAATTTGCACACTTTTGTGAATATCCTAGCATTGGGTCATATATTCTTTGAGTAACAGGACAGTAGAATATCTATGTAGTTAGTATGCGCCATCTGGTGTTTGCAATTAAGTATTGCAGGAAAAACACCCTGAAATGGATACTACAAATTATGACAGCATTGTTGCTAATGTAAACGCCTGGCAAGGAGAGTTAAGCAATGCTACTTTGCACATGCTTTGTGTATAGTGCCTTGAGGGGAACCCCTTAAATAAAATTCTACAGCCCTGGTCCGTTTTGTGGCCCAGAAGGCTGTTGGACTTAAAAGATATTGCTCCTGTACCAAATGAGCTCATTCTCACACCTGCCTTGTCGGTCTTTCTGCAGCTATAGTTGTGGTGCCAACGAGGGAGCTGGCCCTGCAGGTGAGCCAAATCAGTATTCAGCTCAGCAAGCACCTCGGAGGGGTCAAAGTCATGGCAACCACAGGTGGCACCAACCTACGGGACGATATCATGCGTCTTGATGAGCTCGGTACGTTAAATTCCACTTCTATTTAACAGTTCTCCCCACCTTTTAATAAGTCATCTTTAAAAAAAAAATAAGTAAAAGGTATTTCTCTATTAGTCTCACAGCATGAATGTTTGTGCTGTACCAGCAGCTTAGTGGACAGGCAAAAATTAAGCAAAAACAACAGCAGAAAAACTATGAAAGATAAGTAATATGTAGACCAAAAAAAAAACAATATCCATTCATTTAATATGTATAGTTATGTAGGGATTATGAATATGTTTGGGGATTTTCTGTGTCATGTGAATAACTGCTTTGGAAACCACTGAAGTGGTTTATAAGTTCCTTACCCTTTGAGAGATAGTTGCAAGATCACCAGTCGCATTTTCCAGTCGGCATGACTGAGGCAAAGCCAGTGTGAGTACAAAGCTGCACAGCAGACATAAATCCACAGCCCTGCATGCATGTAGAAAAACTGATCTCTGAGCAACGCTGGCTGTGTATAACACCATGAAAACATGGACTATCCAACAATTAAAAAGAGAGCTGCACGAGAGAATACTGGCTAATTCATTTTTTTTCCTGTCTCTTTTTAAAACCCACCGAGACGTGAATTCAAACCTCTCCCAATACTTCCAAACTTGACTTTGTGGGGAAACTCTTTACATGAGCACTCAACTGTAGTGAATGAAATACCGCTAATACAGCTTAACCTTGGCCCAAGTTGTATCGAACAAATGAGCTGTCTTGCATCCTTGTACCTCTGAATGTGTTTTATATCCACTTGTATTGCAACAGTGCATTTGATAATCGCTACGCCAGGCAGATTACTAGATCTGATCAAGAAAGGTGTGGCAAAAGTGGAGAACACACAAATGTTGGTGATGGATGAGGTGGGTCTTGGTTTTCATGAGATACTGAACTTTAGAACTCTCCTCCATGGACGTCTTTTCAACACTTTATTTTAAATCCCTCCTTTCAGGCAGATAAGCTCCTGTCCCAGGATTTTCTAGTCCTTCTTGAAGATATCATTAGTTTCTTGCCAAAGTCTCGTCAGATTCTGCTTTATTCCGCCACTTTCCCCATCAGCGTACAAAAGTTCATGGTGAGTACTCCCTCGTTTTGACTTCTCAAACCAATAGGAACCAGAGAACCTTTATTGCACTAAACTGAACATGCTCTCCGCCCAGACCAAGCACTTACAGAAGCCTTATGAGATCAACCTGATGGAAGAGCTGACATTGAAGGGAATCACACAGTACTACGCCTATGTGACAGAAAGACAGAAAGTCCACTGTCTCAACACCCTCTTCTCCAAGGTAAGCATATTAGTCTTTCAGCAAGAGTAGTTCTCAAAATAGTCCAGCTTATATTTCATTCTAGGAACTCCCTTTCTCCAGGGGAACCATGTTAGTTTTGCATTTGCACCGGCAGTAAGGGACTACAGTAGAGACTGGTATAATGCAAGCATCTGCAACGTGTGTGATGGTATATGACGTTAACACAGCATTCATGTTCTAAATGACGGGGATAATAACCATGGATTATCAAAATGGTTATGTTTTTTTTTTTTCTCTACCACTTCAGTGTGAAAACTGCCATGAGCCAACTCTGTACTTATTTAGGCAAAAATGTTGGTTCTGCTGACCTTTAAGGCCCTTAAAACCCCTCTGTGGTTCATCAGGACAGAAGAGCTTGAACCTCTTATTGGTCAATTTCTTGCTGGTTCTGTCCATTGTCACAAGAAAACAGCTGACCACACTGCAAGAAGTATCTGGCAATAGGCATGGCATAAGAGCCCCACCAATCACCTAGGCCATTGAAGCACCTGTTGAACTGCAAAAAGACCTGCCTTGGAGGAGAAGCTAAAATGCCTCAAGGAACTGAGACCATGGCCCCTGGTTCCTCTGCTGTTTGAATGCATGAAAAAACAGCCTAGTACCTGAAAAAGTTCTAGTAGCTGCAAAAAGTTCCTAATGTGTGAAAGGGGCTATAATTGGGACCAAAATGAACAGTACTGCTACCTGAATGATGGTAGATTAGCAGGGGTTTTCATTTGTTTAAAATATGTATATTACTGTGGTGGGGATAGAGCAACCACAAACCCATGTCTTTTCTTCAATGCTGGAACTGATCTGAAACTGTTCTCATTTAGAACAAAAATGGCAGGCATTTCAGAATGTTCATTTACCAGCAAGGATTATAGGATAAACATACTAAATAATTCTAGAATTTGTCCTTCAGGAGACTGGCAGACTTTATAAGCCCTGGTCTAAATGCTTGATTTAGTCTCATTACTTAGTTTATTGATTTGCATAATCCATGCTCGTCAAAAGGAAAACTGGACTGGAAGATTTACAAGGAGAAAGGAGGCGGGGGGGTTCCAAACACATCTGGAAAGTTAATCTCCACTATATTTACTCTTCTCCCTAAGCTCCAGATCAACCAGTCAATCATCTTTTGTAAGTCCACCCAGAGGGTTGAGCTCCTGGCTAAGAAAATCACCCAGCTGGGCTACTCATGCTTCTACATTCACGCAAAGATGATGCAGGAGTACAGGAACCGTGTGTTCCATGACTTCAGGAACGGACTATGCCGAAACCTCGTGTGCACCGGTGAGGCAGCTGACTCGCGTGTCTCCATTTGATAGACCAATTCGCAGGTTTGGCTAACGTCCATGCTCTCCCCTAGACCTGTTCACTCGAGGAATCGACATCCAGGCCGTCAATGTGGTCATCAATTTTGACTTCCCGAAAAGCGCAGAGACGTACTTGCACCGCATCGGAAGATCAGGTGATGATCATACCCGCATCTAAACTCTTAGTATGTGGCACTTTAAACTCACCAAACAGCGCATTTCTGGCATAACTACATTTCATCACAGACATAATGTGGCATAGTGTGTGCAGTTTTCAGATCACCAAAAAGAATTCAAAGGAAACAGTGCCATTAGATCACTCACTCCATAATTCAAACCACGTCAGTTGACATTTCATTTTTATTTATTTTATGGTGAACTAATAGTTTTCCTACTTGACCCAAATATTGTTGCTAGTAACACTAAATATATTATGGGGTGGTGTGGCTCAGGGTTCGATTCCTGTGCTCCTCCAAGACTCTCCAAATGTTGTTTGGCAAGACACTGAACACCTGCACTGCTCAGTAGCTACCTTCTGGTCATCTAGCTCATCCGTGCCTGGTCGAATTTCACTGACGTTCTGCGGTATATATAACTGAACAAAGGTCTTTCTTTTGCTTATCTCACTCAGGGCGTTTTGGTCATCTGGGCCTGGCCGTCAATCTGATCACGTCCGATGACCGTTTCAGCCTGAAGAGTATTGAGGATCAGCTCATGACTGACATCAAGCCCATTCCAAGCTGCATTGATAAGAGTCTCTACGTTGCAGAGTTCCACTCAGTCAACCCCGAAGACAACGATGACCGCACAAAAAAAGACCCGGGAGCAGCCTGAAGGGATGGTCAGTCCTCGTGGTTTCACACAGTGTTACCCATTAAAAAGATTCGACTAAGCCATCAGCATATTTAATTTACGGTTTTTGTAACTGCATATTAATTTGGGCATCCTCACTCCTTTTGCAATCATTCTATGTGATCATGCCCTGCAACCATGACCTTTATGCATCTAAAATAAGAGTAAGAAATAAGAGTAAATAAGTAATAATAATAATTATTTAATAAGTAAATAAGAGTAAGAAAGACCCACATGCATGAGACATCTGATGTACTGAATGCTGACAACAGGTGGAAAACCAGTGTATTCACGCTCCATCACACTGATCAGCGGTATGCTTGTACCAGCCAAGCAGCACAAGAGAGCGCAGTTGCTCCACCGATGGATTTGCCACTCATTAATGGATAATGAAGAGCTGTGGAGCCCCAGACTCAAAGCTGACTAAGATTTACTTCTGGTCTTTAAAAAAAGAAAAGAGAAAAAAAAGTTGGGATTAAGCTCAGATGGTGTAACTCGTGCAACAGAAAGGCAAGACTTGCAACGTAAGCCATGTTTGTGCAGCTGGGCCCCTGGAATTAAGGGCGTCTTTGCTCTTTTTCTCCCCACTTACCTCCACCGATAACACATCCACACATTCAGTCACCTGTTTTTAACTCCGGAGGTCAGCGCTCAGCTCTCTGTGCTTGACAGGATTTAAAGTTCTTTGTGAAGGAGAGGCAAGTCTTAGTCTAGCATTTACATTAAGAATAAACCGTCGCTTCATGAACCCTATTTTCGGTTCACCTACAAGGAAATGAGCTGAGATCTTACTACCTGTACATTCAGCTCCCCTTTGTTGTACATACTGTATTATAACACAAACATACTTATCAGAAACATTGCAGATACTATGAACTTCCCCCAGTGGACAGTATTCTCCCTCAAGACAATTAAGTAGGGTTGTGCAGGATTTAAAGGTGAAGAGTTTACGCTGTCCTCTTCAATCAACACACCTCACTAGGTGGCTGTAAGTCATTAAGTGCTTTTTTTTTCCCCTTCTTTCTCCTTAACATTTGTTTTTCAGGAGAACGCCTGGCAGTCGTCACAAAAAAAGTTGCCAACACATTGCACAAGATGAAGGTTTTGGTTTCCCCAACTTTGTTCCTGGTCCAGTTTCCCAGTTTTTGGAGTTGGGGAGAGGGGGGAGGTCATCGTCAGATACAGCCCAAACACAACTCGCTGAATTGATGTCTACTCTGATCAGTTTGGAAAAAAACAACCTATGTTCCTGTCTATTGTAACAATATCTGGAAAAGTTTTTTTTTTTTTTTTGTTTTTTTTTCACTGTACTGATGTATGAATTAAAATGTGATCCCACAGGTGGGTTTTAAAAGGTAAAGCCCAGCTCACATCACGCTGGACACAAAGACCCTACCGATATGGCCTTTTCCCACGGACACTTCAAGGGTTGAAGAGGCTGCCCTCTCTTTCACTCAAACCTGGCCTTGGTCAGAAATAGCAATGAGCTATTGTCCACAGTTCTCAGCTCTGGAGATACAGATTACAAATTTCTCCACCCACCTCTCACGTACATAAATGTAGATGTCCTTTAAGGCCATTTACGGATATTGAATTGGTTAGTGACGGTTTCTCCTATGATGCTCCAGCATAAGAAACTATTGTATGCCACTGAACTGCATTAATAATTTAAAGCTAAGCATCATGGTAGTGATGCTACGGTTTTCTTTATCTGGGTCTTTAAAGCCAACAACAACAAGCTCAGGGGCTGTTGTTAGCACTGTTTCGTTCACTGTACTTTCTGTGCCCCCCTCCCAGTGCCTAATCTGAAGCCAAAGCGCAAATTCACCCATACCCACCTATGTGAACTATCCTCCGAAAGGGCTTACAGCTTGGTTTTTTTTTTTTTTTTTTTTAAACCACCACCACCCCAATGCCATTCTATATGTTTGCACTGTGAATATGACCAGCTAGAAGCTCTCAAACAAACTCCTTGACCAACAATTCACCAAAAAGAGAAAACTCAACACTAGCTGTTCAGGTTCTCACGTCAACAGGCTCTGCATGTCTGCACACAGGATCCACAATTCTTTTTGTGTTCGCTTTTGAACCCAACCTCCATGTCACTGTCGTCAGAGAACCCTTTACCTTCATGAACAGGTGTTTTGTGTAAATATTTTTCCCTCTTTTTGTGTCAAGTTTGTTAATGCTAAGTTCTTCAAAAAAATAAAGGACAACTAATGATGATTTCAGCTCTCTTGTCTCTGGCCATGTATCCAGCTTTATTTCTATTCAAGATGAAAAGAAAGATCAGATTGGTTTCGTTACCTCTGAAATCGCTATAATGGAGACGCTAATCCACACTGATTCTATACACGAACACCTGGAAACCCCACACAAAACAGCCAGGTCCTTTTTGCAGACTTCTGCTTTTAAAACCTTGCAACCTTACTGGTGCAGAAGCTGATGACCCGTTTCCACCTCATCCACCGGCTCACCCAATGAATTATCAGCTTCCTCACCAACAGATCCCAGGGGGTTCTGGCGAACAACATCCTCTCCAACTCCACCAATTCAACGCAAGGCTGCATTCGGACTCCCTTGCTCTTCGTCCTCTATACTGATGACAGCAGGTCCATCCAACAGGACCTACCTGGTGAGGCACTCTGTCAACACTGTCCTCCCGTCCCTATTGTCTGGTCCTGCACTCCACCACAGCTCAGTCCTCCAGGACTTTGCACTGTGGTGCAAATCCTCCTTCCTGAAGCTGAATGTGAGAAAGACCAAGAAAATGGTCATCACCTTCTCAAGGCGATAACCTCCACCATACAGGGAGCCTGTGGAAACAGTGAAGAAGTACAGATACCTGGGCACTGTCTTTGAGAACCTCCTGAAGTTCTAACACTGAGATCATCAGGAAATGTCACCAACGACTGTACCTACTCAGGAAGCTGAGGTCATTTGAGGTTAGCAGCACGATCTTAACCATGTTCTATCATGCCCTCATTGAGAATGTAATGACCTCCTTAAGCTGCTGGTTCCATTCCATCACCTAAAACGACAGGAATCGCCTGGAGCGCACCACCTTGGTTTGCTCCAAAATGATCGGCCAACCCCCCCAGACCTCTTTCCTGCTTCATTGCCGGTCAAATATTAAAATCAGCCAAAGAGGTCCTTGCAGACCAGTCCCACATCTTACACCCGGCTTTTGAGTGTCTCTGCTCCGGGCGCAGACTCCACTTCCCCGCCTGCAAAACCCAGAGAAGAAGGGCAACCTTTGTCCCCAAAGCTGTACAACTCCTGAATTCCCATCAACCCTGCAAACCCTTCATCGCCACACCTTATCAATGATGCAGAGTGAGTGGAACTAGAAGTGGAACTATAGTAATTTATTTATACACGTGTATATAACCTCTATATACATACATATACAGTAGGGCAAAAAGTATTTAGTCAGCTACCATTGTGCAAGTTCTCCCACTTGAAAAGATTAGGGAGGCCTACAATTTTCATCATAGGTACACTTCAACTATGAGAGACTGAATGGGGAGAAAAAAATCCAGAAAATCACATTGTCTGATTTTTAAAGTATTTATTTGCAAGTTATGATGGAAAATAAGTATTTGGTCACCTACAAACAAGCATGATTTCTAGCTCTCACAGACCCGTAACTCCTTTTGTAAGAGGCGCCTTAATCCTCCACACGTTACCTGTATTAATGGCACAATGTTTGTACTGGTTATCGGAATAAAAGATGCAATTTGTTCACAATTTTTATGCTGCTACCTCATGTGCCCCCAAATTGTCCTTCGGGGACAAATAAAGTTTTTCTGATTCTAATTTTTTCTCATAACATTCAAGGGTCTTGCTCACACAGTAGTTACCTGTTGGTAAGTATTGATTATTGATTATAGTGTTCATACTCTATAGTCATACTAATTAAAGTGACCAACGGGGGATTTATAGTAAAAACGAATGTTTCGTGTTTTTCGTAATCCTATTCCGCCGATTTATAAACTACCGATGCGTCCAAAATAGAAGTACCCTTGGAATGTCATTCAGTAGATTGAATGAACCAACTGATGACCCCGGTGGCGCGTCATCAAAAGTGGGTGGGTCCACGTGTAAAATAGACCAATGGGATTGACAGTAATTTCTACATTAGCCAATGGTCGAACGGCAAAAGGGGCGGTGGGCGGGTAGTTGTCAATTACGGTCACGGACGGCACCGTGAACTTTGCCGGTGTTGATTCAACTATCCCGGACCCAGCCCGTCATCGTGAGTAAAACCCCGATAAATCGTACGAATTTGATGAATACGTGAAGCGGGAGTAAATAGCCGCATCTGCCGCGTCCCCACGCTTCCCTACGTTCATGTGGGCACGTCTCGTGCTCGAGTCCACATGGCTAGCTAGCTAGCTAGCGAAATTTGCTCGCATTAGCCTTTCCTGGTTTGCTAGCGAACACTTGGGGCGGCTGACTCACCCTCTATATCTCTTACAGCGAGCCGAATATGTCAGGGCGGTATTGTGTTAGCCTTTTTAATTCCTACCGCTACAAACTCGACCTCCCTTCATTACGCTAAACTTGGGCCTTCCATGCAGCCGGTGCCGACCAGGACCGGCACCTCAAGTCAAAGATAGCCGGTCTCCTGCAAGTGCGGCTAACATTCCATAGCTAAGTGCGAGTCCTTGAGGTTTCCAGAGTATTTTGACATAAACCCATACGGAATAAAAATAATGTATTTTAACTTCAATCAATATGTCTTTTCCCCCCCAAAGACTAAATGAAGTCTTTCACTGATAAAAGTTGCCATAATTGTCACATACGTTCAATGTAGATAAATGGGGAAGGACAGGACGATATGTCTACGCATACCGTTTCAGAGAGACACATTTTAAACAAAATTAATCATGCAGGATGTCGGCGTTTCCATTTTTAAATTTCCAGTTATCCCAGGTCATCCCCATCGCCCCCTGCCATATTCAAGTGTCCCCAATCAAACGAGGAAGAAGGATGTGTGAATTCTTGGTTTTTTTATTAAAAGAACACTAATTACCCGTAGATGAACAATAAAATGACCTGAAAATCAGTCGGGCTTCCACAACGAGGAAAGCATACAAGCACACAAACCTGCAAAACCTGTGGTGAAGCCAGCCAACAACAGATTTTCAAACACGTTCATAAGAAATAGCCTGAAGATTTTTAAGAACAGTGAACTGGAAATTTACATAAAAACGAACTATACGTGAAAGTCTGCAGGGCTTCATGCGGCAGGAACTGATGTAGAAAAGCAAGAAGAAGCGAACTGCAAAAATGCAGAGAGTATTTGCAAAACATTACTGTAGAATTACCTACAAAATTGAAGAAGGAAAAAGAAAAATCTGTAAAATGATCAGAATTCACAAAAGAGAAATTGTAAATCATTATCTGGTCATAAAAAGTAATTACTCAGAAAAATCAGAAAGGGTCTCCCAGCTTTAAATGGACATTTATATGAAAATAATAAAAGAAGAAAGATTCACATTAGTAAGTGGTTTCAAGAATCTGGTGAGGTTGTTTTAGGATGTGGAATTATTGTAACTTTGTTGAAAAAGGATGGATCATTGGTCAGTGTGGGTCAGTGTGTGAGTGGCCTCAACTTTATTTTGAAAGGTCCGATCAGTGTGGCTGTGATAGATTGACTTAACCCAGTTTGAATTGTTGAAGGTTTTCTGAAAATTTCACGACTATTTCGGTTAATGTAATAGCACAACTCACGTGAACAGAAGTTGACTAAATGTCCGCCGTCTTTTTTGCCGATTTTGAGATGAACATTAACTTTTCCAGTTCACAATGTATTAATTAACACTCTGAATCTTATACAGTCTGTAAGTATGGGCAGTGTGTTGGCTGCCGCCTCCCCCAGTCCGGCATCGGCCGCAGCCGGAGGCAGTCAAGCGGTGCCTGGGTTGGTGCCGGTCCCTCCAGGGTTCACCATGCCCTCAGTGTCTTCCGTCCCTCCGTCCGAGCAGCAGTCGACAGATGCGGGATCCTCGCTCCCGAACCCAGGCACCTATGAGGAGTGCCACCGCAAATGCAAAGGTAGCAATAGTGTAAAGGCAACATCCTATTATTACACAGTATGAACAACACTGCTCTCTTTTTTTACACCCTATAAAACCCTATCTCAAATTCAGGTTGTTGTTTTTTTTCTATCAGTTAGAAAGGAGAATATTATATCTTAAATATCTTAAATTAATTTTCTGTTTTGTATTTACCTTGATCATATCTACTAAACGTTAATTCAATCTCAAAATCGTAACACCCTAAATTCCTTGCATTTATGAAAGATGCAAAAATTATGCAAAAATATAAAGAAATCCAAAATAAACTTTCTAAACTCAACATGATTTGGATGGATTTCTTTCTTTCTTTCTTTCTCAACACACACACACACACACACACACACACACACACACACACACACACACACACACACACACACACACAACTTGCACCCTGAGCACCAACATGTGAACATTGTTTAATAAATCTTTTCATTTTGTGTGGACCCTTAAGGAGAAGCAAGGCTAAGGAAATGAAGCTGAAGCTACAGGTTTGGTGATCCCTTGCGTTGCGTCAGAATAACGCCCCCCTTTCTCTCCTGCTTTCAGAGGTATTCCCCCTGCAGATGGAAGGAGTGCGGCTCATGGTTAACAAGGGCTTGAGTAACCACTTCCAGGTCAGCCATACCATTACCCTCAGCACTCTTGGAGACTCCGGATATCGCTTTGGCTCCACCTACGTAGGCAGCAAACAGACCGGACCAGCAGAGGTAAAAAACCATTACAAACACACCATTCTGAACCACATGGGAAAATGTTATATACATGCCAACAGTGTGTCCCTGCCACCTTACAAACATAAATTCCTATTTATAACCAGAGTCAAAAATAGCTTACCACAGTTTACTTGGCAAGGTAATTGAGAAAAGATAATGTAAGATATACTATTACTTGATTGATTAGTTACATAATTTAAGACTATTGTATACCATTTCCACTGCAGTTTGTGCAGGGCTGTTCAAAATAATCACCATCTGATCTGCACTGATATATCTGTGGGTTCCTGTTTGGAGCTGCATATTCAAAGGCCCCTGAAAGCCTTGTCATTCATTTATTTATCTATTTAATTTTTTATTTATCTATTTAATTTTGCCCTCTTGCTCTGTACTGACATCGCTGTCTTTCATTGATCTCATTAATGGTGACGATGTCTCTTTAAGATATGTGGATCAAATGCTGACGTGTGTGTGTGTGTGTGTGTGTGTGTGTGTGTGTGTGTGTGTGTGTGTGTGTGTGTGTGTGTGTGTGTGTGTGCGTGTGCGTGTGCGTGTGCGCGCGTGCGCGCGTGCGTGCGTGCGTGCGCGTGTGTGTGCGTTTCCCAGTCATTCCCTGTCATGGTGGGAGACATGGACAACACAGGTAGCCTCAACGCCCAGATCATCCACCAACTCACAACCGCTGTTCGCTCCAAAGTAGCCATCCAGGTGTGTTCAGCAGTAGTCTTTTTTTTTTTTTTTTTTTTTTACATGTCGGTGTGTACATTATTTTTCAGTTTATTGACACAAAGGGTTCTCATGTCGTATGTCTTCATATTTCAGACTCAGCAGCATAAGTTTGTGAACTGGCAGTGTGACATGGAGTACCGTGGCGAGGACTTCACTTCCGCGGTGACAGTTGGAAACCCAGATATACTTGTTGGTTCTGGTATGATTTTTTTTTTCTGTCCTGAATCAGTATACGCCAATTTTTGACTATTGAGCCCTAGTTTGGTGTCAATATGAGATAGTTGGTTACCTCCATTTGAAGCCATAAGAAACATATTCCAACACCCCAAAACACTTCTAAGTACAAGTTGTGACTCTTTCAGCTGGAAATATAGCTGTAATTTTCCTGACAAAGGGCAGTTTCATGCTGCGCCCCAGTCAGGAGAAGGTTCACATGGGGAAAAAACACCATGTGTTCCAAAATATAACAATCTTCATCATCATATCAAAACACTGGGTGACAAGCAAGCAATTTTTGTAAATGGTTGTTTTCTAGGCTTGTTAAGACCAGTCGCTGTAAGATAAATCAATTCTTGTAAGAAGTCTAAGTTTTAGTACTGGCTTGCTAGCTGTTGTGGTTTGAAAGAATTATATCACAAAGTACACTTTGTGCTGTTCTCCCTCAGGCATTCTGGTTGCCCACTATCTCCAGTCCATCACACCATCGCTAGCGCTGGGCGGCGAGCTCGTGTACCACAGGAGGCCGGGCGAAGAGGGTGCCGTCACCTCCCTCCTGGGCAGGTACACAGGTAAACATATGCCCTGTACCTCACTTCATACCTCGCATTCAAATGTTATACCCTATTACTCAGCTGCCAGCTTCCCAAATGTTCAATGTGTATCACGAAGTGTATCATATCCGGGTTCTTTGTCGTGAAGGTGGATCTGGGCCAGTGATGCGGGCTAAGTTCTCAAGCAAGATTGTCGAAGAGAGAGTCTTGTATGCGAACGAACTGTTGCTGGGTATAAATCTGAGGAGTAAAGATTCACAAGTGTAATAGTGCACAAAAACATGGAAGCGCCAGTCAGTGGGCACGGAGGGAGGGCATTTCATAAAAAAATATTTTTTTAACAAACTTTGCAAGGCTTTTAGCGCTTCAATTAGTATGAAAATAAATACCACAAATTCAGCAACACTGACCCTGAAGAAAAATGAGACACATGTACCGAATCATTTTTTTGGAGCAGGAAAATTTGTGGTGGTCAGGACTTTGGCTTCAGAGAATTAAAGTCCTGGGTCTAAGGTAGACTGAGTTGTTTTTGTGACAAATTCGCAGGTGTGGGCTCTCGTCGGGCTCCTCTGTCTTCCATAAACAGTTGGTAGGCTCCCCAGCCTTTTTTTTTTTGTGCCACGGACCTAGAACAGGTGGGCTACGGACCCAGTTGTAACACCAGGAAAGCAAAAAAAAATAAGAGTTCAACATAAATTTACTGAGGCTCATGGCAGCGGGTGAAAAGATCAAAACAGCAGAATGCAGATGAAGCAGGAAGCAGGGGAGTCGAACACAGGCATGGTTTACTACTGTTAGGAGAGGTGGGAAGATGCGGGGGCTCTGGATGTCCATTGAGAGAGAAGGGGGGTTCCCGAAATCCAGTGGGAGAGCGCGGGGGATCCTGCAGTCCAATTGGAGAGCGTGGAGGTTCTTGAAATCCAGCAAAAGAGCGCGGGGCCCCTCAAGTTGATTGGAGAGTGCAGGGGCTCCTGAAGAGAGAGACAGTGCAGAGACAGGCCGGATCAGTTCCGCCAGGTCTCTAATGGCAAGCAAAGCGCTCGCAAAGGAAGGAAATACAGCTTGGCAACTAGTGGGATTGGAGCTCGGGCTTTTAAGTCCTCACTGATGGAGCTAATTGCCCTACTGTGCAATTCTGAACTCAAAGCCAAGTTTGGGGAGGTGAGTAGAAAAGCAGACAAGCTTGGATGATTTTTTGAGAGAATTGCTCCCCACCTTCCCTGAGCTTTCCAGGATGCTCAGGCGGACCATATGCCTTTTTGGGAGCATACATCTGTGTGAAAAGCTCTTCTCTTCCTTGAACTTTAAGTTAAAATACAGGTCAAAATTTTCTGATGAGCACCTTCAAGATCTATTGTAGATCTCAATTACTTCGTCCCTTCAGCCAAATGTGGCTCAGTTGCAAGGAGTAGGCAAGACAAGTAGCAGAAGTAGTAGGTAAGTCTAAATTCTGAAGAAATTATATTAATAAAGATTTTGACCTTTGCACAGTTGCACTGGTTTTTGGAATACTTGAAACCTTTTTTTGTGGAATGCCTGATACAGGCCAACTGCATCAAATCTTAGTATGTCGCTCTCTTCACAGGTCTACCCTTAAAAATCTCAAGGTTGTGTAAACCTTTTTTTTTTCTCCCCTCAGGTAATAATTATGTCGCTACATTGACTTTGGGAGGAGCAGGAGCTCATGCAACATACTATCACAAAGCCAATGATCAGGTACCTACAATAAATGTTAAAATGTCTACCACACTTACTGTTCTTGAAAGATTTACAAAGTTAATCATGATAAAATGGAGGAATGTCACACACTCACTTGGAATGCAAGACAGGGGCTTGATAATATTTTATACTACAATTCAAATTAAAATCTTCAAGAAGTGACATCACCGTCAACATGGAACCACCTACATCAAAATGTTAAGAAGTTATTTAAAAATCAGTAGTTAACATAAAAGTCCTTAAAAAAATTCCCTGGAAAGTAAATGTAAAATAACAACTGAAAATATAGTCTGGAAGATTTAAGGGGGTCGGGCTAAACAATTAGATGTAAGGTTTCTGGCCCGTGTCGAAGTAAAGGAGAGTCTGTCAATCACCCCATCCCTCTTAGAAAGCACAACTCATCATGCTTGTCGATCTTGTAATTTCACTTAAAAAAAAAAAAAAAATCCCACATTTTGTTCATCTCCCGGTGCAGTTGCAGATAGGGGTGGAATTCGAAGCCAGCACGCGGATGCAGGACACCACGGCATCCTTCGGTTACCAGGTCGACCTTCCCAAAGCCAACCTGCTCTTCAAAGGTAAGGGTCCTTCTAACAGGCATGATTCCACTAACAAAGAAAAAAAAAAACCACTTTGATTCCCTCCACCTTGTCTCCACAGGCACGGTGGACAGCAACTGGGTAGTCGGGGCAACCCTCGAAAAGAAACTGCTGCCGCTGCCTCTCACGCTGGCCCTCGGGGCTTTCCTCAACCACCGCAAGAACAAATTCCAGTGCGGCTTCAGTGTCACCATCGGCTAAAGGAGCCGGAGCCACCTAGCGCTGGCTCGATGGTCAAAGCTTGGACCAGCACGGAGACACACAGAAACCTGGAGCTGAATCGTCTATTTTTTATTGTTTTTCTTTTTTCTTTTTTTTCCTAGAAAATTGAATTCAGAGACTCTCTTACAACTGTGATTTCTGAAACAGACAGAGAGACAAAGACAACTACTAAGAAGCCGGGACTGGCGAAGCCATGCCTACGTTCTGTAGCACAAATGTCTTTCCTTTAACGGTGTGTCGGAGACACCGAGAGGCTAGAGTCGGCGTGTGTCAGAGGGCATCGGGCGATGCATGAAAACATGTGACGTGAAAACACAAGTCAGTGGTTAGACATAATATATGGTGATGTACAACGGATTCAAATAAATGTGATTACTTTTTGTACAGCCGTTTGTGGAAGCTGTCTATAAAAGTGGCTACGGTGCAGACGAAGGGCCGGAGAGATTGACGTTTCAGATAATCATACATATGTGGAATGACACACCTTAATTTTTCTCGCAAAACAACAGTAAAATGTGCAAAACCCACTCTAATTCTTATCCCCAAAAGAAAAAAACACATGGAAATTACAGGGTGTGGTTTTGTGCCAGTTCTTAAATACACATTTACAAAAAACTGCACATAAAAATTGAGCTACTCTAAAAATGAAATAAGACTTTGTAGCAACAGTAGTATTGAATACTCTTAGGACTTTGTCTTTCTGTCATCTTGTTTTTTTACAGATCTAAGTATCTGCACAACTGTACACTGCAAATCCCAAGGTCAGAATGAAGGCGGTTGAGATGGCCAGGCTAACGTCTTGGGCAGATTCTGTTTGTGTTTGTGTGTAAACTCCTAAGGTGCCCAACAAACAAGACTCAGTATCACAATTGCAACACTTGTTTTCAGTATCCAGGTTACTGACTTATTTATGTTTATATATATATAATCCAAAACAGATCAAAGTCTCCTAATAGCAGTGACAGGCCTTGCTGAAAAGTTACCATGCTGAGCCAAAGATAGTCTTTTTTCGTTTTAGACCCTTTGGTCACCACCTCACATGTAACTGGCAGATTCCAACATGTGACTCATTTGACAAAGAGACTAATCGTACATTCCACTTCCCATTCATTTGTATGGGATTTTGTTACAAGACGCATGCCTTGATATTTTCATATTCACATTTTAACTGTTAGTATAAATGTACAATGTACTTAAGCATTCATTGGTACAGGATTTTTTTTTTTTAGACATGGTCTTTGTTACCATGGTTTTTCAAAATATCAGCGCAGCCTCAGTGAGACAGAAGCCAGTGTGCTTTTGAGCCGGTCCACAGCCTGAGTAAATGCGGAGGACTTAGCTGCCAAGGGCATATGATGTAAAAACTTGTGCCAAAACCAAATATGTGAATTGAACATGCAACTTCCATGATCGGTCAAGGCACAGGGTTAACAACGACTGCCAATGGTGTCGATAACCTAGGGTACCGGTGGAAAATGGGCTACTCTGGGTCAAAGAAGGAGAAGAGGAAGGCGTGTTCAGAAGCAGAGAGAGGAGAGAAAAGGCAAGAGTCTGGGACTGAGAGAAGGGACTTTGAATATTTGGACAGTTTACAACAAAAGCTAAAGTTGGTTTTAAGTGATCCAGAGATCTGGACCTTGGAAGCAGGTTTTATGTTTTATTATGGAATTGGCTGGAAGATAAATTAAATAGGAGTTATTTTGGTGGAGGACTTTGTCCGCAATGTTCATGAGGTGAAAAGTGTCAGATGGAGTGACGAGTCTGTATATCAATATTGAAGATGTGACGCTAAATATTGTTAGCGGCTCTGCCCTGCAGGTGGGATGTGAGTTAGAGGAGAAGGAAAAATTCTGGTGCGAGTTAGATGAAGTGATGTAGAATATTCCCAGAGGTGAGAGAGGGGTAATTGGTGTAGACAAAAGAGGTGATGATGAATTGATGGACAGGTTTGGTATCCAGGATTGGAACACAGAGGGACAGATGGTGGTAGACTTTGCAAAAATGATGGAAATGGCTGTGGTGATACTTTTTTCCGGAAGAGGCAGAAACATAGGGTAACTTATAAGAGTGGATATAGGAGAACACAGGTAGATTAGATACATAAATGTAGTTACTGCAAAGTATTGATTGGTGAGAGTGTCACCAGACAGCACTGGATGTTGGATTGTTGGATGAATCTGATGACAAGGACGACAAACAGGACAAAATAGAGTAGAGGACAAAGTGAAGAAAGAGAGGTGTTTTATTGTTTTCAGGGAGGAGTTGAGAAAGGCTCTGGGTGGTCGGGGAGAACTTCCAGATGACGGGACAGGTCGGAAAGTACTAAGTCTTCTGGAAGGAAAGTAGATAAGGGGACTTGGTGGTGGAATGAGGAAGTGAAGGAGAATAACAGAGAAAGAGCTTAGCAAAGATAAATGGGACACTGAGGGGATTTATGGGAGCAGACAGAGGAAGAGGGAGATACAGTGCAAGGTGAGGATTGGTCTAACTGGATGTATAATGACTGATATACTAGGTTAGACAGTAAAGTGGGGGAGAATGATTTATACAGGTTGACAAGCAGAGCGATAGAGTTGGGGAGTTGCAGGACCTACTTGGAAGGATCTACTTCTTTTTCCACTAGTACTGGTGGGGAGAATCTCAGGTGGGCTTTAGGTGTTGGGCGAGGAATCCTTATCCCCACTCTCTCTCCCTCCTGGAATGGAGGGTCATTTATACCACGTTCTGAATCAATACAGTACATCATCTGGCTCTCGTTCCTCGACTGTGTACCGTACTTTTGCAGGTGGAGGCAGCACAGTAGGAGGCTGAGGTAGAATGTCCATTTTAGTGTGCATTTTACAGCCAAAGAGCAGTTCATGGGGTGAAGCAGAGGTGGTGGCATGTGGTGTCACTCGGCACACCTCAAGCCAGGGCGGCACAGGCTCTTTCCTTGGCTGCGACTGCAGGACGCCTGTCTGTTAGCAGCTTCTCAGGGAGCGATGAACTCTTTTGACATTAGCATTAGCTGGAGGGTAGCACACAAATGTTCATCTTGTGCATCCCTGAACTCTGCAAACTCAGCAGAGGTGAGCTGAGGTATCGCACCCAGTCCGTAGTGACCTCATCTGTGGAGACAACGTATTGATGTGACATACAAATAAAGGTAAGATCGCAAATGGTTTTCAATTTCATGAAAAATTTGGACAAGACTTAAAAATTGACCTTAAGTGACTTATTCCGGTGTTTTTCTGAACATCTTGATGAGCAACCTGTGTTAAAATTGACTGAAGCACCAGATTTTGAAGTTTTAAACAACTAAAAGTATAACTGAGGGTCAAAATTGAAATTGTTCTGTGCTCTGTGCTATATTGTCATTTGTTTACAATGATTATGACAATGATTATGACTTGCACATTTGCTCTACTCGTTGTCTTTTGCCACGAAAAAAAAAAAAGTGGGCCAAATATGTTCCTGTGTATGTGCTTGTGTTCATGGCTGACATGAGAGTAAGATTTACAAATTTATGAGCCAAACAGACTGACATATTTTTTATATCCTTTTTTTTTTCTTATCATACTTTATTGATCCCTTGCGGGATATTTTTTCTGTGCATTTAATTCAATCTTGGATGAGGCATGAGCAGTTGGCAGTTTTTTTTGCCATCAAATTAGCAGTTGGACATTAAAAACTTATAAAAAAATATATATATATCTGCATTCTTTTCACACACATATATTTGTCCATAAGGAGCATTGCATTTACAGCTGTTTTGAGAGAGCGTATTAGCCGCTGCAATTTCTTACTTATTCAATAGGCTACTCATTAAAGAAGTGATGTTGTTAAAAAAAATTAATTTAAATGTACGCCCTTACCGAAATATTCTGTTCCATTTTTGAAAATATTTTACTATCATGCCCAAATGTTTTTAAGTCTGCGTAGACTAGTCAACAAAATAATATTCAAGTTCGACATCTAGTTTTGAATTTGAATTATGGATTATTTGGATAAAAAAACAAGTTTTATTATGGTAGCTTAACTAGTAAATGAAGTCCATGCACCTCTCCCACTGAACAAAAATCTCCTTTACTTTTTTTTTTAAAAGTCCTCATTTTCTTCTTTGAGCTTATAAAGCCTCTCTGTCTCAGTAGAGGTTATTTCCAGTGAAGAACTGGAACTTTGTCCCCTCTGGCGCAGTCTGTATCAAATCATATTTGGCCACAAGAATCAGAGCCTTTTTGGGAGTCTTGCATTCATTCCTGAAGACATCATCTTCCACCTTCAGCTTTCCTTTGGAGTTAAACTTTGGAATGAACGGACTAAAGGTGCACACTTGATTTTGGAATTGCAGCTGGCTACTTCTCTGCGTACTGTGCGTAGAAGAACGGCAGCAACATGAACACGTGTGCTCTTGTCATCCCTTCAGTGAGGCAGAGTACTGTCTGCTTCACCTTTCGCTAAATTTCTAGCACTCAAATATTAAATACATTAGCCTTCTTCTTCTTCCTTTCGGCTAGAAATCGACTTTCTCCATCTAACCCTATTCTCTGTATCTTCCTCTCTCACACCAGCTACCTTCATATCCTCTCTCACTACGTCCATAAATCTTCTCTTTGGTCTTCCTTGAGACCTCCTGCCTGGCAGCTCCAATTCCAGCATCTGTCTACCAATGTATTCACTATCCCTCCTCTGTATATGACCCAACCATCTCAGTCTGGCTTCTCTGACTTTCTCTCCAAATCATCTAAGATGTGCTATCCCTGTGATGGACTCATTCCTGATCCTATCCATCCTGGTCACTCCAAAAGAGAACCTTAGCATCTTCATCTTTGCGACCTCTAGCTCTGCCTCCTGTCTTTTTCGTCATTGTAACTGTTTCTAGTCCATACAGCATCGCAGGTCTCACCATTGTTTTGTACACGTTTCCTTTCATTTTGGCTGATAGTCTTCTATCACATTGTACCCCTGACACTTTTCTCCACCCATTCCAACCTGCTTGAACCTGTCTCTTCACCCCTTTTCCACACTGTCCGTTGCTCTGGACTGTTGACCCCAAGTACCTGAAATCCTCCAACTTCTTGATCTCCACCCTGTAGCCTCACCGTTTCACCTGAGTTCCTCTCAATCACACACATATGCTCGGTCTTGCTGTGACTAACCTTCATTCCTCTCCTTTCCAGAGCATACCTCCACATCTCTTGACTTTCCCCAACAGATCACAATGTCATCTGCAAACATCATTGTCCATGGACATTCCTGTCTAACCTCATCTGTCAGTTTGTCCATCACCACTGCAAACAAGAAGGGGCTCAGAGCTGATCCCTGATGAAGCCCCTCCTCCACCTTGAACTTCTCTGTTACCCTTATAGCACACCTCACCACTGCCTCACAGCGAGCATACATGTCCTGCACCACTTTAACATACTTCTCTGTTACTCCAGAGTTCCTCCTATAGTACCAGAGTTCCTCTCTTGGCACCCTGTTCATTAAATACTCATTAAAAGTGTCTGAATTCACTATATTGGAGAGGTGGAGAGAGACAGAAACAGGCATTTGCCAATTACAAGCCTCAGCCCAGTTAGTGAGGGATCTTTTCTTGTCAAAATCTTCTTCTCGTAGCAACATGTCCTTTCAAAGGAAAGTACACAATGTGTTTGTCAGTTGCTATAAGAAAAAGATTTTGAAAGAATTGACCATGACCTGGATGATTGAGAACCTCCACTCAGAACCTTTTGGCAATAAAATCATGGACATTTTTGGAGCAAAAAAGAAAATCTACATAAAGCACAGACCAGAGAATTAAAATTGAAAATAATTTTATTTAATCATTATTTGATTTTTTTATATATATTTTTTTTTATTTTTCATGATGAGAGGAATGGTGATGAGACAATTCTAGAAGTCAATAATCATGTCACTGGGGTTCAGGAAGTGGAGAGAAAGAAAGTGGAGGATTTTTAGTACTAAGGGTCAACAGTCCAAATCAAGGGAGATGATGGAAAATGAAGTAGCTAGGGAATGCTAATTGTGTCAATGTTTGAATTTTTCGCTAGGGTGAAGCATTGGCCTAGCGATAGTAACCCTGTTTTACGAAGGATGATTTTACACTTTAATAATTGATGTATGGTGGGTGGTGCTCTCCTGACGCTTCCTGGTAAACTACTCAAGGGTGTCTGCAAATCTTTCATAGAAGAGACAAGATATTACAGAAAAGGGGTAAAGAAATGCATGCATGCAGGTTGGAACGCATGAAGAAAAGTGTCAGAGATAATGTGTGATGAAAGGGTATCGGCCAGAATGAAAGGAAAAGTATAGCAGAGGTGTCAACAGCAAGCAGAACATTCAAATTTAAAAAATCATTTTCCAACCGAAGAGCTGACGGTTCGATCAAATTGAATACAAACCATTCAACAAACAGACAAGAAGAAAAAGGAAGGGAAATGTGAATTTAGGATTTGCTTTGTTATTGACTAGCGACCCGCAAACCCCTCCTCTCACCCAGTGTTACCTGACCCCTTCGACGACCAGGGGTCAGAGTTAAAATTGTCAATCAACAGTCAAAACATTTGTTCTTCTGTGGAATAAAAAGGAAAAAGATGGTATTCAAACTATCCATCATTACTTTTTACGTTGTCAACATATGACTTAACTAGCGACACAAAAGAAGGAATATGCTGGTTTTTCAAATAGGAAGGTTTTCTCATCACAGAATCATTATTTTAGAAAATACAATTGTCCAAACTCCTGCACACACTAAAAAATAAGAACCAAAATATTACGGACGCAAAGCGATTGTTGTGTTTGGATCCTGCAATCCTCAGGAGCTCCAACCCTGCTTCTAGAACAAGTGTTTATTAATCTTATCTTTTTTTTTTTTTACCAAATCAAAAACGTTAATCTAAATCCAATACAAATTATGTCATTTATTAAGAGGGACTTTTTATTTGGAACATATCTGTGCTTGTATAAGGACATGCTCCAGGAATCTGAGGCAGCTCCTGTTCGCCATCATGAGGAGCTGCAGCTCTTGTCCTGCCTCGGGCGCTCTATCACTGGGAAGCTTCCAGAATGTTCGGCTCACCTCAGAGTCACTGTCATTTGTGTGTGAAAAAATAAGCGATTAGTGCTTCCATCTTCCGCATGAAGGTCACTGGTTCAATTCTTACAGGCAGTCTTTTTCTGTGTTTGCACGTTCTCTCCATGTGTGTGTTTGTTTCTTCCAGGTTCTGCAGAGTAAGCTGTGTGGACAATCGACAATTGAATCAATGTTATTGGTATTTATAGTATTCCTGAGTTTTTAAGCCCCACATGAGTGACAACATTTTTTTGTAACACCCACCTCCATCTTTTCACTCCTGTCTTGAAAAAGCCATGTGATGGATTCACTCCCAGCATGCTTGTTGTTAATTTCACCACTTGATGGCAGTGTGTCCTCTTTTTAGGCGACTTTGCATCCAAAGAGTTTTGGATTTTTTTTTCCCCAAGACATATACACTTTGCCACTTTGTGTCACACAGTGAAAAACAAGCCCCTCTATTTTAGACTTTCATGTATACGTAGATGACGTGACATTTTTTGAATTATTTTTCAGAAAAAAATTCTTCATTGGAGTTTTTTTTTTTTTTTAATGTCAACCTTGGGGTTTTATTAAAAAAAAAAAAAAAAACAGCAGCAAATCAGCTCGTCTAATCCCGAGATACTGGATAATATCGCACCGTGGACTCGCATTTTGTTTCGTCAGCCATGTGTTTTTTCAAAACATGGCAGCCACCCTGCTCAGAAACGACACCAGAGCCTCGGGGGACAGCGGAGCAAAATAATAAAAGCTTGAACAGATTTACAAGGAGCGGGGGCACTATCTCTCAATCTGCTTATCAAACCTGGCAATTTACCGAAAAAAAAAAAAAAAAAAGGAGAAATCTTTTGTTTCGGCAACAACGACAAGATGTGTCTTGTTCAAAGAAAGTCCCCCGGAAAAAAAAACAAAAAACCAAATGAAAAATATGATCGTGCAGCGTGAGTGGCGTGTTGCTACGGCGTGACCACATCTGCATATTCAAAGATCCGATGTTCTCCCGACCTTTAGCGTCTCACCGGTTTGTGAGAACATTTCAAGACGAAGATTCAAAATAATCCAGGAAGTCATGATGAGCGACAGATCACCGGTCAATATTTCAACTTTGACCCAGTGACATTTTTTTTTAAATGTGGCCCATCGGCAAGTGTGCGTCATGCGCACCTTGCATGCATGTGCCGTTGGACTCTGGCCCTCCACGCTGGACACCAATACAGGGAAGTGGAGATGGAGGAGGCTCTGGGTGGTTGGATGTTTACAACATCGGGTGGTTGTGCAATGCCTCGATTTTCAATTCAATAGTGGAATCATTTTAAACCAGTGCAAAAACCTGCGTATTATTTTCTCCATCGACCTGAAAACCCAAAACAAAACAAAAGACGCATGTGATAACTGGATCGTTTCAACCCCTGACGTGACATTGGTCACAGATGATGCTCGCAAACGTGCCCTGACATCGAGCGCTGAAAAAAAAACAAAACTGTCACACGAGTCCCGGTAGCGTGTTGAGACAAAAACGTGGATGGCGAGAAATCGGATAAAGTCAGAACATGTCATACTATTTTAGCTGACTTTCAGGGTGTTCCATGGTTGCATTAACATTACGGATGTGTTTTTTTTTGGTTTTTTTTTCGATTGTTTATTTTTTTGGAAATAAAGTAAACTGGTAAGAACACAAAGGCTGTTTTAGATTCTTATCTTTATTTGGATAACTTATTAAATTCACACACAAAAAAAAAACAAAAAAAACAACAAAAACAAACTAAAAAGATATAGCTTTCAACTTACAGCACAGTAAAAACTTTATATACATCGGAAGTGCAGGGGCGCGTTTCCACTTTTTGCGCTATAAGTAATAAATATGATGCTGCGGGCGCCCTTGGTTGCATTTATGTATTTAAATCATAATGTTTTATATTACATGCAGAGAAATCACACCTGCGTTTTGGTGTTGATTCGGAAATGTGGTACGGCCTAGTTAGCACTGATGAATGACTCGTATAGGGAGGTGATGTGGGACTGCAGGTCCAGGGTGTAGGGGTCCAGCTTTTCCCTCAGGTCTTCAGCGTACGGGGCCACTATTTGTTTGACCAGGTTGGCTCGCTGGCTCACCTCAGCCTGAAGCTTCTCAGCCACGGGGGACACTCTGTCCTGGAAATCCCGCAGGTGCTGGTCCACCTTTAGCCTCAGGTCTTCGGTGTAGGGCCCCAGTTGGGTCTGCAGGTCTTTCACGCTCTGCTCCAGGCTGGCCTTCAGCTCCTCGCTCCTCTGCACCAGGGCGCTCCTCAGGGCCTCCGAGTCCATGGAGTCGGCGTAAGGCCCCAGCTCCTGTTTGAGCTGCTCCACCCTCTGCTGGATCTGGATCCTCATATCCTCAGTAAAGGGCTCCAGCTGCTGCCTGACGGAGCTCAGTTCCTGGGTCACGCGCTCCCTCAGCACGTCGGCTTCGGTGGTGACCTTGGCGATCAGGCTGTGGGCCGCGGGAGGAAGCTGCTCCTGCAGGCGGAGGGCGTACTTGCCAGCCAAGTCAGCACTTTCTGCCAGACGGGCACTGGAAAACAACAACAAAAAAAAAATCGGTTGACCGTTTGACACAATACACTACAAATCCAAGTCCTGGCGTGTCCGCTATTGACCCACTCACTTGACTTCCTCCCCAAACTGTGAGTTTCTGATCAGATCGAGTGTGTCGTCAGCCGTCTGAGTGGCCTTGGCAATGTAATCCCAGAATGCATCCGTCAACACTTCCAGCTGCGGTTTGGGTGCATCGGCGTAGAAGAGGTTGCCGTGGCAGCCTGTTCGATTTAGACAGAAAGAGCAGAAAAAAAAAACAAAAAAACAATTCCAGTTTATTTTTATCCCTCGTTTGCCAAATCCACGATTGATTAATTTTGCCGAGTGGAATAAAATCTTGATACGATAACGTAAAAATGTTAAAACACAAAAAGCTTACCAGAGAGCACAGCGACTGCGAGTATCACAAATACCTTCATGACTGCCTCCTCCTGAAAAAGCCAATAATCAATAATTGGAAATGAAAAATACTTAGATATTTTTTATTTCAAATTTTCCATTGAGGACTCACCTGCTTTTAGCTCGAGAATTTCTCACTTGTCTATTTGAGCGTCGAGTGTGTCCCGGTCGTTCATGCATATATACCAACGTGTGAGGACAGTTGTAGTCATGAGCCAAAGTCCAGGAGTCCTTGCCATGTTGTCACTTAAGTTTTTGTCACTTCTTCCTGGTCGCGGTCATGTGACCACTGAGGCTTCGGCGCAGCACAGCCTCTGAAAACATATAGTTTGAAAAAGTTAGAAATGACCCATGAGAACGTTCTAAGCGTGTTATTACAACTCGTGGAAAAGGGTTGCATCGGTTGAATCGCGGTGTCAGCCAGCGACCCCTTGATAGAAAGGACACAGAACACACACACACACACACTTTTCCTGTGTATATATACATAGGAAAAGCGTATCAGTGATTTTCATACCCTGTTCCCAATTTCATCTAGAGTCTTATTATGTTTTGAACATTTTACCTACTGGCACTACTGAGGTCCATAGTCTGGTTTAATTCAGTCGGGATAATTTGTTTTGAGTCGTGTTGTTTTGCCATCCACTTTCCCCCCTCTTCTGTTTTTTTTTTTTGTTTTGTTTCGAATTTGTGAGCTTTTCCTATTTCTGTGCAGGAAAAAAAAAGGAAAATAAACACAAATTGATGATTCCTTCTGTTTTCCTCATCTGAAATGACAACATAAGGCAGTCTAAGAGAAATAATTAAATACCTTGGGTGATATATAGTAAGGATATTTAAATAAAGCACCATATGGGGAAAAAAAACAAACAATTACAGATGCAAAGCAGTACCAGGCTTTGGAATGATGTCAAAAATAGTAAATCGAGCAAGCTGCTTTTTTTAATCAATGCTTGGCCCGAAACGTTGAGCATCTTTGTGCTGCTGGATGAGTCTTCTGACCTTTGGCCACGCCGACACACGGACGCCGTTGACCTTGGTCGCGACAGTGGCCTCATAGTGATGTTGGCCGACATGATGTAAACTCTGTTTCAGGAGCAATCAAAGTCGCAGACGTTGCCTAAAGCGTGGGCGGCGCCGCCTCTCCTCAGGTGACATCTGGGGACAAGGTTTCTTTAAGTCCAAGCATCATGCCTTCTTCCCTGTCAAGCATAAGAATAAGAATAAGAATGAGAATAAAAATTAGAATTAGAACAACTTTATTTATCCCGAAGGAAATTGTTGTGCCAGAGCTCCAAGTAGAACATAACAATAATAAATAATAGTAGGAAATTGTATAAACAGTAAAAAATAAAAAAAATAAAAAAAACATGAACTGTGTTGTTTGAAATTGACCGTAAATACAGGACTGTCACAGAAAATTAGAATATTGTGATAAAGTTCTTTATCTTCTGTAATGCAATTACAAAAACAAAAATGTCATACATTCTGGATTCATTACAAATCAACTGAAATATTGCAAACCTTTTATTATTTTAATATTGCTGATTATAGCTTACATCTTAAGAAAACTCAAAAATCCTATCTCAAAATATTAGAATATCATAAAAAAGTAATTTTTGTTTTCTGAATTGCATTGCAGAACATAAACAACTTCATCACGATATTCTAATTTTCTGAGACAGTCCTGTACCTAACTGGGGAAATAATCCCTATGGGGGAAAAATAAAGAAATAAAAAATAATGACAAACTCTAGCAGATTATTCCTGATATGTGACGCTGTCGAAACCCTGGCTTGAGGTCAGTCTGTCATCGGGGGATGGACGGCAGGGTGAGGCAGGGTGACAACGAGGCACAATCACATGGACTTTGGGATCATAAACATCTGGTCGCCTATATAAACAGCATGGTCTCCCATCCCGGAGGCACGAGCATCGAAAATAGAAGCTCCTCGCAAGAACCCAGGTAAGGAAGGAGATGTAGAAGGTGGTGTTCTGGCTTCCGGACACCATTTGAGCTTTTTCCGTTGATTAAACTGTTAACGAAGTTGCTTTTCTAACCCCGATGTGTGTCTTTTCGTTGTGACCGAACAGCCATGAAGGTCCTCGCTGTGCTTGTCCTCGCCGTTTTCAGCGGTAAGTGTAAATTTACGTCTACTTGCGCGTTTCGCGGACGAGGAGCCCCCCGCCTCTCGGCGAGGGAGGTTATTACATGTTAATTACACGTGTTATATCACATTACTTACGCCGCCATCCAACAGGCAGCCACGCCAACCTCTTCTACGCGGATGCGCCCAAGCCGCAGCTGGAAGTGTTGACTGATGCATTCTGGGATTATGTTGCTAAAGCCACTCAGACAGCTGATGAAACTCTCGCCATAATCAGGAAGTCTCAGTTCGGACAGGATGTGAGGTACTGCGTGGATCATTTTAGTGGAGTTTAAAATAGTGGTAATAAAGGGATTGGAATTAAGAAGGGATTATTTTGTCATCGTCCAATTTTTTTTTTTTTTTTTTTCCAGTGCCCGTCTGACAGAAAGCACCGAGCTTGCCAGAAGTTATGCCGGCACGTTGCAGGAGCAGCTTCACCCGACGGCCCAGGAGCTGATCGCCAAGGTTACCACCGAAGCCGACGTGCTGAGGGAACGCGTGACCCAGGAGCTGAGCTCCGTCAGGCAGCGTCTGGAGCCCTTCGCCGAGGAGATGAAGATCCAGATCCAGCAGAGGGTGGAGCAGCTCAAACAGGAGCTGGAGCCGTACACCGACTCGGTGGACACGGAGGCCCTGAGGGCCACCCTCCTGCAGAAGACCGACGAGCTGAGGGTCAGCCTGGAGCAGAGCTTCAGGGACCTGCAGACTCAGCTGGAGCCCTACACCGATGGCATGAAGGTGAAGGTGGACCAGCACCTGGAGGACTTCAAGATCCGCATGACCCCCTTGGCCGATAGAGTCCAGGGCGAGCTGACTCAGAGAGCCCAGCAGATAAAGGATCTGGCTTCCCCCTACGTCGGAGAGATCAGGGACAAGCTGAACCCCTACGCTCAGGACCTGCAGGCTCGTCTCACCGCCCTGTACGACTCCTTCATCAACGCCAACTAAGTCACATCTCCACATTTCTGCAAAAAAAAAAAAAAAAAAAAAACCCAAGACATTCATGCAAACACGCTGCTCCCTGGATATTAAGGCTAACTGTCATACATGTTTACAGTGCAATTATTACAATCTGGTCTATAACCGCTTCCCGTGATTCCTTATTTAAATAAAACCAAAGAAAAAGTCGAAACTCACGAGTTTCATTGTTTCACCGTGACTCATTGATATTTCAAGCAATGAAGTAAGATCGCGTTTATGACAAGTAGGGTCGTCTTTCTTGAGTTCACGCTCCTTTAGTATCATCCAGCACTTTTATACTCATATCGAAACACGCTTTCACCATCAAATGCATTAATTGGTCAAAAAAAAAAAAAAAAAAAAGACAAACCTTGTGATGCTCGACGGATTTAATCACCGTGCTGACACAATTCTAGTCATTATTACACCGCCATCTAGTGGAATGGAAGTTTAAATATGCATCAATAAATAAAGAGAGAAAGAAAAACATTATAATACAATGAACCGAAACCCCTTTCCTTCACACGTACGGCACCCTCCCCGGCACTCCCGCCGCCCTGTCAGATGGGGTGGCGGGTATCGGACGGGGCACGTCGGGTCATGCCTCGGCATGTCGGGGAGTTCACACAAAACAACATCCTGCGCCCTCCCTGCTTTTTCTTTTTTTTTTTTTTTGGCTCCGTCCCGGTGCCAGTCGCTCCCACTCTGCGGCAAACAACATTCTTCTGTTGTGCTTCCAGCTGTTGTGGGCTCATTAACCTTCCAAGCACACACTGTTTCTTCATCACGTCTTATTAAGGAAAGGTCTCCGGGGATCCCCCCCAACACACACACACACACACACAAAAGCCAGCTATCTTTTGATTTCCTTCTATTTTATAATTTTGCATGTCAAGCACACACGTTATTCTTCACAATTCTCTGTTTGTCACGAAATGATCCTTCCCTGATATTCACCTCAATTGTCAAAGATTTATTTTTTTTCTTCTTCCATGTTCAGGTCTTTCGAGGAAGCTGATTGATCTCCTGTTTTTATGAATGACGTGTCCTCAGACGTGGACGATGCACGGCGAAACGATGTTTCGTTTAATCTTAATTGAATAATCCAAAAATACTTATTTAATGCATATACACATTTCTAAATCTGGTCATTTTTTTTCTCGTCTCATTTCAAAATCAAAATGAAGCGAGCACACAACCGCGGTGAGAAAAGCAATTTATAGCGTGTGCCAAAAACATGAAAACAAAGTTTATTAGTAGAGCCAAAATGCACATTCACATCCTAAAAATGAAATTAGCTTGCAGTAAAAATCACAAAATAACGTAAAAGAAGAAATCACACTGAAAGAAATATTGTAAACCGCCCTTCGGTGTGACGTCCGAGACTGGCCTTGATTCAACTTTGAAACTACCAAACAGCTTTAATCCCCTTAATTGTAAATCTGACGAACAAATCCTGACAACGACGTGCACATTCATGGAAATTCATAGACGACTGACTGATACGTGACCTCTGGCACCCTCGACCGCGTGGCCGCCGGACCCGTCGCTTTAACGCGTCTCCTCAGAAGCTCGGCCTATTGACCGATGCAGACGACGTGGTGATGGGATACAAAAAAAAAAAAAAAAAAAATCAAAGTTAAAACGCGCATTACGCGCTGGAATGTTCTGTCCTCGGCAGGGGGTTCGAAAAAACATCAACCCTTTGTTAGTTAGCCGTAATTACTAAATTACTACACGGTAATAATAACCCTGGGGTCCCCATGAGGGGACTTTGCTTTTTTTTTTTTTCAACAAGAATAATCAGCTTCTCCGCCAGATACCTGGGAAGAACAGAAAATCTTAGATACAGCAGCTCGGTGGGGTTAAGAGGATACTTAAGAGATAAGGATAAGTAAAGAATTTGCTTGACCTCTGACTCAGAGCTTTGTGCGGAGAATGAAACAGCCGAAGGGGCTCTGATGCAAATTGGCTTTTCCGCCGAGACCTGTCCGCCACGGCGGCCTCGCTCGGGTATTTGAACCTCCCCATCGGCCGATACGGACGAACGAGGGGAATATAATCAAGAGAAGAAAAAAAAAAGACTCAAAGTTCAACGGCTTTTACTCCACAAACCGTAACGGAGCTGCTGACTCGTCTAAAGGGGACGAACGCGCTCATCTCGGGATGACCGGGCGCTTCCGAACTGCTTCGTCGTGTCGGGAAGGTTTACTTTAGTTCGGATGCCCTTCGCACACACACGCACGTCGATGCGCATCAGTGCGTGATTTCTTGTTGTGCAGAAAATAATTACAAAAAAAGGAGAAGCTGATGGCGTTTAGACAGCTTTGTCAGATATTTGACTGTATTACCTCATCGCTCGCCTTTTTTTTTTGGGGGGGAGCTCTGTTTCGGTTCCTCGTGGGTGAGATATGCTGACCGCCGTCTGACCGGTTCAATCTTGAGGAATAATCCGTAATTACACGTCATGTTTTATGGTCCGAACGAACCAGAAAGGAGGATATTTAGACCGCGGGTAGAGATAACGGTGAGGAGACAGAAAACCGGAGGCGTTGATGTTCCGACGGGACGCTCCGAAGGGGTTATCATTTCGCCATCTTTATTGTCGGATACCGAGGAAAAAAAGAAAAAAAGGCTATTTAAACTTTGTTCTAGTGTCATAGTGAAAAGGACTGGACGGACGTAACTGGTCGTTATCGATTCACAAGGAGGGGCAAGTCTCAGAAGGCCAAAGGCCAATCCACATTGGCAGTGATTAAATCTCAAAGGCTCCAAGGCTCCCCCCCCCCCCCCCTTCTTTTATAGTCTGCTCCTCCAAAAAAAAAAGAAAAAAAAAGAAAAGCAGTCCCAGAATGAAACCCCCCAGTTTCTGAGCACAAAAAAAAAAAAATTATCTTTCTCAAATGAAATCAATGTGGAATATGGGAAAATCAAAGAATTCAGATGAAAAAGGTGTTTGAAGATGGATAAGATGCTTTGTCTTATTTCAACTTTTATATCCCATTCAGCTGTGAGAGCCATTAAATGTACATTAAAAATATTTTTACCTGTGATGATCTATGCAATTTTATTTAAAAAACAAAAACCCACATTATTATAAAAACAGCCTGAAATGCTCCTATTAAAGTGATCGTACACAAAAGGTCCAAATTGTACACACATGGTTTCATAATAAGTATAAAGTTTCACTGAGCCAAGACTTGTTTCTCAATAGTCATGAAAACTACACACTCTTACTTTATCCTTAACTTCCCTTTTTTTTTTCTGAAACACAAAACAAAATAGAACTTCTCGGGTTTCTTTTCATTCCGCACAGCTGTGTGTTTTTATTTCTCACTATAATATATTCCTTCAGGTTCTTTACATCATGTCCTGTGTTTCTTTCTTTTATTCAGCGGGCTTGTTTTGTCTCCAAGCCTCAACATGCCCGCCTTAAACTCATTTTTTTTTTTTTCTTCTCCCTGACAGGATGAACGGAACATTACACGGGAACCTGTTTATCTGAGATTGTGCGTCTGCTGATGGGATGTCACGTTGGACGGCGTGCTTCCACTGGCAAACCCGTGTGAACGACCGCTCTTATTTGCATCCCTGCACCTGGATTTGTATTCGGATGAGGCCGGGTGATCAATAGGCCTGCAAAAGCTGCCTGTGTGGCCTGACGGTCCATTTACCCACATCAAAAGCCAAAATTTGGGTATACTACATGGTAATAACATGTTAATTACGCTAAAAAAATCAGCACCTTAGTTAAAGAAAGCTCAAATCAAAAATCCTCAATCTGCTTGATACCCTAAGATTGCTAAATAATCAAAACAATGTGATATTTCTAAATTAATTAGATGACCTTCCTTGAAGGAGTGCGTAAAGAAATGTTTAAACAGTTGATGACGATGTCAGGTGAGAGAAAGACCAGGCAATAAAAAAGAGAAAAAGGGATACACGCACTACAAAAGGCAGTATATTATATATATATATATTATATAAGGGTAATTTATTGAATTTATTTCAAATGTCAAGAGGTGATTTTTTTTTCTTCATCACAAACTAAGTAGAAAATTCAACTTTCTCACACAACTTTCCGCTCAATAACCAATAAAACACGTTAAATGAGAGTTAAGACTTGAAAAAAAAAACAACTTTAAGTTGATGTCTCATGATATAAGAATTCATTTTTGCAAAATTTCATCCTCACGTTGAACGCCTACGGGGGACCTTGAACGCCACACGAGAGCGCACGGAAAATAATACAAAAAAAAAAAGAAGAAAGAAAGAAATAATAATTAAGAATTATAAGCGTGACGCTGAAGGCGGACTTTCCACGTTTTCCACGTTGCGCAATCGCGCCGGTGAAACCACGAGGAACTTCGGACGCGGCGTGGACACGGACGGCGCATAGAGCGACGGCGCAGCGTGAACGCGCAATGACCCCTCCTCCCGCACTTCCACTCCCTCTCTTCCACGCGCATTAGTCCTCCGCGGGACTATAAATCCTCCCTGTCTCAGTCGTGGGACCTCAGAGGAATCTCAACCTCCCCAAGGTGAGTGACGGCACTCCAATCTCGACTTTAAATCACCTTCCTACGACGTGACGCGCTCCAAAAAATGAACTTTTCCCGCTCTTCCAGGTGTAACCGTCGCAAGCAACCATGAAGGCTGTGTTTCTCGTCCTCGCCCTGGCAGTCATCAGCGGTAAGCCACCCTAAAAAAAAATCAAACGTCTCCGAATGAATTTCCCCCGCGGTCGAACGGGCGATGCAAACCGGCGCGTCTCCTCACGGCAGGCTGCAACGCCCGGGCCGTCCGCCAGGCCGACGCCACCCCCTACCGCTGGGAGGACAGCGTGGAGCGCTTCTGGCAGTATGTCTCCGAGCTCAGCGAGAAGGCCGACGACGCGGTGCAGAGCCTCAAGACCTCTCAGCTCAGGAGAGAGTTGAAGTGAGCGACCGGCGACGGGCGAAAGGCGTCCTCCGCGAAAACAACACCTGTCCGACCTTCTCCTTTCTTTTTTTTGTTCTTTCCAGCACCCTGATCTCCGAAACCATGACCGAGCTGACGGAGTACAAAGACGGCATCCAGACCAAGCTGACCCCCTACGTCGACATATCCGGCGGGCAGCTGGCTCGGGACCTGGAGCTTCTGTTCGGCAAACTCCAGAAGGACATGGTGGACGCTAAGGAGCGCAGCACCGAGTACCTGGGCGAGCTGAAGACCATGGTGGAGCAGAACACCGACGACGTCCGCGGCCGCATCACCACCTACACCAACAAACTGAGGAAACGCTTGAACAAGGACACCGAGGAGATCCGCGAGTAAGTGCGGCGTTCCGGTCCCGGCGTTCCGGTCCGGCTCCTCCCTCTCCTCCTATAACGTCTCTTTCCTCCCGCAGCACCATCACCACCTACCTTGGAGAGCTCCAGTCCCGCACCTCCCAGAACCTGGGCGCGGTGAGGGAGCAGGTGGAGCCCTACGTGCAGCAGGCCGGAGACGTGGCCTCCAAGAGGATGAGCGATCTGTCCACCATGCTGAGGAGCCAGGCGGAAGGTCTGGGCCTGCAGCTGGAGACCCAAGCCGAGGGCTTGAGGAGCCAGCTGGAAATCACCGCCCAGGACCTGCGCAACACCCTGGAGGGGAAGATCGGCGAGCTGACCGACATGCTGACCCCTCTCGCCACCCAGATCCGCGAGAAGTTCGAGGACATCGTCGAGAAGGTCAAGGAGAAAAGCGCTTAAAGATTGACTCTGAGGCTTTTCGGGGGTCGAAAGAGGGGGGGAATCGGCGAACGAGTGATTTGCTTACTTGCGTCGGCGAGGGGGAGAATGTCGATTGTTACTGTTTTGGTCACGAGGCGGTCGCTCCCGTGTTTGGGTCGAAGGGGCTCGGCGAGAGGGAGGAGCGAGGGCTCCTTCCGATCGACGCGTTCCTTCGTCGCCGACCGCGACGTGCTTTTTAAAAAAAGAAAATTAAAAAAAGACAACTATTTGTAATACGCTTCACTTTTCTACTGTTGCTAGCTGCTCTGACCGACTTTCGAACCCCGCCCACCCTCCCGCCCCTCCGCAGTTTTTGTATCGAGCGTCCGAACGGTTTTGTCTGGATGTAAATATAACTTTATCCCCCTGAACGCACCACGCGCACACACACACACACACACACACACACACACACACACACCCACGCCCCCTACGAACAAAGTCTTTCATTTCAATAAATGCACTGAATGACGTCATAAAGGGTGTGTGTTGTGTCCGATCCTTTCTTTTATTTGAGATTGACCTTCTTTGCTACCACATTGAATAATTTTTTTAATCCACGGCCGGCGAGGGGGTTAAAGCGGAAAGCGTCCAGTTGAGCATCTGTGTGTGATGGCAATAAAGAAACCAGAAAAACAACGCGTCCTTGTTTCAATCTCATTTTCACAGAATAAACCGTAGCATTCATTTCCAAGGGGGGGCCGACGCCACCTCCCGGTGAGGTTCGGGATTTCCATCCAACCCAGAATTCTGCAATTACAAGTTTCGAAGCAGTTTGCATGACGGTGCGACGCATGCATCTTCACTTTGTTAGACGGAATAAAGCTACACATTCAAGAAAACAGGGAATGTAAGCAATGAAAATGCAACATTTTTAAATGTGATCAAGTGAAAGACCGGCTGTTAAAAACTGCATTATATGTCAACCAAAGCATTGTCCCATCTGAGCTGTTTACCATCTGAAACAGGCCCTTTTTTTTTTTTTTTTTTTTTTGGAAAACTGAGGATACCCTAAGGGTCAATTCTTGGCCCTCTGCTATTTAGGCTTTTGTTTAATATTAAATAATATTTTTTTTAATATTAAATAACACCTCTTAGATCTGACTGAATGAAATATTCTCATTGAATAAGAATAAGAATAAGAATAAGAATAAGAATAAGAATAAGAATAAGAATAAGAATAAGAATAAGAATAAGAATAAGAATAAGAATAAGAATAAGAATAGGAATAAGAATAAGAATAACTTTATTTATCCCGAAGAAAATTTTTGTGCCAGAGTTTCAAGTCAAACATAACAATAATAAATAACAGTAGGAAGGAGGGAGAATACTTTGCTCTTTACATACTTGGATGTAAACAACAAAATCACACAAAAATGATCGATGTAAATCAATTGTATGAACCCATGGAGGTCTGGATTTAGAGTCACATTAAAAATTAAAGTGCAAAAACACACTACAGGTTGATCCAGCTTTTAATGTAATGTCCTTAAAACAAGTCTAAATGATTCAGTGATGTTTTCTAAGTGGACAGTTTGATTTCACAGAAGTGTGATTGATTTGGGGATACATTTTTGAGGTTACCTTTATTATTTTGAGCCGTATATATGACTTCAATTAAAGGTTTTTTGCAGATGCTTTGGTTATCACTCCATCCGGTAAGACATAATAACCATATGCCTGCAAGTTGTCCATCCAGTTGCAACACCGTCTTGCACTTCGAAAAAAAAAACAACAAAGTTTCTATGTGTTTTGATGAGAAAATAATGTTCCATGTGGAAACAAAAAAAAAAACACTTTGAAAAATTGAATTTCCCCTCTTGGAATTAATAAAGTAGTACCTTATCTTAAATTTACCAGATTTTGTTTAGTAAATGAAAAATTATATACCTATACAGTCAGCTCAAATGTTTTATTTTCTTCAAATTTTTCCAGTTATGTAACAGTTAAAATATCGATATAAATCACATCTCATCGCTGAAAATACGGAAAATTAACCTTTAGAAAGGCCATCTGTTGGCATCTCTGTCAAATACTAAAAAGCTATGATTTACTTAATTTTGAGAGTTTCATCAATGTTTGTTTTCCCAAAATTAATTTCTAAATGGACTGTGATTATCTATATGTATTTTATCACATTTTCTGACATATTACTACGATTCTATTGTATTTTATTCTACTCTTTTTTTTTTCAGGTTTCCACGAAGATCACCTGCCACACAACAGCGTGCCCACTGGAGAACTCAAACCATCGCAATCTTCCTGATGAAGATAGCAACACAAATACGTGTATTTTTTGTGCGCTCGATCAAGATTGTTATCCCTCAAATGACAGCCCTTCCCTTCTATTTTATCTTTTCTCTGTGTTTTTCCACCCCTGTTCCCCCAGCAGAGCTGATCTCGCTGACCGAGCTTCTCGCATATTCAATCATTTATCTATTACATTCCATTTCCAGTCCTCAAATATAACCTCTTGTGTTTTAGTAAATAAAAAAAAAAAAAAAAAAAAAAAAAAACCTATAACCATACAGTGTGATTTGTTATCAGTACCTGTTGAACTGTACCTCCACCACCACCCTTTTTTTTTTTCTTTTTTTTTCTGCTCACCCCATCCGGACTTGTTAGGACCCGCAGTGAAATTCTTCCGCGTTGATCCCAGCAGGTACGCAGGAACATTCTGTGCACCCGCTGCCACCTCCAACCCCAAACCCCATCACCCACCCCCAACCCGCCCCCGATTGAAATCACCCTCCAGTGGACAATCTTCTCCCACCTTTTACCCCGGTACCTGCACGCGTTGTCCATGCACTGTTTCTTTTCAGCTGTTTTTTGACCCCCCCCGCCCTCGTTCTCCCTCTCTCTCGCGCTCACCGTGCTATTATGGCAAAGCCGATGAGGAAAAAAAAAAAAAGCTGATGAAAACCTGCACATCAAGCGATGTGGAGATTCGGTCAGTTGAGGTGTTTGAGAGTTATGCAACGGCAAGAATGGGGAGCTGGGAGGTCACAATTTCATTTTCCCAGTGTTGGCAGACACTGGGAAAATGAAATCTCGTCTTAAAACCTGTCAAATTAAGTATTAGATTATTAAAAACGAACTAAAACTAGGAATACATCAGCTGTTTGCGAGGTGCTAGCATTATTAGCTGGCGCGTTGCGTCGGCAGGTGAGACGCCAAGGTTTGTACCGGCGCTAAACACGAACCGATATCCTCGCATCGACACACATCTGGACCAAATTGAGGGTCCGAAAGGGTGCGATTGTCCTGAGGGAAAAAATTAAAAATAAAAGAAAAGCTGTGCTTGGAAAACGCGGCATGGTTTCCCTTTGAAGTGCAGAGCCGAGGCCAGCAGAGGACACCGTTTGTCCCCACGCATCCTCGTCTCTCCTCGGACCCTCCACTGGGTCCGGCCAGCATCTGTGCACAGCTGTGTTTTCCTTCTGGGACGTTGTATAAAAGTACATTTGCCCGATCGAGAAACACTCACCAGATGAGTGGTTCTCACTGCGCTTGGTGATTCATCGTTTATAGACGGTTAATAACTGTGTTATAAAGCTGACTTAGTGCTGGTGCAATTTAACTGTTTTTTTTTTTTGTTGTTGTCTGATGCTGTCATTGTATTTTCACCTTTCATTTCACAACCATTCAACCGTCTTTCCTCATTGCCATTTATCTCGCTCAGCTAGTCGCATTCAACATTGCCTCACTAAATTACCAGCGAGGGATCTATTTTGCCGGTGAGACCTGAATGAAATTCAAAATGCAATGCCTTGATAATGTTGTGTGAAAATGTTCCGTCAGCCCTGCAGCATTCTGACGTCCGCTATTTTCTTTTTTTTTTTTTTTTTTTACATTGTTTTGGGAGACGTTTAGTGTCTGGCAATTTGTTTATTTACTTTATTTATTTATGGGAAAGGTTTGAAAAAATCTTTTAAATTTGGCACGAGTGTGCACCTTGAGCACCACGCGCATAAACAAACCACCGCGAGATTGAAGTTGTTGCAGCATTCATGTTCTGCACGGTGGGACAAATAACCACGACTATCAAATGGGATTTTTTTGGATATTTTCTCCCCGCGCTGCTTCATCGCGTGACGTTGCTAACGTGGGTTTTTTTTGGGGGTGAAAGACTTTTGTTTTAAGTCTTGGAGATCCATCGCTGGCGTTGCAGGCCGGAGGGGCTCGAACCTCTTCCTCAGTCCATTTCTCACTGGTTCTCTTCATTTCGGTCGCAAGAAAACATTTAACCAGTGACTACAATCGTTTTTTAAAAAATGGCGCGGGGAGCAACCTGCAAAAAGTAGCTGGTTTATGAGTTCTATCAATCACCTACATCACATGGTGTAAATAGTAAATGATAAAACACCCGCAGTCTTTAGAATGGGCAAATATTATGATGTGTGAAACCTCATCCATCCTCTACAAAACAAACCTTGCGTGTTAAATTTAAGGGAGAGGGAAAAAAAAACATGTTTACCACTTGTGTGTGTGTGTCAAAGGGTATCGCACGCGCAGTCAGGAAGTCTGACTCAAGCTTCGCACTCATTTTCAAGAATCAGCGATTATAATTAAACTCCCGTTTAACAGGCAAACCTTTCATTAAATCCCCCTTTAGTGCCAAAACCGGTCATGGGACATTTAAAAATATCGGACCTGTCATGGGAATCGTGCTTAGCGCAGCATTCCTGCTCCATCTGGTTGCACCACCTTCCCCGAAAAGAAGAAAAAAAAGACAAATTATCAGGTATTAGCTAGTTAGCTGTTAGCTGAAAGCTCATGACTGCTAGTTACCCCTTCAAAAGCCACCCCCACCCACCCCCCTGCAGTGATTTTACCTCAAAATCAAACCTTTTCTCCACTTCATCCCGCCACCCGCTGTTATTTGTTATTACAAATTGGGAGCACACAGGATGTGCACTTTCACGCCCCGTGCCTCCTGCAATTATTCAAAAGCAGCTCGCAAGCACGCAAGTACAAGCTCATACATAAAAAAAAAAAAAAAAAACACCACTTCACGACAAAGGCGATTGAGATTAACTCTTTGGAAGGCAACACGCGGGCCGTGCCGCGACGAGTGAAGCTCGTTTAGCTCAATTGTCTGCTATTCATCCACCTTTTTCTTTTCTTATTTTTACGGCCTGGTCTTGGGTGACAAACGGGCGTTAGGTTCTTTTGTCGCAGACCGCCGGGTGTGAAGACCGAGGCCTTTCCAGCGCACGGAGGGAGACGTCCTGGCTCCCGCTCGGATCTGAAGTCGTAACGGGAGGGGGCGAGAGCAGGGGGAGGAGGTTATTACAGTTCATCCCAACGCTGCCTGTTGTTTCCCTCTCTGCATGCCAGCAGACAAGAAGGACCCGGCTCGTCTGACTTGTTTCCCCCTCAGAAAAAGGGAACGTCTGTCTAAGAGAGATGTCGAATGAGGTAATGAAATTCAGGGGAGTAAAGATATATATTGAAATATGCGTGTATATAAATAAAATACAAAGCGAGAAAACAGACCCAAAACAGAAGAGAGCAAGTATCTTATCTGCTGACAGCAGATTCTGACATCTGAAAGCAACATTTTATAGATGTGTTATTATGTATCATTATCCCCAAAATGATACAGAAGGGAAAGGAGATACAAAACCCAAAAGTGACAGGGGTATGAAATACAAAAAAAGTCGACTGAAAGTTTTTTTTAGAAGCCTATAAACGCGAGGTTGATAGAAATGCAGTGAGAACCATATTAAGATACAAAGGGGGGACTTTTAGGGACATTTCAAAACTGCTAAGAAAGATGGGAGCAAAGGTGAACTGCCAATGCTGTCAATACAAGGTCCTTGATTGAAAACACAGCGGGTGGAACGTATCTGGCTGGCACCGAGGGTCCAAAGGAGCATCCATGTTGCAGGAGTCTGTTAGTCTGTTGAACTAGGTCACTGTTTATCAACCCCACTGTCCTGCGGTGTCAAAGCGCAAATAAAACCCGATTAAAACCAATGCATGACCTTTGTGCCCAGTACCCTATCACCGGGCTTAAGATTAGGTCATCAAATGTATTTTCCATCAGTCTCCCCTTCAAAAAAAAAAAACACAAATAACTGTAAATTTCCTTTGAATGGACAAGATGTGAAGTAGAACATCGACCCATTATTGACAAAATCTACAAAAACACAATTCACACAACTATTTGAAATACATAGCGCAAAATAAAAAATTTTGCACATAAATAAAGGAAAATCCAAAATTCCATGGATATTAATTGTAAATTCTTTACGCTTCTTCTGTTCTCGACGAAGGAAGCCTCTCAGATTTTGACAACAGAAATATAAATAGCAGTAACATGACTGCAATGAGATTACCCTTATCTCTTATATGGAGACAAAAACTGTGATTTAATTCTCTTAATTTATTTCTTTTTTTTTTATGACGTGAATGAGATGTGCCCCCCTTAATACGTCTCTAAAGCACTTTTTCGGGGCTGTCGGTAAACAAAAGAGCATCAGTAATACTGCAAGGTCACCACTTGTGTGTCTGTCTGTCCGTGTGTGTGTGTGTGTGTGTGTGTGTGTGTGTGTGTGTGTGTGTATGTGTGTGTCGTTCTGGCCCTCAATCACGTCACCCACGCAGCTCTTATAAAAAGACGCGCTCACGCCGCCCAGACTGTCGAAGGCACTCAGTTGTTGTCCCCTCCTCCCCCTCTTGAAACCAACAAGCAGGTAGGTCTTCATCACCGATTGATTGGAAACTTTATTTAATTACTTCTGTCTCATTGATATCATACTTGATCAATAAGACGGGTGCGCCGTGCGTGTTTCTTTACTCAGCCAAGATGAAACTGTACCTTGCAATCGCCGCGTTGGTGCTGGTTCTGATTGCGAGCGCAGGTAAAAACAAAAACAAAAACAAAAACAAACAAACTCTCGCGAGATTTCCCCCCCCCATCCCGCGTTAATTGACCTCCCCCCCCTCCTCTTCCTCCTCCTCGCAGAGGCGACTGACGAAACCTTGCAGGAGAAAATCGCCAAAGTGGGAAAGCAAATCAACGATTTCGGTGAACAGGTGGCCCAGAAAACCTCCGCCGCCTTCGAAGACCTGAATTCGAGCCAGTTTGCGGTGGAAACCAGGTGAGTGCGCGTACAGGATCGATCACGCAAACACATACGCCCGCGCAAAGTGGATCACGCATGCGCTGTCATCCTCAGGCGGTGGTGGGCAGAGCTGGTAGAAACTACAAGAGAGAGGTTCGGCGTGCAGCGGTAAAGATGAAGATCTGGAAAAAACTGACCCATCTGACGGATAAATAAATAAAATAAGTGCGCGTGCGTGTGCCAGTGTGTGTGTGTGTTTTTAATATATGTAAATTCACTGGATTTAACTTCCAAGCGTGGAAATGACAGTTGAATATGTATGATATAAATAAATGAAGATTTAACTCCTATGTGCAAGGCCTGGTGTTCCTGTGATTATCCCCTCCCTCTATCTCTGTCTCTGTCTCTCTCTCTCTCTCTCTCTCACACACACACACACACACACACACACACACACACACACACACACACACACACACACGCACACACACAGTTAAAAGTAAACAACAGGTTTATCAATAATCATGTATGTCACACTATGGCTTTATTTCTTAAAGCAGTAAAAAAAAAAAAAAGACTAGATATGATGAATGGCGGGAGTTCTTTAATTTATAGAGGTGGAATGCAATTACACAAATTCAACATATCAAAATATAATACTTTTTTAATGAATTTAACGGTAAATCCTTTGGCCATAAACATTGAAATATGGGCAAAGCATATTTCCTTCTTTTATATTTTGTAAGGAAGATTAAATAGCGGGCTGCGACCTCTGAAAAGCGTAATAAATAATAATCCAAAAAAATTTGATGAGGCATTCATTACCATGACAATGAATCTTGTTAATATATTTTGGAGTCATCTGACATAATGTAGACGGCAAATTAAAAACACATAAAGTTTCTATATAATCTGGTGGCACACAGATACACACACACGCACACACACACACACACACACACACACACACACACACACACGCACTTTATTTGTGTCACTTGTTGGCATCAAAGGTCAAGCGCCAACACGACTGCTTTTCAGACATTTCACAACCCCAAGACTAAAGTCACTATTTATGATGGGTTAATAATCCACCGCTCATCCCAGTTCATCGAAAAAACTCTTGTTCTCGTGAAGAGAACAGGGACGGGGTTGCAGGGATCGCAGGGGTCACGGCCTCACGTTGAGACGTCTACAGCCAGATGTTTCGGGCTGAAATGTGGAGTGTTTTTTCTTAAAACAAGGAGGATGAGGAGTTTTTTTTAATAATTATAAAAGATTGAAATTTACATGCAAAAATAAAAAAATAGCTGTTCTTGAACAACAGTGCTCACAGGGGAAAGATCCTTACAAAAGCTTGATAAGAATAGTTATTATTATTATTGTTGTATTGATTTTGTTTATTGATTGGACTTATTATTATATAACTTGAATTACAGTAAAAATAATAAAAACACTATTTTATATTTGTATTTATTTCATAATTCAATGTGCTTCATTGTAACCATGTCTGCTTCTTGAATTTCAAAAACATGTTTAAATACATATGTAACCACCATAATACAAAGATTATGGATTAAATAAAATGCAAATAAGTGGTGTTCATATTTACGGTGATAGTGACACATAGCAACAAAAGCAGGACGTAAATATATACATTTAAATCAATACATCCCCACCTTGGCTATGAATAAAATAAAGGTAAGATAAAATGAAATAAAAAGTTCAATTATCTTTGCATTTATCTAGAAATAACTAGGAGTAAAAGTAGATAACATGAAATAAAGAAAAAAACAAAATGAATGCCATTAATATACGCAAAGCATGACCATTTTTGTAATTTTTATTGAAATCTGCAAGTGTGAATATAAATGATGATTGGGACTGAAATAAGATGAGATTATAAAATGTATGATATGTTATATTTCATGTATTTATGTAAACCATTCAAATAATACATGGAATATATAATCATAAATTAGGATAAAAAACATTCTAAAATCTGCAAGACTATATTTGAAATAAATTGATGGCTGGGAATGAAATCAAATAAAATGTCATATTCTACGTATTTATTTAAATCCCAACAATAATGAATGGAAAAATTGCATTGAAAATAAGATGAAAAATGTCCATTACATTTTTTTTCATTGTTTAATATACCCTTTTGAATATACATTTTTACCACATGACCACAAATATAGACGGGAATAAAGTTTTTTTTTTTTTTTTTCTACCACAATAATGATATGTAGGAAATTAAACTTTTAAATCCTCACATTCAATAAAAATGCCGGATTATGGAATTTTAAAAGGCCATTGATTACAATTGGCATTTACTGGAGAATCAAGAGAAAATCTAAATGCTTACCATTACCATGTTGCCATTCATAACACATTAAGATTTTTTTTTCTTATTTTACACATGCGTCGCTATACTGTGATACTTATAATTGTGTATTTATCCAGCGGTGGGCATCCATATCAAGCTGATCAGGTTTAGATTGATCTGGCGATGGACTCTGCCCACAGAAATGCTTTGCGTTGCTGAAAGTGTTTATCTAATCCGCGTCCCGTTCTTACCGAAGCCATATCTCTGCTGCTGGAACACAGACTTTGACTGACCTGTATACACATCTGTTTCTGCCAGCTGGGGAAATAGGGGGGGGCCATGATCCAAAGGGCATTAACTGGTCCAATGTTGATTTTGAACAAAAAGATATCCAGAGTTCAAGATTAATGTATGTGAATAAGCTGTATATATTTTATTGAAGTATTGATGCAGAAATATCAAAATGCCATGAAATAAACATAAACAGAAACAATGCGGCTAGCAGTGTCGGATATGCAGCAATGATTGCCCCACTGGGCTCGATGCTTGGTTGTCACTGTTTTGGTTTAAGTTTTTTTTTTTTTTTTCAAAGCAAAGAAAGAAAAAAAATTGGTCATCCAATCATGTCCAATGTTCAATCCCCCCCGGTCACCTCATACAAATAGAAAGGCTCCATGTTATCTTGTTTCATTTGGCCTCAGTTGACCAAAGCTGCGGTGACGAAAAAAAAAAAAAAAGGTGTAATTCCTTTTTTTGCCACATTTATGATGTTCACGGCCCATTTGATATATTCATTTTTTTCAAAATTTTAAAATCAATCTGGTTATACATGATTTTTGTAGTATGGGGTTAATGTCGAGACTCCGAACGAGAACCACCATCAAGCAGTCCAACGTGTAAAAATGAATCCGTTTTTTTTTTAATCACTGATGATTTTCAATAAAAAAAAAATGCTTTTATTTTTTTGCAGATGCACCTGAGACTTTTAAGCCTCATTTTGCTGCTTAAGGGTACGTTCAGACAAACTTATGATTTTGGTTTGTTGATGTCAAGTTACATCTTTGTCACCCTCTGACGGACACCATCGTCTCCTGCAGTGTGTGGGACGCCCCTCGCCCTGCCGACCCCCGGGGACCCCGAGACCTCTGGATTCCTGCAGAAAGAGATCAGGTATCTTGATGATGAATCCAGCCTTAAATTAAGCTACTCTGTTTTATTTATCTTATTACACAGCTATTGATGTGTTATTACAGGATTATACATGGTTTATTGCGCATGTGTCATTTTTCTCCCCGTAGTATGTTAAAGAGTGGTTTCCAGAATGTGAAGGAGCTGGCGCTGGGCATCCTCGCCATTTACTATGAGGACCTAATCCTAGGGGCTGACTATTACATCGAACAGGCCCTCAAAAACGCCGCAAGCTTCCATGCCTACATTTCTGGGCCGTCTGCTCAAAACTGAGGAGAAGCTGAAAATAAATACACTTATTACCAACAAGTCATATCTGGAGTTTCTTTTTCTCTTCCCGAACTCGCTGATATAATCGGGGCTGTTAAGTCATCGAATTTGTAGAATTACCTGTTGAAGGAATCCAACCGGATCACGCAGTAAAGAGTTATTTGATCACCGACGATCGGATATATTTTGTGACCGCTCGACTAAAGTTCCCCATCTGCCGATTAAAATCAAAAAGCCTGCATGAATTTGGCTTTGTGCGCCCCCTTCACATCTAGTTAAAAATTGTTCACTCACTTATTACTGTGCCAACATCGGTGACTCATTTTTTTTCAATGAAAAAGATAAATAAATAAATACAATTACAGACGACTGGGACGAGTAGAGGACACGGCGCGGTCGAAAAAGTGAAAAATCACATCCTTTTCTGTGTCCGTGTGTGTATCGGGGTCAAAGGTAGGGGCATATTTGAGTCTAGACGCATCGTCCTGGTTGACTGACCTTCTGACCATCATGACGGGGTGTCAAAGAAACGGCGATTAGCTGGAGATAATCTAATCAAGGCTGCGTTTTACTGCAACGGTTAACATTCGGTCCACGCTGGATGCGAGGATCGCTCGGGACGCACCGCCGTGACAAAATAGACACTTTCATTCAAGCGCTGTTACATAACACCCGAACTGCATTTCCACATTTGGTATCTAAAGCGAATATCATGTACAGTGGACTTTGTTTAGGGAAACGTGTATGCGCGTTCATGTGAGTGTGCTCGCACACGTGGGTGTGTGTGTGTGTGTGTAGGTGTGCATATGCTCATCAGATGACGTGTGTTTGCAGTCCCCCCCTATATCATCCTGTCCAGATGTGAGCTCAGAGTTACAGACAACTCGCCTCCAGAGAAGACTGTCACTTCTTGGATCTGTACATCCGACGCAACAGCAGGTAAACATTCCTCTCGCCGCTGGTTTTACCCGAACCTGACGTCTTTTTGCTAAAAATGCATGGATTTATTCCAGTGCATTTCTCAGTTTATGTCACTTAATGTCACTGCAGGTTCAACTAATAGCCAGTGATTAATCAGATAACTAACTTTTTTCCTTTCCTTTTTGCTTTGCTGTTGTTATTTCAGAGATGAATGCCAAATACGCCGTGGCACTGATCCTCGCCCTGCAGGGTAAGGCGACTTTTTTTTTTTTTTTCCCAGGCTGATTGAGCGCAGCGTGGATTTGATTTAAACCTGAACCCAGCTGGCGACAGGGACAAACGCAAACTGTGAGAGGGTCTTAGCGAGTCACCCATGCAGAAAAAGCTTGCGGCGGCTCACGTGTAGTCGCTGGTATTTGCTTTTCGTTTGCTAGTGAAACGCAGAATCGAAAATGTTCCCATCTAAAGAAAACCTGTCGCCGTCAACTTTTAGAAACAGCTGGAGAATTCACCACTTACGTCGTCGTCTCATCTTGGACTTCGCTGAAAGCGTGACGCTTTCACAATTTCTCTCTTCCAGTGTCCATGACCCTGTGCTCCATCCCAGAGCCTGAGCAGGAGCTGGTTGAAAAATACAATCAACTCAAATCGGTTTTCTACAAGAGGCTGTTGAACGCTTTCAGCAAGGTGCAAGCCGCCAGCGCCCCCCTGATTGAGCAGTTCGGCGAAAGCCAACAAGGCCAGCAGGCCAAGGAAGTCATTGAGAATCTGCAAAGCAGAGACGAGATCGACATCATTGTGAGAATGTTCAAGTAAGAGATTAACCCCTTCTGCTTCCGTGCTTGCAATATTACTTATGTGTTATTACCATTTAGTGAACTAATTTGGAACGATATTGTGTTTTTTTTTTTCAAACGCCTATTATCTGCAGCACCCTGGGTGAAGAGATGACCCCCCTGGTGGACAGGACTCGTTCCTCAGTGCTGGGTGCTTACGGACACTACTTGCGCCCCTACATAGGCTCGTCCCTGAGCGACACCATCGACTACATCAAGGTCTACCTGGACAAATTCCTCCCAGCTGAGTAAAAGACCACAGACTGCAGCAACTCATCTTCGAGCGGCCTGCGATAGATGATAACGCATAGAAACTACACTTCAAAATTGGTATCTTGGCTGAAAAGGGAACAAGCGACAAACATGAAAAGACCACAAGTGCAAAAGATAAAAGGAAAAAAAAAGAGCAAACCAAAACGTGCATGTACAATATTTAGTGTTTGATACGCTAATCATAGTCTTTGTGATATTGTGTATGTATATGTGTGAATGGGTTCAATAAAGTGAACTGGAAACAAATGACGGTGTGTTAACTGAGAAAATGGTCAACAATAAAGTATTTGACGTTAGCGGCAATACTTATTAAACATTGTTCATTAGCTTAAAGGGCTAGTAAGCATTAGCCGACCGGAGGTTTCCTTACACCGGATCAGGACATCCAATAATACTCCAGGACATGAATTGACCAAAATCTTATGAAGCTGGCCTTTTTCAAATCATTTTTGATTTTTACCTGAAGTAACAAACACTCACAGTGATACAGATGGACAAACAAAGGGATGCAAATGTACATTGATAAAAAAACAAAAGTGGGTTTTAATCCAGATACAAAAAAAAAAATGAACAAGGAATTATCATAAAACAAAAAAAAAGGTTTTATTGATAAATAATCAACCTTGATGATTCATCTCCTTATTGAGCTGCATCATGTGGCAGGATGACATGACTGATGTTTAACCCAGAGATAAAAGAAACAAAGACAGGTTATGTTGAAAATAAAATATATCAATCTTAGATTCCGTATATTATATTAGTTTTCTGTTTAATATATCCAGCGCTATATATATATGTACATATACACTTGTCATTAGACATGTAAGTATGCATGCAAATATTCATTTATCATTTATTTCTAATGATATAACATTTATTCTATCATGAAAAAAACACTATAGCATAAACATTATAGCATTAATAAATCAACACTATATGAATATTTTATATTGACCTGAGTGGAATATACAGATCAGTCCAGACGCAATTTATAATACAATTAAATAATTGTAAACTGAATGAAGGCAAGTGTGTAAACACAGATGGTGTTGAAGCAAAGGTTGTGAACTTTGCTCTCCCACCCCCACAACACACACGCACCCACGCACGCTGGCAGGCGCGCACAAGGTATCACAGTTTGACCTGTACCAAAATCACATTAAGGAGACCTTATTTTTTACTTTTTTCGAAGAAAACCCCCCGTGCAAAAACTTTTTCGGTGAAACAACTGTGTTGCATCTATTCTACAATTTTCAAGTCCAAAATACAAGTGAGAAGAACCTCTGACCTCTCGCACTCCCCCGCATGCCATCTCACCGCAAATTCTTTTTTGATTTTTTTATAGATCTTTTTAGCAGATTTTCAATAGATTTCTCTTGACTTTTCTGATGAAGTCTTTGGTAGGGACAGCGGATGGGAAAGAAAAAAATGCAAAAGAAGTCTCTGTTACACCTCATTGGATAATATCTTAATGTAATTCTTAATTAATTATTTTCTTGCCATTGGTTACCGCTTTGTTTTTTAATGAAATATTATTACATACTTACTCTTTAATATGAATTTGCTCATTTCTGTATGTATATAATACATTTATTTTTCTTGCCATCTTTTGCTGTTTTTGTCAGATTTCTGGTTCCGTTTGATCGTTTGATTTTTATTTTTCAATAATCTCACATGCCTTGATACAGTACATAGACGTACCCATATACATATACATATTTGTGTATATGTATGAGTGTATGTGTACATTTTTATGGGGATCATGCTGATTTTGTTTGACTATTAGTCAATCATTTATTTTTTATTTTTTGATTTCAATTTAATAAATGTTTTTAATACATTTTATAGATACAGTACATCCACATCCACATCCACATCCACATCCACATCCACGTCCACATCCATGTCCACATCCACATACACATACACATACACATACACATACACATACACATACACATACACATACACATACACAGACACAGACACATGCACATACGCATACACGTACACGTACACGTACACATACACAAACAGATACATAAACACGTGTGTGTGTGTGTGTGTGTGTGTGTGTGTGTGTGTGTGTGTGTGTTGCACATTTTTCATGAGGGTTGTGCTGACTTTTAATACATTTTGCTTATTATTCAATCATTTATTACTGGGTTTTGAAATATTCAATGTATTTATTTTAAGTGAAAATGTCCAATCAGGTAATTAGTACACTTTTTAAACTATAAAGTGGATTTGATTCATAAAAGACAAGAAAACATTTTTATTATAAAGAAGCAAGATTTATGAGCAAAAAAAAAAAAAAGAAAGTTTTTTTCTAATATTTCCATATTTTATATGACTGATGATTTCAGAACCTCCACTCCAAAAAAAAGATCCAAGAAATCTAAAATGGTTAATTTGTTATACGAGATATTGCAAAATCTTTAGAACATTGAAAATAGAGGGTGATCAATGTAATCTGGCCTAAATATTTCATAATCTTAATTGGCAGGACGACGTGTTCAACACACTCTAGACTTCGGGCCTACGCGCAGGACTTGGGACTGTCGTGACTGGAAACGAACTCATCACCGTCTTATGCAATTGACTGCGCCTCCGTGGAGGGGAGTGGGGTAAGGGAGTAATCACGGAGGGGGGGAAAACAAGGGGCCAGACGGGAGAAAAAATTTATCTCCCACGGAGTGCACTTTGGCTCTGGGAGCGACGAGTTGACACACCCATACTCCTATATAAAGGCACCCTTGCGTCTTGGGCTCTTGCGCCTGGTCATTTTCTTTTCTTTTTTTTTTGCAGAGAGAACAGGGTGAGTACGGGCACTTCATGCGGCCACCGGAAATAGAAGGCGACGGGTCTGTGCGGGGGGGATGTTTAGGATGGGGGGGAGAGAATATTGATGCAATATCACACCCTGGTGGATGGTGAGTGTCTAAACACTTTTTATTACCCCACCCCTGTTCTGTTCTCCCCCCACCCTTCCCCGCACAGATCTGAGCGTCGACGATGAACAAGCTGCTGGTCGCCTCCATCGTGGTCACGCTTCTCGCTCTCAGTAAGTCAGATCGCGCTAGATTCTTTCTGTAACGCTGTTAAAGAGCTCTGACCTCCGACCCCTGACACCCCCTCTTCTGTGGATGCAGGTGCTGACGGGTTCCGTGTGGCAAGGCAGGCTGTGGAAGAGGACGACACGGGCACGTTGACCAAGATGACCAACTCACTCAAGTCTTATTACAGCATCGCGATCAACAAAGTCAAAAATTTCGTTGACAGTGTCCAGGGACTGAAGCTGGAAGAGAAGATGAAGTAAGTGGTCGAGCAAACAAACAAACAAACAAACAAACAAACAAACATCAAACAAACAAACAAACAAACAAACAAACAAACATCATTATTAGCATACAAATATTTCTTCATCTTCTTCTTCAGATAATAACAATAACAATAACAATAACAATAACAATAACAATAACAGCAGGCATCCATGTGCCTGTGCACGCAGACACATATGCACACATACACACACACAGGCACACACAAACACACATGCACAAACACACATGCACACATACACACACACATACACGCACACACACAAACACACAAATCATGCCACTGTGTCCACTGAATGACTCATATTCCCTTTTTTATTTCTTTCCACAAGATCATTGTTAAATATGTGAGCGAAACTTTCCATCAAGAAAGAAATTACAGGCAGCAACATTATTGTTTTTATTATTATATTATTATTGTTATTATTGTTGTTGTTGTTGTTGTTGTTGTTGCTGATGTTCAAATGTTCTAAGAATTAGAAAGAAATGTGATTGTGATTTTATTACGTGTCAAATATGAATATTTTTCTTTTATAAGTCGCAAAAAATGTCCAACACATAACGTATATTTGTTGATGTGACAATGAAGTCCGAGGCGGATGAGGTTCGTGGTCGGGTTGGAATATTTTGGCACAATCTTTTGCCACTAGAAGGTCGTAGAATAAAAGCTTCATTGTCATCGTCTAACGTCAGAGATTAAGGATATACACCGACAATAGAAAAAGCAAAAATTGAAAAATTGGAATTTTTGGAATTCTGTCCAAAATTTAATACAATGGTCTGAAAATAAGTTTTTTTTTTTTTTTTTTAAGGAACTTCTATGATGACACCACCAACGCCGTGAGCACATATGTGGGAATAGCTCATGACCAGATTTACCACACCATTTACAACCAGCAATAAAGTCGTCTCAGAGTGCACAGAATCACACCCAAACACACACATGCAAATAACATCCCCCCGATACCAGACCCAGATAAGTCATTCAATGGGCTGTCACCTCAGCCAGGACTGCAATGGACTTTTGTCACATCCAGAATAAATGTATTTATGGGAACCACACTCAGTGTGCATGCTTGGCGATTTCAATACTGGAGGATGGGGTAAATGCACATGGTAAAATGTATGAAAATTGTATGAAAAAAGTCGTTATTATATAACTGACATTTTAAAGAGTTCTTTTTTGTCAAATTCTGAGATTTGGGCGCTGTTTTTCATGGCAACACTTGAGTTCTCATATCAATTTCAGTTTACCAGCCTCCCCACCATTTTAACTTTTTTTTTTCTACTGTCCAAAATCAAGGACTGTTAAGATGACGGTAAATTAGTCCAATGATAGTACTACGACTACTACTACTAATGATATTTATAATAATAATGATGACAATAATCATAGTAATAATAATATCAACATGACTAACCCATACTTTTTTTTCTCCAAATTTCCAAAAAGGAAAAAATTATAAAATAATAATTTCTAGTTATTCTGTTTTTCGATGTATTCAGGAGTTGTATAATAAGTGTAATATCTGGGTGTTGTTTGAAGAAGAGGTGACTATGGATTCTTTGTTTTTTAACTTTTATTTAATTCTATTTTATTTTATTTTATTGGCTACATTTTGCATTGGCGATGATTTTGAGAGGAGTAACCTGTGCTGTTTAGGCTCTTGAAGAATCAAGAATCCTGCTCTTGATTAGCCTCTCCTCTAATAAGTCAATGAGAAAATATACCAGCAATGCAAACAACATCCCTTCATAGTTGTAGTCCTTTTGTCTGTTTGCACCGAGGTGAACTTTGGCCATTAATTATAGTGTTGACGTCAACAATTTACTTTTCTGTCACTTTAGCCAAGACAAGTGTGTTTTGCATGATGACTTATGCAACATGCGTTACTCAATATTTGATATCTGTGGTGAAATATTAACTTATCCCAACTGTGATTCCTCACTCCTGTCAATGAGAGATCATTACTTTAAAAAAATAGTAAAACAAAAAAAACTGAATGACGCCCTAATAAGATGAAATATATAGGGTGCTGTGCTTCTGGCTCACAACACAAAGGACCGTGGTTCAAGTTCCACAGGGAGCTTTTCTGTGTGGGGTTTGCATGTTCTCCCCGTGTCTGCGTGGCTTTCCAAAAAAATGCGCGAGGTTAACTGGCAAAAATTGGGAAAATTGCCCCAATGTGTGAATGAAAGAGTGAATGGTTCTCTGTCTATATGTGGCCCGTGATTCATTGGCGACTGGTCCAGGGTGATGCCGCCTCTCGCCTGATGACAGCTGGGATAAGCGGTAGATAATGGCCATACATGGAAGAATGGATGGATGCGGAGTGCTGATTTTATAGTTCTAAAATACCGGCTCACCATAAGAAACAATAGAAAATGAAAAATTAAAATGCTCAAAAAAAATTGAATATTGAGTGTGACAAAATGATATGACCAAAATAGTAATTGTTGCTAATAATAATAATTATTATAGTAGGAAATTATACAGCTACCATCATGGTTCTGAAATTTCAACGGTCGCAATGAATTAAAAAAAAAAAGAAAAGAAAAGAAACAGATAAATAAGCAGTGTTAAATGTACAGTTCGGACTTCATGTTCTGAAATTTATTACACTTGCAAAAATAAAATGTTGAATTACAATCACAGATGTCATGTGAACAAACAAATATCCACACAAGTAAATAAAATGAGAATAATTAGATAATAATAAACCGACTCTGCCGAGGAGTGTGCAGGGCTCTACTCTGGATGTTTTATGACACCGTGTTGGCCTCTGCAGTACAATATGCCATCGAGTGCCTGGAAGACACGCTCAACAGGCTGGTTACGAAAGGATCTAAACTCTATCGAGGAAATGACGGACAGCAAGATGCTGGGCAAGCTGAAGCAGATGCTCCACAGATGTGTTACTATGCGTGATACTTTCACTATTGTATTATTCATTCAGAGTAAATTATATGGGTAAATCCCTATTGTGTTGTAATTGTTCTTGTAAATATTGTTGTCCGCTGCATGCCTAACCTGTCTCCTGCACTGTGCCTTTTGCTGCTGCAACACCTGAATTTCCCCACCGTGGGAACAATAAAGTTGCATCTTATCTTATCGTCCAATGAGAAAATCATTTGCTTGCAATAAAGGCCTCTAAAAAATAACCAAACAGAATAACTGTTTCTAATATAAATGTATATAAATGAATATAAAGTGTGCCACTATTATCCTGAAGTAATACTTGTTGAATTAATACAACATGGAGATATTACACTATAATATAAACTACAATATATTGCATGGGTTTTTTCTGCTTTCTCCAGTTTCTTCCAACAGCCCAAAAACATGCAGTAGGTTCACTGGAAGCCCTAAATTGCACAGATGTGTGAATTAGTTAATGGTTGCAAGTTATACCTATGATTGATCGATTCTGAAATCTTAGCTCTTGCAAAAAAATAAAAATAAAAATATGTCTTATTTGGCCAATACATTCAGGCCGACACAAAGGGTGTTTGTGTTTCAAAAGAAATGTAACACTTGATGGAAAAGAAGAAAGTGCCGCCCTCAGTGGTTATTGTGAAAGTGTCCCTGATAAAGGTCAATAAAGGTTTTTACAGCCGAGCGGGAAATGCCGCCACTTCTTCATTGATTGTTCCTGTTCCGGTCTGTTCCAGCCTCCGGTTAAAAGAAGCACAGCCGGATCCGAAATTCTCACAGAGAACTCAGAAGAAGATACACCATGAACCACCACCTCCTCCTCCTCTTCATCTTCCTGGTGGCCCTGGCCATAGCCGGTACGAGATTTTCCGCCAGATTTGAGGAAGTTTACAAAGAGTTTCTGATCGTCTTCTTCTTCCCTCCCCCTTTTTTTTTTCTCAGGAGCTTCTCCCCTGGAAGACAACAAGATCTGCAGGCCTCACTCTAGACCCTGGCAGGTGCACCTACGAGGGAGCAGCACCTCCTGCAGCGCCGCTCTTATCAGCAAGTGGTGGCTGGTCACCTCCTTCGAATGTGCTCCAAAGTAGGTGCCTCCAATGCAAATTAAGTTTCCATTGCGTTCAAACCCAGATAGCGTTTATTGCAAACACAAGATACATAAAACATATTATGTTTACATACTGTTAATCTACTAAAATCATCTCCATGTCGGTTTGATAAGTATTTTGATACTGCTCTTATGTGTATTTATTAGCCCTGAAAATTAATCTATTACATTCTGTTTTGAGATTTTTTTATTCTTGCAGTTTCTGAGAATAAAATAAAACAAGCTGGTAGATATAAGCAGCTGGCAAATTGTTGAAAAAAATTGGTTCTTATATTTTTGGCAGGAGAGGAGTGTTGAACTGATATTGTCTCATTGTGTCTAAAGCGTGAATTTTCTGTTGCTGTGAAAATAATTATTTGTTTTCCAGCCCTGCAGAGCCTCTGCAGGGCTGGAGCTTAAGTGGCATAGAAACTGAATAAATGAATGAGGGAAGGACAGAAACAACTAAGAAGTCAATTTTTGTTTGTTTGGGACTACATTTGACAACACAGAGGATTGAGGAAGGTCAAGGTGATGGCTGCTGAGTATGACTTCACTCCGACTCCATTTTCATTCATTTTCTGTAGCGCCTATCCTTCACAAATGTCATAGGAGACTTACATTAGATTGAGAGAGAGGGTTTAACCTGGATCGATCACCTGTCAATCAAAGGGCAACATACAGTAGCCGTCCAACCATCCACTCTCTCATTCAGACAGTTACATACAGACAGTTTAGCCTTCTCTCTAGCTACTACTGTAGCTGGATGTGAATTGATGGTAAAACCTCACTGCAGGAGAAGAATACCATGTTTAAGTTATTTTTCTTTGTCACATACCTTTCTTTGCAAATAGGCTGTGTGTAGGATAGAATAAGACAAGAATAACACTTTTTGTTTACTTTCTAAACTCACTCAGTACTCTTTGGTCAATGATGTATTCCTCTGTTGATGCTAGAACATTCTGCTTGACTTTGACAAATGATAGTCTTTCTCCTTTTTGTTTCACCCCAATTCATCCGTACCTCCCCGCTGTCCCAAGTTCATACAACGCCGTGGCAACACTTGGCGTAACCGACGTGAATGCAGAAGAAGGCACAGAGCAGCACATTCAGGTTGCCGAAGTCATCCGTCACAGTCCGTACCGCTCACCGCTCCACAGCCTGGCCATGGTGCGCCTGGCTGAACCCGCCCGCTTTAACCAGTTTGTGCAGCCCGTCCCTCTGCCTGCCAGCTGCCCACAGCCTGGTGAGATCTGCCAGGTCAGTGGGTGGGGCTCCACCACCCCAAACCATTGTAAGTGCATTTACAGAAGACACAGAAATACCCCAGATTTCCGACACACCGAGTTTTGCTTTCTCTTAACTTGCGCAGTATAAGTAAAATAACATAAAATGTTGCAGTGTGATGGATGGAGCAAGAATAGGGTCAGGGACAACAGGAACTTTGTATTTAGAACTTGCCCAAATGAAAAACTGAAAGAACAACAAGTGTAGATTTAGGATATACGATGTTTTAATAAATAATAAACTGCCATAATGGATATAATGTTGCACGCAGACTCCAAGAGGACACCAACCGCGACTTAGCTAAAAACACTATCACGCTAACACACAATGGACGCTAACAGAAATAAGTGTATTAGCTAACAACAGTAGCATGCTAACCCACAATGGACCCAAGCAGTAATTTGCTAATTACAGTACCATGGCAGTACTCAGTTCAGACAAAAACGTGAAACATTTGCAGAAACAAGTGTTTTTAAATAACAGTAGCATGCTAACACACAGTTCACAGATGTTGTTGCAAGATTGTGGCAAATTAGCAAAATGCTGCAGCGCGCAGATACACAGTGACCAAAGTCTCAATAGCTGGCGCGCACACACACACACACACACACACACACACACACACACACACACACACACGCGCAAATTCATACATGTATTTATGTTGATGTATAACATGGATTTTCTAACAGCTAATTCATCCCTTTTTCTTGTAATCAACCTTTTTCTATGCAGACAGTCTCTCCACAACCCCACTTCTCCTGAGAGCAGTGAGAAATATAATTTTGTCTTCACTTCTCATTATATCAACTATAGCCCCAGACAATGTTATAGTTTCCAAAGAACTGCAAGAAAATTTTCTGTCTGTTTGACAGCCGGAGCCGTGCTAAAATTCCGGTCACAGCAGCTCTATCAAGGCATGAAACGCTAATTTTAATCACGTGGAAAATATACTTGGGCATTTTTAATTGCCTGTCAAAATGCCAAGTCAGTCGTCAACCCTAATTAAAAGAGGTAGACCTTGAAAACAGTACTTAAAAAAAAGGTTCAGACCTCACGCTGCAGACACAAATGATCACTGTCACGCTTCATTTGAACATTTTTAGGAGTGTCTATATGTTCATCACACTTCCTGAAGTGTTGCAGCTTAATGAGAAACCCTTTTTAAAATAGATATTACCAGTCACCTGTCTGTTGCTGTGTACTTGCTGTTAGTAATATAGCAATTACAATACCGTACTGTGTGTTTCTTGAAAACATCAAGATCTTATGTATCGAACAGACACGTAATGAACAGACAGGGTTGCTTTTCATGCTAATTGGGAATGAAGACACTACGAGAGCTGAACATTGAAATAGAAAAAGAAAAAGACATGTTTTCATGTTTAAACCAAAGAGTTACAAAAAAGGGGAAGAAAACCAACAGAAAAAAGCTGAAAGAATCACACAGAGTCACATGAAAACTGTCAGTGAATATACAAATTCCTCAAGATTTCAGCTTTATATCGTTCATTTGCAAGAAAACTGTATTTCTTCTTTATCGATGCACAGTTTCTTTTTTTTTATTTTTACCAACCTTGCAAAATGTCAGCCATTACCTCGAGTTCTTCATGTTACATTTGCCACAGTGTCCTTCAATGACGGTGCTTTTGGGAGAAAATCTAGCGTCTTCAATATTGACATTTTGAACTGGCATAGACACTGCAGTTGGTGGAAGCTAATGAAACCTCATAGAATAATCAAGTCATTATGTGGGGTAATTGTGTAAAGGAAATGACTTGTCTATGCTTATGCTTATTTGAAACGGCTCCCCTCCCCCAACAGATGAGTCTCCATCGCAGTTGAAGTGTATAACTGTGCCCATTGTGGATGACCAGACTTGCATGAACACATTACCTGAGTACCTGTACTGGAGTCATGGGATGGTGTGTGCTGGGAGCGCTAACATGGACAACTGTCTGGTGAGCCTTCCGCCCGCAGTTGGTTGCAGCGTTGTGCATTGGTTGAACATTAAAACAGAACTCAGCTTCACTCTATCTTCTCTCTCTATCTTTCAGAACGACGGTGGCAGCGTGCTGGTGTGCAACGGCCACCTGCAGGGTGTGCAGTGGTTCAGCAACGGCTGCGATGACCCCAGTCACCCCAGTGTGTACACGAAGATTTGCTTGTACATGGACTGGATCACACGCGTGTTAAACAGCTACACCCCCACCACCACCACCACCATGGCCACCACTACTTCGAGGCCACGAGGGAGCAGAAACTAAATAGATTTGTTTTAATAGTGTTTGTAACATTTATTTGAAAGCTAAATCATACTTTGTTCTGCCATGAATGGTGGAAAATATTAATTTGAAATAGAAGAACAATCTGACAAAAAGAAAAATGCCTCAAATGTTTCATTTGTAAGTTTTCACTTTTAATCTTGTATACCTCCTCGACCCTCATTTGCTTCAGCAATAGTTTTCACAGCTGGCTAATAGCTGCTGCTAATTATCCCTTTCACACACATCACAACCTCACCCACTCTGCTGTGTGTGTGCGCGGGCGTTCGTGTGTGTGACGTTGAATTAGACACGGCAGTGACAGGTTGCTCTGGTTCCACGTGTTGAACATCAGAATCAATAGACCTGCTGGTTCCTTGATTAAACAGATTTTGGATGTCAATCGCGAATACGAGTTCATGTTGTCACGGTTGTCACGAACGAACGGCAAATGAGCATGTTCCCTAAATGGTGCTCTAAAAGCCAGTCTGATCAATATTTGACGCAACAGTGGATGCACAAAAGCCATATGGCCATAAAGTTAACACACTGGTCCATTATTACAACTGTTGCTGCGAGGTCGAAATCTTTCATTTTGGTCACAGTTGGATGAAAACAGACATTAGCCAGCATTCACAGCGGTAACTCCCTACCTTTTAGCGTTTATATTCGGCCTGTACAACATCAGCAAGTGGAAAGGATGCACGGGTTTTATAGGTTTTTGATTCCTGTGGCACAGATGGTAGTACGCATAGATTCACAGATTCAACAAAGTGCCCTTGGAAGAATAACTGGTCCAAAACTGAAACTTCTGTCCTGAACCCGGAGGGATTTTTTTGCCCACAAAATCGTCTGGATAAAAAAAAGCATTAGTTGCCCCTTCTGTGTATGTGCATTCGCAAACAAAGTTTCCATTAATAGGTACAATATTCCAACTCCTGATCTTTCTCATCATGCACATTTAATGTTGCTGATGCATCTCACCCAAAATATATATAGCCTAGAAAGTCATACTTCTCTACGCTGGATGTAACCCAGGTGAAGATTGCCACAAGTTAATAAATACTTGAATAAGTAAGAATAAATATTGAGAAGAATGTCATCATTTTTTTTCAAACAGTGATATAAGTGATATAAAAGTGATGCAACAATGTCTAAATGAGATAAATAGGATTGAAAATATTATTTTTAATTGTTAGTTTGATAGTACTGTTGCTTCAGGAAGTAAATCTATCAGGAAGTAGATCTATCAGCCAATCAGAACGCTGATAGCGATTTGTTCCAGAAGTTACGAGAACGAGAAAGAACAAAAAAACATAACAGGATAAAGAAAGTCACGCTAATCGAGTAAGTGAACGAAGAAGGGAATAGATATTAAGAATTTCTGACATTTATTTTATCTTTCGGAGTGTTTTATTTAATTTTCTCTCTATTTTGAAAGACTGTGGTTACTTTGAACATTTTCCTGCTAAGTTTAATAAGTGTATTGGAGAAATGGTGAACCGCGCATGGACATGAATGCTTGACGGCGAGTCACCACAACAAGAGCCTCGACTCGACTGGATGTGACATCGGTAGGAGAACCTTCCTTCTCCTCTGTTACATTTGCTTTGGGAAACATGGATTTTGAACTGTCAAGCTGGTTTAGTACAGTTTTTTTTTTTTTCCAACTGTTTACCGAGAGTGGATCTCAACACGATCGTAAGAAGAGATAACTTTGTAGTCACTTGCTAACTCGTATTTACTTGCAAAAAGACTGGTTGAGGTGCAAGATTTTGATAATTGTAGAACTGTATATTCACTTTATGTTTCCTTTTTTTGGAGAATATCTTGAACATGTTGACCTGTGAATCTGAAGTGTTATTGCAATTGAAGGTGTGTGTTTCCTATTGGGTTAATTGCGATGCTAATGTAACTCAATGGTTACTATAGTTAAAATCGCCCAGTAACACCCAGTAATCGCCCAAGGTAACACCAATACTGGATTTTTTTTACACTAAAATAGGCCTATGTTTATTTAAAAAAAGAAAGACAGCTAGTTAAAGCAAAATAACTTCTTACTTAGATGTTTAAAAGTAGGAAATGAAAACGAACCTACGATGGACAAACACAAATGGACCACAAAATTTGAACAAAGCTTAATACTAGATACAAAATCAAAATAAGTTTAGGTCTATGGAAGAATAAGAAATTCATATTTGTTTATTTACTTCAACTGAAACAGGGGCTGAAACTGAAACTCATATTTGTATGTCTACGCAAATAGTTTTTATGTACTTAATGTTGTGTCTGTTTAAATGTCTATATGGTACCGATTTGTAATTACCACTATTTCTAACTACTTAAATTCTTTTGATAAACAAGCTGGCATTGAAACTAATTGTAGTCTGTGGTGTGTCCTTATCTTTTAACCAATTTAACTGCTCTTCCTCCGAATCTAGTTCTGGTCCAAACCCTATTCTATTTGAAGTAATTGCTACATGGACAATGGCTCATACAATCAGACCCATGCAGATAAGTTAGATTGAGCATGGGCTATTGTAAGTAATGTGTATCTTGGTAGCATTTCCAGACCATCAGCACCACAGAGCTATGATGGCCATCTCACTTTGACCATTGCCAAGTTGTGTTCTGTGTTAAGGAAAAGTTAACACCGTTTCCAGCATATTCTGGAAATGAAGCCACCATTTAGATGCACTGTGTTCAAGATGACCAAAGAGAGTAATCAAGTTGCTTTATTTATTAAATTAATGAATGATGGACTACGGAAAGACTCCAATAACAGTTGGGTAGCTCCATTGCCCTTTAGGAGTACATGTCAGCAGACAATAGACCCTCAAACCTCTACAAGAGGCAGGTTCAGCACTTATCCAATATCTTCCAGACAGTTCCTTCTAATTTGCACGCACATGGGAAAAGGAAAGGTGTACAAGATGATTGTGAGACCAGTGGCACTGAGGAAAAGACAGGAAGCAGAGCTGGAGGTAGCGGAGAAGAAACTGCTGAGGTTCTCAATTGGAGGGATGAGGTTGGATAGGAATGGGAATGAGTCCACCGGTGGGACAGCACATGTTAGACATGTCTGCGGAGGTCCTCGGTCATCCAGGCCATGGTGAATTCTTGTCAAAATCTTTGCGTTGTGGCAACTGTACAACAACAATAATTCACATGTTTGAAATATTTTTGAAATAAGGTCAGAGAGAGCAGTTAGAGAGGGTTATAGATGTAAACAGTGCAATAGAACAGTAGCAGTGCAGTAAGACATTTGAGTGCAGCATGGGGTGGTAAGACTGAATCTGCAATAGTTAAGCAGCCTGGTGTACAGAAATCAACTATAGGAGCAATTATCAAAAAATGGAATACGTGTAAGACTACTGATAATCTCCCTCAATCTGGGGCTCCATGCAAGATCTCACTCCGTGGGGTCAAAATGATCACACGAACGGTGAGCAAAAATCCCAGAACCACATGGGGGGACCTAGTTAATGACGTGCAGAGAGCTGGGACCAAAGTAACAAAGGCTACCATCAGTAACACACTCCGCCGCCAGGGAATCAAATCCTGCAGTGCCTGACGTGTCCACCCGCTTGCTTAAGCTATTAAATGTCCAGGCCTGTCTGAAGTTTGCTGGAGATTATTTGGATGATCTAGAAGAGGATTGAGAGAATATTCTATGGTCCCATGAAACCAAAATAGAACTTTTTGGTAAAAACTCAACTTGTCGTGTATGGAAGAGAAGGAATGCTGAGTTGTATCCAAATAACACCATACCTACTGTGAAGGATGGCGGTGGAAACATCACGCTTTGGGACAGTTTTTCTGCACAGGGACCAAGACAACTGATCCGTGTAAAGGAAAGAATGAACAGGACCATGTATCGTGAGATTTTGAGTGAAAACCTCCTTCCATCAGCAAGGGCATTGAAGATGAAATGTGGCTGGGTCTTTCAGCATGCCAATGATCCCAAACACACCGCCTGGGCAACAAAGGAGTGGCTTTTTAGAAGCTTTTCAAGGTCCTGGAGAGCCCTAGCCAGTCTCCAGATCTCAACCCCATTGAAAATCTTTGGAGGGAGCTGAAAGTCTGTTGCCCAGAGACAGCCCCAAAACATCACTGCTCTAGAGCTCATCTGCATGGAGGAAAATGGCAAAATACCAGCAATAGTCTTATAAGTCTTATGAAGACTTAAAGAAAATGTTTGACCTCTGTCATTGCCAACAAAAGGTATAAATCAAGTATTGTAATGAACCTTTGTTTTTGACCGAATACTTCTTTTCCACCATAATTTGCAAATAAATTCTTTAAAAATCAGACAATGTGATTTTCTGGATTTTTTTTCTCATTCTGTCTCTCATAGTTGAAATGTACCTATGATGGAAATGGCAGGCCTCTTTCATCTTTTTAAGTGGGAGAACTTGCACAATTGGTGGCTGACTAAATACTTTTTTTGCCCCTGTGTGTGTGTGTGTGTGTGTGTGTGTGTGCCTGTGTGTTTGTGTGTGTGTATAAATATATCTTGTCATTTTTAAATTACCTCACAAGTTACCCCTGGTCCAATGTAATAGAATGAACACCCACTTTAGTTACAAAGTGCTTCATACTAAATAGCATTCATTCTAAACTAACACTGATGGTGGCAGAGCTGTCATGCAAAGTGCTTACCAGGCCACTGGGCACGACTTGGGGTTCAGTATCATGGCTGAGGAAGCTTCAACATGCAGACAAGATGAGCTGGTTACCAAAAACCACCCATACATCATAAGACTTTGGTAAAAAACTTGGAAAACTATCATCTGACACCTGCTCACATCTAGAGACTACCATCGTTTTTAAGAGTTTTAAGTCTCAGAACGACCTAGTCTCAGACTAGCCAAGTCTCTGACTACCCTCTGCTATTACAGTTCATTGCTTTTCATTCTCCTCTCCTGGTCGTGATACATTAAGGAGTTGATATTCTACAAGCTGGCCTGTTCTGCCCACAGCTCCACCATCAACCCCTCTTTCTGGATGCTCCATATTGATCAGGACGTCCTTCTCCATTTCCGTTCACCCATACTGCCAACCAATACTGTCTCTGCCACCAGCACTGCTCAGGTGATTGTTTGTCTACCAGGTTTCCTGTTTCTGGTTTTGTTAGACTTAATCTATTGGTCATTGATTGTGTTACGTCACCATAAAGAGTGAAAGACCTGCAACAATATCAAACATGTTTGATATTGTCGTAATTCTAAGACAGGGAAAAAACAGATCTAAAACAGCTCAGATTACCACACTACACTTATTGATCAAGATGACAGGAGCACACTGTGACTCCGACTTTCACTTTTTAGTCTGTGCCGATGAAAATGGCTAAGTGTAAGCCCAGAGTATGTCGAATGGCATGCAATCACACTAAGGTGGATGTCTTCTCGCTATTTAAAGTTGAATTTATCTTGCTGTTAAGTGTTATTATTTTAGATGTCTTAGAGAGGTAAGCGTTGTAGTTTGTTATCTAAAAATCAGCATAGTGACTTAAAATCAGCATAGTTTGCAACAAAAGATGATTCACCAGTAAACAAAGAAGTCGGTTGGAGGATGGAGTAGAGAGCTAGCACAACACAGTGACTCCAGCTAGTTGAATCCAGAGACATCCACATTCATCTTATGCCCTCTATCTATCTATCCATCCATCCATCCTTCCTTCCTTCCTTCCTTCTGCTCCCTTCAGTGGTCGCCACAGCGTTATATGACATGTTAAGCCATAATGCTGTGCTACATCTTGTCTTGGATGCGTTTATCCTACACAGCCTGTCCTGTCAAATTCTGCAGGGTGGTTATTTTTGCTTTACCGGTATACACCACTAGATGGCGGGATAGCCTAATTCTGGGCGGCAAGAGTCGTCAAAGGTGGCTGCAGAATAATTAAAAACAAAACAAAGCAGCAAACTTGTGCTAGAGTGACCAGGTGATGTGAACTTATTATCTTTGCATGTTTTTTTCAAAAACACTGTTGTGGATTTGCAGAACTATCCCATGTCTAGAGACACAAGGATATAGCATAACATTTGGACATGTTGAGCTCAAAGGAAACACACTAGTGTTGGATCATAGACACACATACGCACTAACGTCCACACAGACACATATGCATAGGCACAGTTACATGAAAAGTGAGTGACAGCTGTGTACATAATCACCCGGGCAGCTGAACACGGAGGGCCAACCTCGCCATCTGCTCCAAATGCCTCCCTCCCTCTCCCTCGCCCACCTCCATGGGACAAACAGGAGGCGGACCGACGGGCTGATGCGGGTCCTTTTTTCAAAGAACGCTATGACATGAGTCGTTTCTTTTCTGCCGTGATGATTCCAAGCGTGACAATGGTGTAGTGGACGCTTCCCTTTTGACCCCTGAATTGTGGCATGATATTTCATTTCCAGGGGTCACATTTCCATCCAAGCATCCCAATGAGCCCGTAATTGCAACAGAGTTCTTTCATTTCATCTTCATTTTTGATTTTCCTGTTAAGTAAAATGAGTGTCATTTGTTCGTTCTGAATCACATGAAACTATGAAATGTTTCCTTAGAATGAGCTCATGTTCATCGAGGTCATGGGAACACTGGGTTGCGGGTAACAGGCACAGTTAAAACTCACCGGGTAGATCGATGTAGGTATTTCAGCTTTTTTCACTTTTTTTTTTTTTTTTTATGGCATTGACTCTCACATAGAACTCAGCAGTCAGGCACGCTTCCTGTTTACCTCGGATTGAACCCAGACAAAATGACTGTGACATATCTGGGACTGCCATGACAACAACAGCAGAAACAAGGTAATGAAGAAAAGATACAGAAAAACTTCTTGGGAACTGCTTATTTGAAGACAAACAGTGAGTACTCTCCAATTTGTTGCCTTCTGTTACTGCAGGCTTCCAGCCAGAATTTCAACACCTTCCAATGATTTCTGGAGGACTTATCTGTAACAGTGACTGGACACTTTCTTCCTATTTTCTTATCCTAGTTGATGTCCTGGCAGGACTGATTTTGGGTGAAAGTAAAATCACTTCCAACGTTGCACTGGAATCAGATGTACCTCCTGGTGGCAAAACAAACCATAATATATTAACAGCCCATTATTTTGTTTTGTTGACACCGTTAAGACAGTGATGACTGATTCATCCTGAGATGTTTGGACAGAATTCATTAATTCATTCACACCAGTCAATCACAGGGACATTTATACACACTCTGGACTGCTTCCTTACTCATTCACTCATTCAGAGTAACCAGCTAACTAATTAATGTAAATATAAATGAATTTTATTGAATACTGGATACTACATACAGGCTACCTTAGGTCTTCTTGGGCAAAGGGTCGGTCGTGGGGATGCCTTGTCCGACTAGATCATCTAGTTAGTTGCCAGATTCCACATAAGATTGTCGAGGGGACTGTTTTGGGTAAGTCGGTACTCGTTACATGCCAGGCCAAAGCTAAAATGCTAGAAATGGGTATTGTGGCATTTAAGGAGGGAAAAACATGTATCATTTTCCAGCACATTTTCTCTTGACATTCTTGATATCAACACGGGTTCTCAGAACATCTGCTCATACTTCTGAAATCACTGGGACGTGGTATGATCTACCGCAGCGGTCTCAAAGTGATTATTGTATAATTTCAGCTATTACCGTGTAACTGTCAGCACTACTAGTATTAATAGTAATAGATTATTTGAGCCTGTCCCTTCCAGCCCCCCTTTGTCCCCATCTCACTCTTGCTCTCGATCTCTCTTGTCCTTCACTCTCGGGTTCTTCTCTTGTTGTTCTTACCAGCTGATCGAGACAGAAGGTTGCCGGTATCGTGCTCAGATCTATCCAAGATTTCTGCCAACCTTAAAATCCAGGAACCCTGGGAAAAGAAAAACAATTTGACTCTTGTCCAAAATGTTGGAAGACTCTCTGCTGTTTTCCCCCTTATTGCAGTGTTTTACAAGAAATGGTCCGCTCCTTGGATAAACCTGAGATCCAAAAGAAAGAACGATTGTCGTATAAATCTCTGTTATTAAATCGAGTTTCAGCTTTTTGTTGTATCTGTTCTCCGACGAAAAAAAGAAAAGAGGCAGAGAGAAAGAAAATGACTTTTTATTTTTTGTTGTTTTGCCAGTGTTATTCTCAAAGCTATGGAGGACAATTTATCTCAAATTGATTCATTCTTTTTTTTTTTTTTTTCGCCCCAAAAGCTGCTTTAAGGAGAAGCAGGTTGGAATCCACTAATCTCCAAATAAGATGATTTGTATCTGTTAAGACAAAGAAAAGTCTATTGCAAGTTAAAAAAAAAATGTTCCTCTGAGGTTGCTTCACTGCAGATGCAGCTCCCGAAACTCCCACTCTGAAATTAATGGAGCACCTCAATCACAAGCAGCAAAGACAACATGACCTTGGAGGCCAGAGGGATTTTCAGACGCTGATAAAACAAAGCAAACAAAACAAAGAAAAGCAAAAAATGTCAAGAGACAAGCCAAACTCCCACTGAGGGTTAGGTCTTTCTATCACTTGAGCAAAACAAGGGTGCCTATTGGACAAAATATACTGATATTCTAATAACCTATGACAGGCGGCCTCATACAGGAGCATTAAGATTTCCACACTTGATGCCTCATTGTAATAAACTGAGCTGTGTGTCACAGAAAATGTGCAGCATCTGCTGACGGTTGCAAAAGAAACTGTCAAGTCACGTCACACTTTATTCATATAGAAAGAAAAACTTGCTTTTACAGGCCAGAAATTTTGGATGGGTCTGAGCTTAACGCCGGCAGCCTTCTGTCTCGACCAGCTGGAGCAGAAATAGAGAGGGCGGGAGAGAAGGACGGAAAGATAGAAAGCAAGACTGATGGTGACGGTCGGGTATAAAGGTATTGAGAGACAGCTGCAAATGATAGCATACTAATGATAACAGTAGCGCTAACATGATACAGTAATAGCCGAAATATTCCTAAAAGAAATAACAGATGGCAATGTTAAAGTCGCGACTGCAGCTGCACCAACGCAAATGTGGAAAAACTTGTATTTTATCACATTATTCTAATAGATTGTAATCATTAAATATGTGCTGAGCTAACAAAGATTCAACCCTCCTAGAAAGGGAATGCCAATTTGACAACACTGGGAATTGGTCCAAATACCAAACAATGACTTTGCTAATTAGAAAGTACTTGCTTGAGGACTTTTTTTATGTCACATTATTCCATATGGATATCACAAGGATTCCACTGCTTAGCTGGAAAATGTACACTGAATTGGTAAGACATCATCAGGTATGTTTTGGTGTCCCATATGCCAATGTCCCCATTTGAGGACATTTCAAAAAATATTGTTTGCTTTCAAAAATAATGCTTTAGCTTTAAGACGTATTGAAGTTATGGTGCTAAAATACATAGAAGATGTTCAACAACAGAAGGAGGAAGGTTATTAATGATTTATCTCACTTCCTGGATCAGCCACACTGTAAATTTTGTCCAGGAGTCCTCCCTACCTCCTGCTCACTTTTCTGGCAAGCGTGCAAACACATATCATCCTGAACTGCCCAAACACCCTGAAATCAACTGATTAATGAGGGAATTAGAATGAACAATCATCCATTGGTGCAAATCTTTTTCCAGAAGTGTGACAGTGCTTATCAGTGGATGGTACAATATCTGCAGAGTAAATGCAAGGCATCTCCTTCCATCGCTCTACTCTGGCAAAGTGTCGCTATCACTCATCGCCGGCTTACATTCCCGGAATTCCCCCGTGGAACCTGCTCTTGAGGCGCCGTCTGACGTGTACATAGCGAATCTACACACACACACACACATGTGCAAACCCAACCCTCCATCATGCCATTTTTCTTCTTAACAAATGACAGGTCTTTTCACGGACATGTAAATGAATACGGGTCTTACATTCAGGGCAAACTGTGAATGCGCAACCGAGTGTTTCTGTGTGTGTGTGTGTGTGTGTGTGTGCATTGGGCTAACAGTACATTGAAAGCGGCACAGGCCAAGTCAATCATGGCTGATCTCTCCCCGTTGTCCCATTGAGACGTGAGTCTCATCAGGGAAGATAATTAGCCTGAAGAGCTTTTATGACATTAAACTAATAGCTACAAGTGCACACCGAGAGGCGGCAGTTTGTGCCATTATATGTGTTTGTGCATATAGGTGTGCAAAACACGGAGGAATAAGTAATTATTATCAAACGACGCATGGGTGATTGATGATAACATGGCAGTTGATGGGATGATGAATATTGCGGGTGCATCCCTCTCTCAGGTTGGCTTCCACTGTTGTTGCCTTCTGAGTGTGTTTGCGAGTCTGGAGGAGAAAGAGACGGGGGGAGGCATTATGGATTCATACTGGAAATTGCTGTGAATTTAAATGAGCCAGCGCACTTTGGTGGACACAGGCTGTTTAGTAAAAGCTGCTGCTAAGTGCACTGCTGTGCTAGGAGTATATACAGGGTGTGCATATGTATAGGGGCAGCAAAGGTAACTTGATAGCGTCACAACTCAACCCACAGACGGAAAAATCCCATCAGGTCGGATAAGTTCTGCCCGACACACTTTTGGATAGGACTGTATACATGCTTGAATCCATAACACCATGCTTTCTTTCTGTTTTTTTTTTTCTTTTCACACAATTAGTCACGATAACAATTGTTTTAAATCACATTCTTAAGTGTCACAGGAAATTGTGAAACAGCAAAAAAGATAAAAATCAATCCTAATCCAACAAATATCCCTGCCATGTTTACTTTATAATCAAATATGCATGACACTTTATCTGGAATAAGAGGTAATCATTCATATACATATAACAAGCGATCATCAATACACAATGAAGTCAACTGCAAGGCTTATGTGATACCTAAAACATTTATTGCCAGACGTGTTTATTTGATGTCTTTTTAAGAAGGATAATTCATTAGCTATGTACTTATTAACAATACATAACAGTGGCATATTGTCATGCAGAAGAATACATTAATAATTGTTTAATACTGGCTAATAAAGCTTTCATGTGTCACCAATGCACAAGCAGCTATCAAATGGTAGAGCATGTTAGCATGAAAGTAAAACATTACTTGATTTTCATCGCAAAGCGCTCACCAGGAGTGCTCTCTTTTTGGGGAAAAAAAGCTAAAAAGAAAAAGAGGCAGTCGGATTCATTGTTGTCAGGCAGCAAGTCATTTGCATATCCATTGCAAAACACATTCCACCTGAGACAAAGAGTTGCTTGGCTAGACAAATTGCTGTACTTACAAAAAAAAAAGCAATAGTATAACAGATGGTATCATTACATGGCCGTTATTCAGATGCTTCCCTTCGTTCACCCCGACAAAAGACACATCCTGGAAAATGCAGAAAGATAAAGCATGTCCTCCTTGAGTGTCTTGTGAATCAACGCTTCTATGTTATTCACTTTCACTTGAAGGTCTTTCAGAGCCTCCAGATAGAAAAAGGGTTTTGAAAGTTTTTTTTATTTATTATCTATTTATTCCCCCCCCCCTGCAGACACTAAATGTGACGTTAATGATCTCAAAATTCTGTGTTATTATGTATAACATGTATGACTAAATGCAGGTAAGAGCACCGTAATGGCTGTCGTGTAAACTCCTCACACAGATACAAGAGCTAAAGAAAAAGGAGGTTGCTGATCTCGTGTCTGGATGATATCTTTAGCCGCTCGGTCACAGTGGGGGTGGTCTGACCCGTCTGCGTCAATACCTTGTGTTCAGCTGTACTTACACATGTACCCTAATGGAAAAGCATCGACTGCTCTTGAAGTGTTTTGTGCATCTCGTTTCTGAGAGTGTGTGTGCCTGCGTGTGTGTGTTGTGTGTGTTCGAGGGGGGGGGGGTTGAACCCTGATAAAACACTGGTCTCTCAGAAGCGTGTTATTAGGTTAAGGAAAGTCAAAGAAAAGAAGCCACAACTGTAAGTAAACACCGTCAGCGTGTTTTTTTTACGCACGCTTCTCTTAGAAATTTGCTTCAACCTGGTTTGGTTGTCATGGATACGCAGTATCGTGTTTGCGTTGTGCTGTTATTTTTCTTCCCTTAAATATAGGCGTTTTTTTTTTTTTTTTTTTTTTTTCCCACAGAAAGACCCAGTTGCTTATTACTCTGGCTACATACCAAGACATGCTGTTTCCTGTTGTAAGCATGTGTTTTAGAGTGTGTGTATGTGTGTGTGTGTGTGTGACTGTGAGAAATAGGAATGCAGTAAAAAGCTTCACCTGAGGGTACACTTTACCTCAGGGAGATGGTGATCCAACCCAAGTAGGTACACACCGTGCCTACTGCTTTGAGCAGCTGCTCACCGCAATGAACAGTCTATGAGGAATGTATATTATCTCCGACACACACATACTAAACAGACAGATGTCCCCTCTGTCTCCATCACCAGGTAAGCGTGACGAGCCCCCCTGCTCACCGAGTCCAGGTCTGGTTCATAGGTTCGCATGTCAAAGCATTGAACCCCCTAACCAGCCCCACCTCTTGTCTGCATGCCGTCCACTTGGTCCAAATGCTCCGAAATCAAACATTTTCTAAAACAATCTGTTTCAGACTTTCTGGTCTCAATTAAATAGAACGAAAAAAAAAACATGAATGAAAAAGTCCAGTGCTGGTAAAGATTAATGTCAGGAAGGTGTCAATAAACATATTAATTTAGCAAATGTGTATTATAAGCAGATTATTCGCTGTCGATCAGAAAAACTGAAAGTCATGAAGACTGGTGACAAAACTTAGATGGAAATAAGACTTTTTTTATTTTAAACTATTGGAAAAGAGATGAATGAAGTAAAATTCAAAAGTGGTTAATACATGATAGTAACGTTATGTCACTTTTGACCTAATAACAAACAATACCAAACAATGCTGGTATCCGGATGGGAATGAAGCTACAACTCAACTGATCAGATTATATATCATAATAAAAAAATTCTTGTTCAACTATTTGACTCTCATTTTGAAGGTTAATCGAACCTCTAAGAATTCCTTAATTGGGAAAATAAACAGGTCATACATCCTAAGAGTTTTAATGAAAGGGATGGCAGAAATGAAGTAAATCACGAGTTAAGAATAGTCATGTAAAAAATCGCAATGGAATATTAGTTAAACAATTCTGGCTATATTGCAAAATTGGGCTATGTCCTATTGTATGAATGTCGTAGTAAATTAGCTGAAAGAAAAAGAATGAAATTTGTACTGGCCTAGAAATTTCTTGGAACCTCCCCACAAAGAATATATATATATATATTGGACGCGGATCAAACATCCACTTTGCGGAAAGACTTGATCAAAATGTCTTTACCACACAAGTGAACGCAGAGACAGGTTTGGGTTGGGAGGTGGTGGAGGTGAAGGACAACACACACACACACACACACACGCCCACTCACAATTAGTAAGGAATGTCGGCCCATCCGACCCTGCGCTCCCATTCTGCCCTCAGAAAAGTCACGACCATGCTCATGTACAGTGCACACACAGCAAGGAGAGACTCGACTATCTAAGATTCTTTGATATGTAATTGAAAAAAAAAAGCGAGCAGGTCAAAGTCTCGGCTGAAATTGCTCACTGAACCTGAACAGGTATCTTTTTTTTGTAACCTGAAAATGTTTTTCGACATTTTCTCGACATTTTCAAACAGGTTAATGTACCTATTTTGAAAACCATCTATGCTCTCCAGACTGTAGGAAACACCAAAAAACACTGTAGTACACATGCCCGACAATGAACAAAAACATGCACATATAAGTGAAAATACCAATATTAGCTCCTTGAGAGCCTAGCATTTGTTTGATGTTTGTTTTTTTTTTTTTTAGCGGGTGGGCCAGTAGTATTTAATACACTCTAATCTAAAAATACTACATTTCAACCTTCAAGAAACAGATAAAAACGTTTCTCTTTCAGGACTTTTTACTGCGCTGATGTCCCAGATCAGGTTGGCAGCAAGTTAGGCTGTGCAGTGTGTGTGTGGGTGTGTACGTTTGTGTGTCTGTCAAAAAAAAAAAAAAAAAAAACCCTCACTAACCCAAGCTTACTGTTCTGTATATTTCCTGTGCATCGTGTATTTGCAAGTGTATTTGCAGTCCCTATGTCCTCTATTGTAAGTCGCTTTGGATAAAAGCGTCTGCCAAATGCAATGTAATGTAATGTAATGTAACTACAATAAAATACTTAAATGCTGAGCATTAAGTATGAACTTAAAGCAGCTACAAAAAAGCACAAAGTACTATCCTCAAATGTGAACAATGAGATTTTTTTTATCATATTACCACGTGACAAATATTTTACGTCAGTGACATAACTTGACATTGAAGCATTTAAAAAAAAAAAAAAAAAAAATATTAAAAAAAAAAAAAAAAAAATATATATATATATATATATACTGCATATGTATATAATGTATATATATATATATATATACTGTATTCTGTGTATATAAGAAAAATCTCAACGTCCCTAATTCAAAACCATATCAGGCTACATTTTTGGCCCTGTTTACAAAACAACCTTCCATTTTGTTCTCAGACGCAATTCAAATCAAACAGCGCCATATCCAGAAGGCCACATTTCATAAACAATCTTCATGCACACCAGGCCCTTGGAAATATCTGAAACGCTGTTGGGCACATGCCAGTCCAGCAGTAGGAGGTGTGATTTTGTCAGCCACTTCCTGTCTCAGCGCAATAGAAACATAGGTAAATTGAGTTTAAAAGATCAACAAATCTGAGCATCTGACCTTCTTCAAATCTTTCCCCAATGCAGTACCATTTCAGTCTAACATTCTGCGCTTTTGCACAAAAATGTTGCTGCATAAACAGGGCCCTGCGTCAAACCAATTCATCAAGGTCTTAACCTAATGAATTATTGCTTTTTTTTCAGTTTAGGTATATGTCAGAAGTAGCATATGTACATGTAGTAGCATATGACATAGCATATGTATATGTAAGACGTTAGCATTAGCTTCCAACATAAAAAAAAGAAAAGGAAAACCAATGTCCTCAAACATGGACAATGGGCGACTATTGCCATATGATTTGCTCCAAATTTAAGATTCAATATTTTTAATTGGCATTGTGTAGGCATAATGACATTTTGCAGTAAGAGCTTCCACCTCGGGATCTGTACAGGATTATAAATAGACAAGTTATATACATAGTGTATAGGCATGATATGTTCAGTACAGTATGAAATGACATTGTGATCTGTTGAGTGAGCAGGGAACAGGTGGAGGAAAACCTTGAGAAGTGGAAGGGTAAAAGTGTCAGGGTAATGTCCGATCAAAGAGTAACAGTCATGAGACCAACCATGTTATATAGTTTAAAGTCAGAGGCATTGAGGACAGGAAGCAGAGCTGGAGGTCGCAGAGAAGATGTTGATGTGAGAGTGAGGACGATGGGCAGGATCAGGAATGGTAATCACCATATCAATAATGTCGATGTCCCCAGACTAAGTATTTTTGTTTTCTTTTTCCACATAAGAAGCTGTGCACTTGTTCATGTGGAGGTCAGACATTTACAAGAAACAGAGGCAGGCAATGCGGGAAAGCCTCCACCCCTCCCGTCTCAGTTTTTACTGCCTCTTTTGTGTATATGTGTGTGTGTGTGTGTGTGTGTGTGTGTGTGTGAGTGAGTGAGTGAGTCACTGCAGTGCTACAGCCTCTGATCCACCATCTAATAAAGGATGTCTGATAAGCCGATAAGGCTGCGGCTGAGAGAAATACCAGGGCTCCTTACTTACACGCACAAAGATGGAAAACCTCGGTGCAGGTAGACACACTGGAACAGCAGCTGTCAGCAACTAAATGCGGCGTTGTGTTTTCTATTACCGCGCAGCGCGCCAGATAAGACCCTCCGGCTCTGTAATAAGCAGCGCTCTCTCTCATCACTCGATAGCTGCATTTTTTTTTTCCATTAAGTTAAGGCCAGGAAAGGAAGGTCAAACGAGTGAATGAGCGGAATAAAATGGAGATGGAGGTGAAAAAGGGGGAAATTGAAAATGGAAAAGCAACAATAAATTAAGAGGAAGCTCCCATCCAGGCTGTCCCTAAACACTGTCGCCCTCGTTTAACGAAAGTGATACGCACCAGATTCTGTTTCTTCTGACAGTGTGGGAGATGGAGGGGAAGGGGATGCGGGGAGGGAAGAAAAAGGAGGCCAGGGTGGGATGAAGCAGTAAAGCTCTATTAGCAATTCAGTGGAGCATAAGATAGTAATTATCAGGTGTATGCTTGGGTTGCCCCTGAGTCACCGCTGAACTACTGTTAAAACACGCCAGGGAAACACCTCATCTGGTGTCCCAGATGTTGAGATCGATAAAAAACAGTGATATCAGGTTGTCGGGACAAGCCGGACACAACACCGGTTTCCCTCCCAATGTCTGCTTCTGGCACAAAACATGTATGCTCGTGTGCTGTACAGTGTGAATTTCAGCGTTAAGGTCAAGCGTTAGGACGGCCTTCTTGGCAATTTTGGTTGGAGAAACTCCAACATGTGTGTGGTAGGGGGGTCGGGTGGGGGGGTGGTGTTTAGATGTTTCAAGAGAATTGAAGCCGTGACTCACCATTGCTGAAGAGCGTGTATAAACATCTGCTGATGCTCACAGCAGCTGCGTTACCGAAGCGGCTCAGTAACTAAATCCCGTGTTAACAGTGAAAACCAACTGACTATGAAGTCTCCTTGCAGACCCTGGAACAGAATTTCCTGGATCCATTTTATTTGGATACTTTGTCACAAGTCATGCTGCTTTCTTTAAAAAAACATAATTGTAGAGACAACGATATTTGCCTTATCCTGGCCAGTGAGAGGTAACCTACCAGTTTTCTTTCCTGCTAACATGTTATGTCAGCAGATCAGTCCTGTAACTGCGGCTTCAAAACGGCTGCTTCCAACTCAACAGCAACCTCACAAAACTTCTGTCTTGAAAGCATCAAATACACCTCATGTAAGGAAGAGGACTTAGTTGTTGGCGAAGACCCATCCCCTCCCCCCTCTATCAGCTGCTGTCCTGTAATACTAGCCAGGGCAGCACTCAACAGCTGCTTCTCCCTCTTTCCTCTTCTTTTAACACCAACTTTTCTCTCAGATCCACCCTCTCTATCTTTCTTTCTCGCCGAGCCCCCGGGGGGTTTTCTCCTGCCTTTGGCTTTGCTTTGAATCCAGCACTCGGCTGTGTGTTCGCACACGGTGAACTCCTCGGAATATTTTCCCTCTAATGACACTCAAACAGGACGTGTGACTGAACTTCCGCCGTAGGAGTTTTATGTAATAAAAAAAGGAAATATGTGCTTTAAATTCAAGACTTTGCTATCATTGCAAATGGATCCAATTCTTCACCGCTGTTTGGCCACAGTGATCCTTGAAAAACCAAAAGCAGTGTAATATGTTTTCTGCTTAATGGTACTAATTATTGTGTTATAATAAAAGGGGGGTCTGGAGAAGCCTAGTGGTTCCTGTTTCTGCAGAACCTTTGTGTTCACGAAGGATTGAATGAGATCTGCTCAGATTGATGGGATACATCTTGAAGATGATTTTCATTTTGTAATAGTAACACCAAATTGGTTGTTTTTGCCATACAAATCCTCTGGGATCAATAAAGTATTTCTCATGCTATTTTGATTCTGACCGGCCTCCGGTGGATCTCTGTACATGCACTACTGTTATTATTGATATGAAGCAACAATATTTATTCATATTTAGACATGAGATTCTATTACTATTAATAACTCTACAATTATTTACCAATGAATTATCTTGACATATATCCAAGATGAAATGTTACGATTATGTTATGGGATCTAAGACAGGGGTGGTCAAACTACGGCCTGCGGGCCACATCCGGCCCGTTGGTCTTTTTAATCCGGCCCGCCAAAGATTGGTAAGGAATTCATAGAATGATTGGATCAATGAATGTGGAAGCTCAAACAGGAGATTATTTCATTTTTGGAGCTACTTGAGAACACTTGAGAATTTTCCTGAGCTGAATGACACAGATTGGCTTTGGGATTTAGCTTTTACTGTGGACATACGGACTCTCATGACTGAGCTGGATGTGAAGCGACAAGGGAAAAAGCGTTTTGCGCATGAAATGCAAGCAAGCGTCAGAGCCCTCAAAATCAAGCTGGTTTTATTTTTCAAAGTGAATGTCAAACGAGTCTGATATGTACTGTTAACAAATGCATTTTTATTTTTTTATTTTTTATACGTGTTGTATCGTGTGGTGACCCGGCCCGTCTGACAAAATTTTAAAAGTCAATGTGGCCCCTGAGCCAAAAAGTTTGCCCACCCCTGATCTAAGAAAAAAAAAAAAAAAATTTTGTAATGTTTTATTCAAAATAGTCCCAATGTCCCCAATTTAGACCCATTTCAAGCTACATTTTAGGTCCCCTTTGCACGACAACATTCCTTTGCGATTTAGAACAGTTATACATGCAGACGACACCATCTTGGAAATGATCTGCGTTCACAAAAGACCGCAGGGAACACCAAGAACACTGCAGTACAAATGGCAGGCCAGCGGTGGGCGGTTGATTTTGTGACGAGCTAAAGCAGGCGCGTGCTTGGAGACACTTCCTGTCTTTGTGCAATAAAAATGCAACAAGTATAAACATCAATAATGGCGAGCAATTGAGTATTTGTATTAACCGACGATGAGGTGGCGTTATTACTTGGAGTCGACCGAATCTACAAGGGTGCGCAAATTCCAAAAGAATGGAAATTGGGAGTTGTGCCATTGGGAATACTCTTGGGTACTACAGATTCCACCATTGTTGTTATTGTCAAGTGTTTTGTTTTCATATCTTCCCCCCTTTGGAGCACCATTTCTGTAAACGGCATTCTCTCTGAGAGAAACAGCCAAACGTTGCGTAAACAGAGCGTTGGATCATGGATTAAATTGTCCTCGACGAGAGACACATTTTTTATTTTAGGTCACGAACACAAGTTGGAGTTTTTACTTTCGGCCCATTACTGTTTCCCTACAATAGTCAAAATTATTATTATTAGTACAATTTATTATTACAATTATTACTCTAATAAACCTTACAGAATGAAATGTGGGTGACAGCTGCTGATGTTTGACATATAGTTTTGTTACGTGTTATATATTGCTATTTGATTTCAAGGAATCTCGGTGCTTCCATCAGCCTGTCAACGTGAATTACCTTGGCCTTTGACCCTTTCAAATTGATTAACACACTGCATCATTGCATTAACCGCATGAACTATTGGTGTTGGGGGTGGGGAGAGGATTCCTCTGTCTCCAATTACATTTCTGCGTCAGCGCTTTGTGTTGTTTTTACAATCTTTAGCGTATAAACTCTGCGGGAAAACTTGGCTCCCACTGTTTTATTCGCCACGCGTTCCCTCAGACACACCATAATAACCAATTAAAATTAAAATACATCCAGCAGGGCCTTAATAACCACACGTCCCGCGGGTGGTCCAGCTCTCCGGCAGAGAGACACACACACACACACACACACACACACACACACACACACACACACACACACACACGTGTGCAAAACTTGACTGCCACTCAGCATAATAGCCAGCTCACAGATGCAATCAATGAAACAGATCTTTCATGCTGAGAGATGGATATCAGAAATACAGCAAAGCTCACACAGGTAGACACACGCATGCATGCACACACACACACACACATACTCGCTGAGGAACCATCTCTCTCTTCTGTCTCCTAACGCGCCCGGAAAGTAAACACACTAAAGCCTCACAGGATATTAAACTGTAGAACTGAGGTAGATAAACACATTTATCACACAAGTGCTCTTTCATTCTTTATCTCTTCCCTCCATACTGCCGCCTCTACACCTTCACTCCCTAAGTCCCGTCTTCCTCACGCGGCCTCACCTTTTATTTCTGTGAAGCACGATATTTATTTCAATCTGAGCCCAAATGCAGATTTATGACATCTGAACGAGGCATCTTCCGTTCCCGCCGTTTTGACAGTAACCGTAGCAACCGCATCTCCCCCACCATCCTTGCCTTTCATCCGTTCCTCTTTTATCCCTTTCAATTAATCCTTCTTCCTGTCCTGATGCAACTAGTCCTCCATTAACCCCCCCCCCAACACGGGTGCGCACACACACACACACACACACACACACACATACGCACATTGTGCTCCGTCCAGCCTCGTCTCTCTCTCTCGAGGCTGCGTCCACAAACCGAATGCCCATTATGCCGAAATGATGGAGCGTGTCTTGTCAGCGAGGATCTTCATACTCCCCGGATCCGTCTCAGCATGAGGGTTGATTCCATGTGCATGTGCGTGCACTTGCTTCCGACTGGACTCGAGCCAGCCGGATCCAAGCGGTCATCAGATTCGGGCCAGGCCGGGCAGGCAAAAGGGGACAGACATCCCTCAGGAGGCCGACACTAAATGGCTAAATACGTTTTAAGCTCCAGTAACTGGAGGCAGCGGGGAGGAAGTGAAGGATGCTGGTGGAAGTGACACTAAGCTTCTCTCTGTTTGACTGAAAAGCGCTGATCCTCTTATTGTCAGTGAACCCACACAGACACACAGCGAGATGCACAAAACCCCGATATAATAATACTGATCCATGTCGCACTGACAGAATGTCACAAAGCTTACGATGATATTATAATTGTCTCTAATGCTCGCCTTGACCTTGACCTTTCCTTGTGTGTGTGTGCGTGTGTGTGTGATATCTTTTACCGAGAAAACGCTGCTTCTGCTACTAATCTGTTACTGAGTACCCGTGTTGATAACATTGTAATAAATATGTTATAAATGAACAATTTGCATTTAAATAATAACTGTGCCAGCTTAACCCCGGTATTTTTGCAGGAATGTAATGAGGCTCAAATTAAAATGCGCTGCGTTGATATTTCAATGTATTCGCCATATGTTGCTCTTTTCCAGGACTTCTGTGGAAAAAGGTCGATCTGTTAAAAGTGAAACTGGATTCCTTTTCATGCTCCTCACTCTCAGTTTTTCTTCTTATGATTTTCTTTTGCTTTGTTGTTTTTTGTTATTTTTTTTACTTTTTTCAAGTTGGGCACAGTATGATTTCTCCATTATTTTGAGATGTAGTTTCAATAATCCCCCTTGAAATTCTCGTTAATGTTCTTGTGTTCGGTAAATACTGCTACTATTATTAGTACCGCTACTATGAGTAATAATATTCTCATTTGTATTCTTCTTTTTTTTTTTTTATGTTAATTAAAAAAATAAATATTTGAATGGTGAGGAGTTTTTGTGGGTTAGTAAAATGTGATTCCAAACATATTATAAGCATTACATTTTTAAATTAAGGCTGATATGATTTAGCAGTTAAAAGTGAAAAGGAGTTAGGGACATTGAAACAAATTCAAACTACAGTAATTCCATGTTAACTACCCTGTTCAGTTCCTTTTTTCATTTGACTGAATTCCTGAAATTTTAATTGAAAAAATTTGTTTCTTATTTTTTGACATTCACCGATTATGAAAACAATTTAATGTCATATTGATCCCTCTGTAAGAAAATGCCATAAGAACATCCTTGTGAATTACCGTTCAGTTTGGGAAAAAAAATTCCTGGTGAATTTTCAAATTCATTTTTTATACAGCAGTATTTCGCATATGTTGATTTCTAATTTTTGTCTGCTGCGGAACGTTTTTTTTTTTTTTACTTGAAAAAAATGTTTTTGGTGTTTTTTAAACACATTTGTTGGCTATTTATTCTTAATTTCAAGTTTTTTTGATAAATGGATTAAATATGAATTCTTTCTTCATTTACTTAGTCATTTTTAACTGATCCTCAAGCATGTATTGATCAGTGACGTTTGGTGAGGTTCATGACTGGTGAGGCATTGACGTCATCACCACACGTCTCTTCTTCATATTTGAACGGTAAATGTGAATTTTTTTGAGAAAAAAACTAACAAAAAAACCTACAAGTGGTAAAGCTACGTGGAAAATAACTTAATGGAACAAATCACTGAATAAATATCACCATTTAATTTATTTTTTCATTTTGCATTTTTTTCTTTCCGTGATGGCCCAGCCTCCCCTGCCTCTACTGACTGCACGTCACTGGTATTGATCCTCTTCAATACGAAGTAAATGTGATTTAAATCACACAGTATGACTTCATGTAACCAGCTCAACAAGGAATATCAATAATACTTCAGTTATTATGGTACAGGACTGTCTCAGATAATTAGAATATTGTGATAAAGTTCTTTATCTTCTGTAATGCAATTACAAAAACCAAAAATGTCATACATTCTGGATTCATTACAAATCAACTGAAATATTGCAAGCATTTTATCATTTTAATATTGCTGATCATGGCTTACATCTTCAGAAAACTCAAAAATCCTATCTCAAAATATTAGATTATCATGAAAAAGTAATTTTTGTTTTTTTATTCTAATTTTCTGAGACAGTCCTGTATATGGGGAAGAGGAACCTGATGGAAAACATGATCCAGTTTTGGGAAAACATGAGAAAAATTTCAAGAATAGGACTGTTGTGGGGGGACGGTGATATAAGTCGTCACCCTCCCTTCCATCCTCCATCCAGCCACCTCAGGTGCGCCGCCGTTATTTACAATTTCCCTTCATTTCCTGTTGCTGTCCGTCTCCCGTCTCCGCCACTCTGCATTCACGTCACGACTGCGGGTGACATTGACAGGAGACTTAATTTCCTAATGGAGAGCCAGATGTGTGTGTGTATGTGCGACATTCTGTGAAATGTACCATAAGGTTCGATCGTAGTTACCAACCACCACAAACCAATTAAAGATTATGTGTGTGCTCTTTTCCTTTTAAATTAATCATATCTTTTACACCGCGGCGCTTTGACTGGTTCCGCTTACTGACGCTGATTTACGCCAAAGTGGAATTTTTCCCATGACTGACAGCTTCATTTCTGTTCACATGTCGGACGCTGAGGGGTGAGTCCGTAGAAGGCGGTGGTTGGCGTGGGGACGGCGAGCCCATCCTTCTTATAGATGCAGGGCACGAACGTCCTCAACTCTTCTGTTCTGTCGCAACAAACCATGAGATCAATCAGCTAAGCACAAATTTACATATCGCCGCTTGTATCAAAGAGATTAGCCCCCCCCACCCCCCCATCCTCGCTGGTGCAAGATAGGAATCAGTTTAAGATGGGTGGAGGTGCTGGGGGGACATAATAACGAATGAATTTGATCTCTGATAGGCTTTTTGGTGTATGAAGGTAATGGAGATGTTCAGTGGTGGGTGAAGCAGGGGGACACACTTTTGTGTGCATGTGTTGACTCGTGTGTGTGTGTCTGCACGCTTGCTTAGGCGGGATTTTCAGAAACATTTTTTTGAATCAGTCATTGAAGAAATAAAAGCAAACGCTGGAAGAAATGCACAGATGGTATAAGGTCGTGGGGGGTCATTTCTTGATTTTTTTTATTGTTTTTAAATCATTATAAATTCTACACAACTGGAACAATATTGAAAATAATAATAAAAAAAAAAGATACATCAACACACCACAGAGCTCACAACAGCGTACCACAAAATATACAGTGTACAATACAGATACAAAGAAGAAAAGCACTGGGAATATCTCGGGGAAAAAGGAAAAAAAAAAAAAATCTATGAACTGCCAGCTATTGGAAAAGGATAGGAAAGTTCAGTAGTTCCAAAAGTGAGAATCCCCTTTTTAAAGAAAAAAATAAAATTAAATAAAAAAAAACTTTTAATACCACAATATCTTTCTCGTATAAAAAAAAATCAAAATTCTAAAACGATGCTCCACATTGAATTTCTCCCTGTTATTACAGGTTCGCTAACAGTCAATAAGCTCATGGTGGTAGATCAGTAGAAAGACATCGAAAGCTAAAACAAGCCCCTGCAGGCACAGATAGTGGTTTGAGGTGACCTTTTTTTTTTTTAGTTTTGGATATCAAGGCCATCGGTTCCAGTGTACAATTAAGTTAAAGGGCACGTCAAACCGCCACCCCCTCCTCCTCAGCCCTCCAGCCCCTCTCGGCGAGAACACCACCACCACCACCACAAAAATCCCTGGACCCACAAATTAACCCCCCCACCCACCTCCATCTCCCATTGGATTGCCTCTTTGAGCGCCAGCTTTTTTTTAATTTTATTTTTTTAGATTGTCGATTATTCCTGCCCATCCCTCCCTCAAAACGTCACAGTGAAAGTCGATGATAACCGGGGGCTTTCCGCTGGCGCGCCTTTGCTCGTGAATGGGTTTCATCTGTGACCGAAAAGGCCTCGTGAAAGCAACTTGGTTTGCAATTACAGTCCCTGCTAGCTGGTGACATCGAGCTTCTCATCACTGGGCTTGACAGGCAGGGCCATCAGTGGGCAGAGAGGAGGTGTTACATAAAAAAAAAACAGGAAACCCATGAAAAATAAAAAAGGAATTAAAAAAAAAAAAAAAAAGTCAAATACTAATATACAGCTATGCTGGAAAAGAAATTTGTACAACCTGATAGCTTGCTTGTTTGGCGGATTTGGATTTAAAAGAGGCGAAGAAAAGCCCGGGCTGCTTTAACGTTAAGCTAATTAAAAGAAGGCTTAAAAAAAAAAATGCTGAGAAATAATAAAAAAAAAAAAAAAAAAACATTCAAAGGCGTGTGATTAAAGAAAATTCAATTAACTATAAAAGGACCGAGGCAAATATGTAATTAAAAAAAGGGAGGATCTTTGGAAGCGAATGTCGGAGCTGCATGTCCGACGCCGTGCGTGTGGACTGAAGGGGGGCGAGTAGAAGGATGGAAGCCGGTGATTGTTTACCCAGAGCAGAGACTTGGAAGTGCACGCCAAAGCCGAGAAGCAGCTGGCAGTGCAAGCAATCCAGATCAAACCAAAAGCCGGGATATTAACAATCGACGCTAGCGCTCGCGCCGCCAGAGCCCCGCCCCCTTCCCCTCGGCCCCACCCCTCCAATCCCATTGGCCCCACTATTGATCCAATTTCCACCTCCTCATCCTTTCCTTAGCCGCGTGCAAAGCAAAATTAAAAACCAGCCCCATTTTTCTTCATTACCGCTGACCTCCTTCCCTTCGTCCCTTTGCTTGGTCCTGACATCACTGAAGAGGAGAGAAACAAAGAGCAAAAGAAAAGATTATTACGTTGAAACACCACAAGCATGATATGGCGAGCGTATATGACCTCCCCATGTGTTCATTTTTCCGATCGTTCCCATCATAAAATCAGCCTTTTGATTCTAACATGGTATCGAAGCTTACATATTGGCCTGTGACATCACCATGATGCTCTACATCAGGGGTGTCAAACTCATTTTCACCGAGGGCTACATCAACATGATGGTTGCCCTCACTGGGCCACATGTAATGGTAACAGTATAAATGTAACTAAAATATAACTACTACTCTTTAATGTAAAAGAAATCCAAAATGTTACGTATGCATTCCTATCTTTCTTGAAACAGCCTTCCATGTCCATCAACTTTTTTCTCTTCCTAGACATTTAGGGATTATTTGAATCATGTGGATACACTGCAATCTAACGGCGGGATGCCGTCACTTCGCGAGTCACATGATTGGCATGAATTGTGGGAAATGTAGTTTATGGTGAATGCACGCATTTGACTTCTTTATTTTAAGACAATCGAACCTTTTAAGATGTTCTCGCGGGCCACATAAAATGACGTGGCCGGCCACGTTTGGCCCGCGGGCCTTGAGTTTGACACGTGCTCTGCATGGATCAGCAGAATATTGATCCGCAGAACCTGATAAAAAGCGATAACTGATAAAATCAGCGGACTGATATATTGGTCTGACTCTTCTGGTTTCTGAGACCCTCCCCACGCCCCCAAACACACACACACACACACATACACTCTGCAATGATTTAATAAGCGGTTTTCACTCACACTGGCTGAGTCTCCCTTGGTATTAGATCTCAGGGCACTGTATAACTGTCATATTACTATTGACGGCATTTTCCTCAGCGAATATCATAAGCGCCTGTCATTTTATTTGATTATTTACTGATGCAAGACGCCGCACATAAATACATCTGTCACCCGGCCGGTTAAAATGCGTCAAGATTCACATTCAGAACAAGATCCCTAAAATAATTCCTCTAGAAAAATCCCCAGAACGACAAGCTAGAGGTATCCTGTTTTTTTTTTCTTTTACATTTTCTCATTATATCCATTTCAAAAGCAAGGAGACGTGTTTGGTCTGGAATAAATAAATTAAATAAAAAAATAAAAATAAAAAAAAAGAGTCCCAGTTGGCTGTCAGTAATTTCAAACATCAGGCCGCTCTTAAAGCGCCTTTTTGCATTTCGGGGATCAAATACGCAGAGACGGCTTGAACTGACATGCAGCGCATCCTTTTCACACCCTGGATCTAAAAAGGATTTTAAGGCACGTAAAACCAGAGAGACTGATGATATTTCTGCGTTGATGTCAAATAATTCAGATTTATATTTAAAGTATATTTGAAAACTGGATGCTAATATTGCCAGTTGGAGCGTACCTGCTCCGTGGACGGCCTCTTGTTTAGGAGGCCGGCTTCCTCGTTGGCCTTGTCCGTCTTCATTTCCACCACGATGTCATTGTTCACCTCCCCGCTGGACCTGTGAGGACACATTTGGAGAGATCGGCAATCAACAAATGCAGTGCTGCTTTTCTGAAGGACACATTAATAAAATAATTAGTAAATAAATTACGCAAATTAAATAGATAAATACAGCCACTTATTAAAAAAAATTGTGAAAAGGGTCACATAGATATTCGGGTTGAATATTACCGGCCATAAACATGCATATGATGTGTAATGAAGACATTATAATCACGTTTTGGCCGCTTATAAAAATGAGTAAGATGCTTACTCACAGCAATGGTGAAAAAACATTAATAAAAACCTGTGAATTTCTAAAGATGACTTATAAAATTACAACAAACTCAATGATTTATCTTTATTATCCTTCTAATTATACCACAAGGTCTTGATCAGGTTTATTGTATCATCATTAATATTAATGCACGCTTTTTATACATAAATAAATGATCTGCTAAATTTGAATTTATCAACAGCGGAATATTTCACTTTGCAACTACCGGCTGCAACAATGATCATCTAAATATATAAATATACATATCTTACACATATTTTTGGAAAAATGTTGGAAAATTGTATATGATGTGTTTTCAATATCCTATAATCTAGAAAAACAGTTACTATACATTGTAAGTAATAACACATTATTGTGATAAAAAGGTTATAATAAGGTGTCCAAAGAAAAAAAAAAAAATGACTGAGCTGTTTCATGCCGATATCACATCAGCTGATTTTTCACGTATCCGCCCCCCAACATCACGTACACTCTACGTATTTTTAGCTTTTGTTCCGCGCTCATGTTTGTACCCGGCTTCCAGACAAATTTCCCCTCAGGGACAATAAACTTAAAACCAATATGAGCTCAAGAGTGTCTTTTACGGTGCAAAAATTGCATTTTTGTGTTTCATTTTAAAGTCGGGCGGGTAAAAGCCGATTTTGGTAGCATTTCCCTTCAGCTTCGAAACTCCACAGGCGCGCAACCTTTTTAATCTGTTGCTGTTTACTTTATATAGTGCTGAATTTATTCATTTCTCTTGAAACAAAGAGTTCATATTTACCTACGCGTGCCCAACCCCAACCCCTCCCCTTGTCAGCTTCCTGTCTACTCACACTTCTTTCTTGTCCCTCTTCCTGCAGGGCAGCTTGTTCTTCTTGCCCAGGAAGTAGATGGTGGCCACCAGCAGCAGCAGCAGCAGGACGCACACCACCACGGCGATCACAACGCCGCTGGACCCTCCCTGCTGCTGGTCAGCTGGGGCGCCGCAATGCGGGGAGGGGGCAACATGAAGGAGGGGAGGGCGAAGGAGGGGGTAGGTAGAGGGGATGGAAGCGGTGGAGTGGAGGCGGAGAAGAAGTGAGGGGTGGGTGGAGGTGGTTTTTTTTTTTTGGACAGGGCAGGTGGATGGGAGAGAGGCGTGATGGGGTTGGGATTGATTGGTGGAGAAAAAGTTAGATCATATTGGATGGGGGGGGCAGGATGAGGCAGGACAAATGGTGGAGGGGGGGGGTTGGCGGATGGGCAGGGTGCAGATGGAGACAATGGATGGAGGTAAGGAGGAGGGAGGGTTGGGGGAGGCAGGATGTGGAGTTAGTCTGAAGTTCTGAATAAATGAAATGTAATGGGACCCAAAATAAACAGGGGCCTGTATATTCAAACACAAGGCAACCTCACCCACCCACCCACCCAGTCTTGTATTACTATCCTTATGGGGACAGGACCTCGCAGAACCTTGGATCAGATGCTTCAGGTTGGACTCACAAGGACATGGACATGTTTTACCTCTATCCTTCCTTTCATGCTTTTCCCTCAAGCTGACCCCTGATAACTGGAATAAGTTTTTTTTTTGTGATTTTTTTTTTTTTTTTGTGAAGAATTGACCACAATGAAGAGAACCACATCCCGGTGGCCAAACCTAGGAAATGCAGGTCTGGCTTTCTAGATTATTTTCATCTGAAAGCATCTGAAAGCTTAATCCACATATTTATTTGAGCGCCTCATCCTCTAAAATCCCTTGAATTATCTTATTTCAATTATATATATATACATATATATATATATATATATATATATATATGTGTGTATATATAATATGTTCATAAAATATATGTACATTATTTAAAGCCTAAATTTGAATAAATCATATCTACAGTAACAAAACATCACAAGACAGATATGGTGTGTTTGGGCTGCGTTATTTATTTTTTTCTAGAACAGCTGTTTTTTCAGAACTTGAGGGACATCTTGTTTTAACAGCCGGCTACAGAAAAGCCTGAAAAAGCTATCATTTTCAGCAGGGATTTTTGTTTTTTTCTATGTAAACAACGCAGCGGCAGTGTAAACTGGGATGTTTCAGAATCTTTCGACATGTCTAAACCGACCCTCCGTCTGACAAATTTGTGCTGCAGAGCTTGACAATTAAATGAACCGCTCCTGCAGCTGTCGTCAGGGAAACCGACGTGTTTCGCGAGCGCAAAGCCGGCTAGCAGACAATGAAGTGCCTGTTCGAGAAATTGCTCCACTTGAAATCTAAATTAGCATGATCGCTAAAAGGAAAAGTAACGAGACATCGGGGAGGTCTGTCCTCATAAGTGCAGAATACAAGTATGCAAACACCAACATATCAGCTGTTGTAAACACAAATACACTAATCTGTGTGTGAGACACACATCAATATGCACACACAGACTACAAACACCATCCACGTGTTGAAAGGGTTAGCGGTACAGACCTGACTCAAGCACAGGGTTTCCAGAGAGCAGCACTTTGAGAGAAAGAAAGTTTCTCAGTCCCGCAGCAAAGCAAAGCAAGAACCATGAAAAGACACGCGAGTGCACGCGCACACACGCAGACACACAGAAGCTGAACATTTATAGTCTTACGCATGGCAAACCCTGCGAGCGAAAGAGGGAAAAAAGCGTGAAACAAGAGGGCGGTCGGAATAACAGGGGTGACCGAAAAGGCGACGCAAAGAGAGGAAAGGAAGGAATAGAATAGAATAGAATCCTTTATTGTCCCTTGAGGGCCACAAAAACTTGTAGTCGCATCCACAAAATATTAGACAAACATTGTACAAAGGTGAAGAGTGGAAGAAGAAGAAGAAGAAGAAGATGAAGAAGGAAAAGAAAAAGAACAATATACAATATCCACAGTGTTTGGTAGCAAGAGGGCAAATATACAAGATTACAGTGCAGCACAGGGAAGTGTGTATGTGTGTGTGGATCAGTGTAGGTGTGTGAGTGCTTGTGTTGCGTGTGTTCATGTGTGTGCTGTCCGCATGTGTGTGTGTGTGTTTTTGAGGAGGGAGGTGGAGGAAGGGGGAGGCGGGGCAGGGTTCTAAATCACAGGGTCTGCACAACAAAGAGTCCTGAGAGAAGGAGGGGGAGGAGGAGGAGGAGGAGGTGGGAGAAGGCTCTACCTCTGTTGGCCGAGTTGTCGATTGCTGCAAGACAACAGAGAGAAGAGGAAAACGGCACATGTTAGCGAGCAGGAAGCTAGGTGGCGCTCAAGATCAATACATCTGTAAGCGGATATCGGTTATTTATCAGCGTCATCAGCGTACGTACATTACTAAAGAGAAACAATGTTACTTTCATGAGAGATGAGATCGGTTTGTTGGATCTACGCTCACGTTATTCAGGCGATGAAATTTTCAGGCGATGAAATTTTCAGGCCATGAAATTTTCAGACTTGTTTTACATGGAAAGTGTCATGAGACAACTATGTCGCAATTTGCAGCCAAATAAACAAAATCTGACTTGACCTACAGATTATTAACTAGAGACAGCATCACATTCATGAAGGATGTGATCTGTTTGTCGGATCTACGACCTCGACGGAGGCTCACGATATTCAGGCGCCGCATTTCACTTTGTGACGTCTGCCCTCTGATTTAGATGATAGCATACGTTTTTGCTACTTAATTCTGAAATTATAGTTGAGGAGATATTTTTCATTTTACATTAACATGTGTCCGCAAAAATGATCCACATCGGTCCGAATCGTATGTTTTGAAATGGAAACAAAATACATTGATTCATCTTTGTCAAAGTGGACTTTTCTGGCATGGCGGCTCCACCACTCACCTTTGATATTTACTTGGAAGACCTTGCTATCTGACCCGAGATTGTTGGACGCCTCACAGGTCACGCCATTCTTCATGACCTCCTTCGTGGCCTGCAGGGTCAGCGTGCTCACCACCTTGTTACCGTCCAGCGACACCGACTGGCAAAGATCGGATCGATGCAGGTGTTGGGGAAGAGACAGAAACAGCTTAGTGATCATCGTAATAGGTCTTCTATATGTGAGTTTTTTTTTCTTTCTTTTTTTTTTTTTGATTTTTCAGGGGGTGGAACGGAACAGTGCACTTCATCCTTGAAAAAAATTAAAAATAAAAACACATCCTGTTGTGTTGAGACTGTTTAAACCCATACCTCTTCTCCTGCGGGCGTCCACGTGAACTGGGGCGAGCCGTAGGCTGAGCACCTCAGAGTCACCTTGTCTCCTTCTTTCCCCACTTCACCAGCGACTGGAGTCTCGATCACTGGCTTTCCTGGGAGGGGAGCGGAGGAAAACTCAAACAGCCACCAAAATGGAAGCACACCCTCTCTCAGCAATTTCCACTGACCGGACAATGTCTTTACTCCCAACCAAAACAGTACCAGCAATCTGCTCATGTTCCTGTGTTTGTTGGGTGGAAGTTTGGCATTTCCAAAGGTCTGGGGCTCCACGCCTCAGGTTTTAGAAGGAAGATGGAGCCACAATCTACGCTTTTTCTTTATCCTTGTTCGAATCAGCCTTCGCCGCCTTCTAGAAGCACCACCTTTTCTTAAACCAAGTCTGATTTCCCTTTCTTTTAATCAAATTTTTCCTTGAAACGAAACGCTTATTTGATTTCTGTGTACTGCTCTGTACACTTTTGCCTGTGACTTTCAAAAACACTTGGAAAAAAAATACACTATATATATATATATAAATACAAACACATTATGTGGCACTGCAGCACAATAATTAGCACTACCGCTTTACAGCAAGAAGGTCCCTAGTTTGATTCCAACAGTGGGACCTTTCTGCATGGAGCTTGCATGTTCTCCTGTCTAGGTTCTCTGCAGTTTGTTTACTGACTTCTCTGAATTGCTCAGACATGTGAATGACAGAAAGACAGAGTGAATGGTTGTATGTCTCTATATCTGAACCTGTGATTGACTGGTGACCAGTCCAGGGTGAACCCTGCCTCTCACTCAATGACAGCTTGGATAGGCAACACCCCCCCCCCCCCCAACCCAAGTGCAAGACAAGCAGGATAGATAATGAATGAATGAATATATTTAATCTCTGGTGGTGGATCTTCTTTTTGGGTACAAGTTGGTGAGCAAAACAGTGGATGTGACACTTAAGCCGACAGATGTGGGTTTTACCTTTGACCATGAGCTCCACAGTCTTTTCGGCCATCAATCCAGGAACGGACGGCACAGCGCCGACACACTTGTACATCCCGGCTTGATCATAGGAAATGTCACTGATGGACAGAGTGCCGTCCTCAGAGAGCACCTCGGAACCCTGGAAAAATAGGGTGACATTAAGAAATGAGGCCTTTTGGGTACAAACTCTTCATTAGCTCTTCCTTTTTTGCTCTCTGCGGCCAAGAAAGAGGGCTGAACCACTCAACCCAGGGCTGATTTTAACTAAAAAAAAGGGAAAAAATGATGGGTTGTCTTTTTTTTTTCATCTTACTCTCTCTCCTCTTGAAATAAACACATTCCACACCCAGAACGCCGGCGGTTTCTAACGCACCCATGAGACGCAGCAGTGGATCCGAAGGCTCGACAACGTCGGAGTGACATGCCGCGCATAACAAGTGGAGAACCGGCGTTGAGTATCAAAAAACGAAGGAAAAATAAAAAGCAGTATCTCTCTGATATGTTGTTGTACAGCATCTGAATGTAAGAATTCACTTCAGATAGACTACAAGTGTAAACAAATATTTTCTTGCGGACCATCTCTGCAGAAAGCTAAGATTGGAACATTGTACCACGTGCATCAGGCATCATAGGAAAGGTCAACACGTGCAGTCAAAAGGCCATGTCCACACTGAGACGAAAATGATCTTTTTAATTTTCAGAAAACGTTTTCCGTAAACATTGTCTCAAGAAATGTTGCAGCCTACATGCCGGGCCTGTACGTAGCCCTGTAATGCCGGCACAGAATTCCACCCAAAACAGAGAAGGCGATATCAGCATACATATAGAAGTTGTGTGATGAAAACAAACATGGTAATCTGCCATTGTTGTGGCTCATGCAGGTTAAGGGAGATTAGGGGGCATTGTTTCAGAAAAGATGTGTATTGGTCATAAACACAGCAACGCAGGGATGGCGTTCTGAGATTTATTCAAAAAAAGCCCAAACTCACCCATGAAAAACCCCCTTGCCTCTAAGCCAATATGGCAAATTTGCATGAAGCAGTTCAAGATCTGTTACAAAACTGTATCAAATCTGAACCAGAATAAGAAATTGTACTCAGGCGCAGAGGAAGAGACAGAGGCTGACCTTCTTCCACACGACCGTGTGTTGAGCCGAAGCCTTGGTCTTACACTGCCATTCCACCTTGTCTCCGAGCATCACGGTCTGAGGTTCAGCCGGGGTCACACTCATCGGGTCAATGTCTGCCGACGAGACGGAGGATGAGACAAAGACATGACAAATCACGATGCAGATGTGATGTTGTGAATGAAAAAGAAAAGCCTCCAAAAATGGTGGCATTGTTGGTATGGGGGCCTTTCCACTGAAATCGCAGCCCTTTAGGCCATTTCCGAGTTGTTGACTGAAGGGTGGAAATTCAAATATGGATCTACAAGGAAGGCAGCCCATTGATATTCATTCCATTCTATTTCTGCGAATTTTTCATATTCAAAATCGAACAAACTAAAAAAAAAAAACAAAAACACACATGTAGATTTGCTTTACTCACAGTGCACAAGCAGGGAGATTACCCCGCTCAGATCAGCCTCCAAGTTATCATAGTCGATGGCGACGCACTTGTACTCGCCACTGTCTGTGCGCTTGGCAGACTTAAGCACGAGCAGACCCCCCTGACCGATGATAGCTTTATCCTAAGACAGACAACATTGCCGATTTAAAGACAGCAGAGTAGAGTGGTCGTTCATCTGTGTGTTATATTCACACTCACATTTTTGGTGAAGTCAAACTCCGGCTGAGGGTTTCCATCCGTCTCGCACTTCATTGTGATATTATCACCCTCTTTCACCGGCTCCGTGTTAAGTAAGGTAAAGGACGCCGTCTCCGAGGGATCTAGATGGACAAGAGTAGACAGGAGAGCAGGTAAAAATTGCTACCCTTTGGATATACTGTTGCGGTAGGGGGGTTAGGGTGGGGATGGGGGTGGGGGTTAAATTTAACTCCTCTTCTTTTCTCACGGTCATTAAACAGGATAAGATTATTGCACAGTTTGCTGTGCTGCAACTCTTTCCACTGTGTAAAACTGTGTAATTAAAATTAAAGGTCAGAAATCTGAAGTTTTCAATTGGTGCAGCTCACATTTTAGAAATAGTAATTTAGCAACACATGTTATGGCTAGGTTTCTAATATTTTTATGAGGATTTGCAATACTTGTGACATTTTTAATATATGTAGTTGTATATGTAGAGACATACAACCATTCATCAACTCATTCATGTGTCTGGGATATCTGGGTTCTCCAGTAAACTACTTTATGTTTTTCGATTGTAGGGGGGGGGGAACTAGTTAAACTGGAGGATTGTCCTGGTCAAAATGCCTGTTTCTGCAAAATAAACACATCGGCATCGATGTCACTCGGCCCGGCCCGCCCCGCATCTCCGCACTCACAATTCAGGTTGATGGTGATGGTGTTGGACTTTTTCTGTTTGATTTCGTCCCCTGGCATGCTGTACTCCATGACGCACTGGAACACCGAGTCCTTGTCCGCCTTGGTGGGCTGCATGTGCAAAGTGCTCGTGATGGTGTAGAGACCTGAGGCCTCCTTCACCACCGAGGGGCTCATGTAGGTTTCTGGCAAAATTTGTAAAGTTGAGGGTTAAAAGATTGCGAGACGCAGCAAGTGCAGGTCATCGTCCGATCGTGCCAGGATATCAACTAATAAGGAGGAACGTACTCTCTTTCCTGTCCTTGACTTCTGGCAGGGGCTGACCATCCTTGAACCAGATGATCCTCGGCTGGGGATGTCCGTTCATCGTCTCGCAGGTACCGATCTGATGCACAAGCAACAAGTCAATCAGTGACTGAAAAACAATACGGAAGGGTATTTTATCTGAAATAGATTCAATTTCTGACATTATTTGAATTATAGAGAATATTCTGCAAAATATTATTTCTGCTAAATATCAGTAAGTGACTCACAGGAAGCTAATGCTAGCCACTGTCTGCAAATATTAGCAAGTTAGCTTGAGGATGCTGGCTGCTCGATGATATGTTCACCTCCATTTTTATTGTTCTTAATTATTAGCCCAATGTGACTCACAGGAAGCTAAGGCTAGCCACTATCTGTGAATATTAGCAAGTTAGCTTCTTCAGCATCATTGAGGATCCTGGCTGCTGGATGATATCTTCACCTCCGTTTTTATTGTTTGAAATTATTACTCCAATTGGTCCTAAATTGATAACTGGACCCTAATTGTGATTTTAAGTTGACGAAATGGAGTTTGCGATGTAAGTAAAATACTAGCCATTTGATTAAGATAAAAATACATGGCATTGTTTTAATCTTACAATGTTACGGAATCAATTTCAAACAAACTTCACAATGTGACTTGCTAATAATATATTTGATTGTCAAGTGGCAAATTGTGGCTGCACTGTTGAAATGTCATTGATGTCTCACTGGTGAAACTCAGTCTGAATATGACAATGTGATACCCCAACTTAAACATGATCCATGTCAGGGAAAAATTATTATTATTCTATTTTGGTGAGTTGATAATGTCGACACACCTCAGAACTTGTTTCCGATCCAACAGAAATGGCCTGGCTTGATGGTTTTGTTAGCTCTGGTTTCTCTGGAGCATCTGAGATGGAAAAACAGAGGAAGATTAAGTATTGTTTTTTTTTTCCTTGGAAGGCCATGCCTTATCACAGGCACACACACACACACAACCAAACACACACAAACCTCAAGACTGAACTTGTTAATCACTTAAAGTAGTAAATATTCCGTTTCGCAGCAGTCCACTGTGACTGGGTTCACACTAGCTGATAAGGCTCAAGTGAAAAACACACCTCCCTCGCTCTCTAGTTCACACAGGTTACTTCTCTTCTTGCATTGTTTGATTCCTCCGTGGGCTTGTTCACACCCAAGGTCATGCTATCACTGCCAGCTGTCTGTAGCTTGTAAAAAATAAAAACAGCGGGTGGTATTTTTCCTCTCACACACAAATAGCAAGAAAAATAAACTTGTTTTCTGGAATTCCAAATCATTCTACCACCAAATTTCTATTTTTATGTGTGTGTTGCAAGCTAGAGTCGTACAACAAAATTATTACAAACTATGACCTGGATTATGACTTATGACCCACTATCAAACTTCTCTGGTGTTTACATTTGACTTCCTTTCGGAGGATTCCATCGTCACTGAAGCCAGAATCCATCTAAACAATAGTCACCGTGTTCTTTTCTGCTGTGGCCTGCTTGTTGTGTCTTCCATGACACCTTTGCTTTGAGCCAGAGCAGACTTAGCGAGAAAGGTGGTTTGCCAAATAAAGCATTGCCATCTTAGCACTGTGAGAAAACACAGTGGAGAGAATGTAGAATGTGAATTATCCATCTTGTTCTCTTATTTTTTCAAACCTTACCAAGATTACATCTGTGATCCTCCATAGTAGAAATCCTTGGTGGAGAACGTCATCAAGGCTAACGTTACAGCAATAAGTGAGCCACAGAACTAGCATCAGTAGCTAATGCTAGACCCATTCTTTGAATGTTAGCAAGATAGCTAGGCTAGCAACTTTGTTGTATCCAGCCACTTGCCAGTCAGCACACACATATACAATATCATTGTCTAAAAAAATACGCCACTGTTAAGTGATTTGTTAATGTACTTATTTTACAAAGCTGAGGCTAGTCCTATCATAAGAATGTTTAAAAGTTAGCTACCTTAGCATCTTCGTAGTATGCAGCTGTGGACTGATCGACGTACATACGTTATCATTTTTTAAAAGAGGTGTACAGTGATTTGCTTATCTATTACTTTTTCTAAACTACTGCTACTCCTCATTTTGTGAATGTTAGCAAATTAGATTACATTTGTGTCTTCATAATTTCCAGGTCACGAAATTTATACCTTTTTATTTTATTATTTATATTATTTATTTATACAATTTATACCTCAAAAGTATCACAATTGGTTCCTTTATTTATTTAGCTAAACCAATGCTAGCCAATGCTAGCCCTTCTGTGAATGTTAGCAAGTTAGCTACATTAGCATGTTGACAGCGTCCACCTGCTGGAAAATCGACAAGCATATTTTATCATTATTCACCATAAATATACCACAGGATTGAAAACGGCACACATAATCATTATCATTCTCCAAATTAGAATTTGGATTTAATATTCTAAGGATCACTGTCAATATTAATCTGGAGAATTTTTTTTGCTAAATAAAATAAAATGAAATGAAATAAAATGAACTTTGAAAACTAAAAACCATTTTCCATCAACCGGTTGTCTGAAGAGATTCATCTTCAGCAATAGTGAATTTCTTTTCCAAATTCATGACCAAAAGCTTCAATTTCTCATTTTTCTCTACCGTATTCTGTAACCACATAGTTGATCAAATCCGTTTATATTACCAAATATTTGATAATTCAAAGTTGTTATTTTGGTTCACTTAAGTTATTCAGTGCATAGTCTATCAAACCTACATTAGAATTATGAAAAGATGACCTTTAATTAAGAAAATCACCGGGACTTTAAAAGAGAATTTCCTTTTCCTCACATTTTTAGTGTGTTTGTGTTTGAAAGGCTGTTTGTGAAGATTTCCCTTGAGAGAGAAACCGAGCTGTCTCAAGTCTCAAGAGACCTCCCAGTAAAAGCATCTAAATCATCCCCCCAAAGTTTCTCGTGGTTAAATATGGGCAAAGAAAAAATCTCTGAGACTGTGAGAAATGTTGAGAAACGGTGCAGCTGCGGCCCTTAAGCCTCCCTAAAAATGCCACTGTCCGAGAGCTCTTCATTGAGTTATTGTCTTTACAGATCACCGGGCCCGTTCGGCCTTAACGACTTTTCTTATTCGATTGATTTAGACTTCATTGCTTCTGAGTTCATAAATGTTAAAGGACAACTTGGAAGCACTTTTTCCAAGTAGCATCATAAACCGAAAAAACTCCTCCGACACGCAGTTTCCCGTAGGGGTGGGGGTGATTGATCAGCGATCCTAAATGCAAATGAACTCGATTCATTTCACTGTGACCGTTAATTGCTTAAAAGTGTGATTGATGTGGGCTCCCCGGGTTGCCGTGGGAGGTGCAAGGACAAGGAGGGTGAGCCCTCGGCGCCGCCTCGATAAATATCAGCCGTTATTTAGGTGAGATATATGAGACATGACAGGTATGATTGAACTATTCATCAATTGTGTCAAGACTGATTAGATTGCTGTTAATTGACCTCTGGGGAACTTATCAAATGAAATTGCTAACCTTACGCGTTGAATTAGCTTCCAAAACACACCGTGCATAATGAAAGTTGAAGTCCACCCCAATCTTTCTGACAATGGACACGACAATGACATCTTGTATGATTCTTTTTATGAAAATATGTTTTGGTACCAGATTCGCCGAATGTATCGCACGCATAAAGAGCAATTAATCCGCTACTGCATGATAGCATGCGTGAAGACGCCTGCAGATGTGACTAAAGTCTGCATGTTAGCCGCGCAGACGACGACGAGCCATGAATTCCAGGGTGTGAGCGGCCGACTCACGGAAGACTTTAAGCTTGGTGGAGGCTTCTCCGGTGCCGGCGGGTCCGGCGATGACCACGCAGGTGAGGGTGAGTTCGTCCGAAGCCTGGACTGACGTGATGGTCAAGGTGAAGTCCTCCTCGACGGTGACGCGGCCGGTCAGACGGGTGTTAGCCTCGCTTTTCCCCACGCCGCCCTGGGAGCGGAAAGCAACTCGCGTTTTGCTCCCTTGATCTTCCTGAATGGAGAGACAATGCAGCGACAGAGGGAGAAAAATTAAAAGAAGCGACAGGAGGAACTCCTAGGAAGTATACTGCTCAAAAAAATAAAGGGAACACTTGAACAACACAATGTAACTCCAAGTCAATCACACTTCTGTGAAATCATAGTGTCCACTCAGGAAGCAACACAGATTCAGTTTGACTTGTTTTAAGGACATTACATCAAAGTTGGATCAGCCTGGAGTGTGTTTTTACACTTTAATTTTGAGTGTGATTCCTAATCCAGACCTCCATGGGTTGATACATTTGATTTCCATTGATCATTTTTGTGTGATTTTGTTGTCAGCACATTCAACCTTGTAAAGAGCAAAGTATTTCATAAGAATATTTCATTCATTTAGATCTAGGATGTGTTTTTTAAGTGTTCCCTTTATTTTTTTGAGCAGTGTACATACGTGGAATGAAGTATCGGAGTACTTACGAGGTACCACTCCACGACCGCGTTGGACTGCGGCGGCGACGCGTCAAACGAGCAGGGAAGTTTGGCCGTGCTGTCTTTTAAAACCTCCACTTTGGGAGACACATTCACCGTCACAGCGCTGCATGCTGTTGAGAAAAAGAAAGAAAAAAAAAAAGTCTGTAAATAAACAATAATAATTTGTGTGATTTAACATTAACCGCTTAATGAAATTTTATTTTATTTCATTAAAATGGATTTATGAATTGAATTACTTTTGAAACAGTGATTTATTCTATTTATCCTTTGTTTACTGACCCCGACTGAAGTGAATTCAATTAGAGATAAACATTGGGAAGCATTTATCTATTTATTGTAAATCAATTTTTGAAGTCTCATCATGAAAAAAAAAAACTCCAGGCAAGAAAGTAGAACAAGAGTTGTGGTGGTAGGGTAGGAGCTGAATCCCTTCCAGAGATTTTTGTTCTTCCCCACTGTTAACTCTTCTTGTTCAACATACTTGTAACTTTAAAATGCAATTAAGAATCACAGAAAAACAAATGATAAACAGCGCAAATGAGGCAAAAAAAAAAAGTAGAGGATGTTTTGAATGGCGTAACGCCACATGCCCGCCAGTAGGCAATGTTTAATCTTGGTGCAAAGGTCCACTGGGAGGGGAGGGGGTCAAGAGACCAAAGCTAAATATATGTCATAAATAATCAATTAGCATGGTACACTTATATAAATCCAGTGTCCTCATATGGGGACATTTTATTTCTAAAGACTGATTCATGTTCATATGCTTGTTTTTGTGCTTCCCTCTGATTCCCAACACTTTGGAAAATCTGAAGCTGGCATCTCAGGGGGGAACGACGTGCCTCCAAAAGCGAAGCTTTGCAGAAAAACCATCATCACGTGACTCCCAGGTGGAGAACCGAGGGGGAGACGTTTTCCTGGGGTGACTCCATATTTCCGGGAGTCATAACAGACCTCGAGCAGCCACTCGTCACCACGTCGTACTTAACAAGCTTTTCCAAATCCCATCTCTGGCTTTCTTAGAAGATCGTTCCCCTGAAAGGTGACGAGTAACGACCACCCGTGAAAAACTTGGCGGCTCCCGAGCGCCCGCGAGGCTCCGCACACGAGCAGGAAGGAAAAAAAAAGGCAAATGAAATCACTGCAGCGGCACAGAGCATCATAAATCTTTGGGCAGAGGAACAAATGAAGCCAGATTGGGAAGTTGTTGTGAGCCCGATGCTATAAAAGTACAACAACATATTGACAAAAACACCTTGACCTCATGGGCTCCCATTTTTACGACGCCCTCAAATATGTCCATTTGTTTCTCAATTTTTATTAAAAAAGAAAAAACTTGGGGTCAGATAGAGCTGAGCGTGACAGAGAGCTAAGCATGGTGAATCATACCTTGCTTTACGATCTATTTTAGTCTAAATGAAACCATAAACGCGGCGGTGAGGACCATCGATTGAAACCATAAAGTCATTCGGGCAATATTCACTAGAGTTATAACTCCGGTAAAGGGAAAGTGGGCTCATTTTCACAAAATAAGCGCCACTCTCTTTCTGCTACCATTTATTGTACAATGCCGGACTCTCGAATGAGATAAATGGGGACATACAGCAAGGGAACAACGGTAAACAAACACTAAATAAGCCTAAATTCGAGTTTCCGCGCAAACGTCAAGTATAAAAAATCATCCGAACGATGTTCCTCCTGGAGGAGCCGGGACATCCTGCATTCTGTAAAACATGCTTGAATAATGTCACAGATTTTCGAAAGTACAAAATATACACTTTACACTCACAAACTTAAATTATTGATATGTTGTGAGGAACTGCGGAGAGTGTGTGTGTGTGAGTGTGTGTGTGTGTGTGTGGGGGGCGCCTGGGAATCGAGTCCTGGTTGTTTGATGGAGCTGGTTTTCTTTAATAACAGGGCAAAAGTGTGTATGTCTGTGTGTGTCGGGGGTGAGGACATCTTGTTGTCGGGAGGGAGAGAGAGAAGAAGGAAAGAGGAGAGAGGAAAAAAGGGAAGGGAAGGAGGTAAGAAGAAAGGAAGCGGGGAGGAAAGAATAAATATAGGAATGAAAAATGAGGAAGGAAAAGAGGAGGTGTGACGGGCGGGGATGATAAAGAAAAAAGGTAGGACACGAGGGAGGGAGGAAGGAAGGAAAGGAGTCGAGGAAAAAAATAAATGAATGGCAGGAAGGGAGGGAGGTGAGAGAGATGCAGGAATGATGGAAGCAAAAATAGAAAGCAAAAGGAATCGATGAGGAGAGGAGGGAAGGAATGAAAAGGAAAGTGGGAAAGGAGGGAGCAATAATGGGGAAGAAAGAAGGAAGGAAGGAAGGAAGGAAGGAAGGAAGGAAAGGAATGATTGAAGCAAAGTGAGTGAGGAAAGATAGAAGGATTGAAGGGGAAAGGAAGTTTTGAAGGCTAGGACCATGTGTCCGTGTGTGTGTGTGTGTGTGTGAGTGTGTGTGGCCCCACACTGCGACCTACAAAGCTAATGGGGTCAAAGGTCAGCAAAGCGTCCCCACGAGATGAAATAACCCAGTGTTGCTCTCACTTTCTCTCTCTCTCGCTCTCACACACACACGCAGACACACACACTGAGTTGATCCCACAAAAATCGAGTGTATATACAGTATATATACAGTGCATGTACAATATATACATTCATTTCTTTTTTCTCCTCTATGTTTAAAACACTCTATTGCCCTGGAGTTTTTACTCCAATGACATGTTGCCATGACAACGCTAAAAAATACCATGTCTTGGATTACCTGTGAATTTTAACATCTTGCAGTTGTTAAATGTGGGGCTAAAAAGAGGGACTTGACAAGTACCTTTAGTGCTGTCCACCTGACATTAATGATTTTTTTATTTACTTATTCATATATATATATGTAAAAATACAATTTTTCAATTCAAAACATTTTTATGTTGAATGTTAATTTTTGGTTTTCTTCGAATTTCTACAATATTTTGTAATTAATTGATCGTTTCTAAATGTTTTCTTTCTGATTTTAAGGCACAAAAAGAAGATAATCTAACCCTAATTTTAAGCACATTTTTGCTTCTATTTGTTCTTTTAATAATTTCAATTTACATTTAAGTACATTTTGAAAGATATACTAGGTTATTTCTCACAGGCAAGTGATTTTTTTTAGAGGAAATCAATGGAAAGGATAAATTTCTGGCTTTTTTTTTTTTACCCCTTTGAACATTTTTTTCTTATTCCACTTAATTTCTTTAAGACTTTCCATTATTTTGGGGGATTTTTTTTTCCCCAAAGTTCCCAAATAGTGATATAATAGTATAATAGCACCAGTAATAATAATAGTACAACTAATACTATTACCAGTAATAACAATCATATAATTACATGTTTTGTTATTATTAATAATAATATAACAAAATAAATAAACTCATCTAAATAACCGCCGCTGAACGTAATAGTATTATTATTATTGCTTTGATATGCTAATAGTAGTATATCTCTATGTTGTTATCGACTGGCAACCTGTCTGAATGATCCCCTGATCCGCCTGTCGACAGCTGAGACCGACTCCGGCCCCCAAACCCCCCTCATGACCCTGAGTGCAGGATAAGCGATAAAGCAAGGCAGTCACAGCCCCAGAGTTTGGTGACGATGAAAATTTTTCGAATTCAAAACAAGTCCAACATTCACTTCCTGTTCAGAGAATAAAAGCAGACGTGCGTGTCACTTCTCCTTGTTACTTATTTCATGCGAATTTACTGCCAGATGTTATAATGGAATGTAACTCAGGTGTGACTTTCAGTCTTTCAAGCTTGATCTTGATGGGGATGGGGGGGTGGGGGGGAGGTGGGGGGGTCGCCATAAATCAAACTTTCGCAGCGGAGTGTGTCGGCACAAACTGCAAAAAAAAAAAAGGAGGGTCGGGACGCTCGATGGTTTCGGGTGTTTACAGGCGTGTGATTTGTTTTTCACCACCAGGTTGCAGCTTACATGTAAACAGAGCTACCGGGGAATTGAAAAAAAAAAAAAAAGCCGGTCGCACGTGTCACATCTCGCCTTGTTTCTCTTTCATACACACTCGAACACACACACACACACACACGCATCTGTCAATGTCATTCAGAATGGGTTTTGTTGTCGGGTGATCAATCAGGCCGCAGCACCAAGGCAGCTGGACGGATGGAGCAGGCCAATTAAAAGCGTTATTAGGGAGGCCTGTCTGAGCCTGGAGCACCGTGTGCGTGTGTGTGTGTGTGTGTGTATGTGTGTGTGTGTGAGTGTGTGTGAGTTAGAAACATGGGGGTCTTGTTAGCTAATGCGGGGCAGATAATCGGATTTTTCTTTCTCAAAAACGAGGGGAAAGTGTACGCGAGGTGCCGTGTGATGGGGTTCGTGGACGACAGATGGTAACGAGATGGTCGGACGGTGACCCCATACACACACACACACATACACACACACGCACACACACACACTCTCTCTAACAGTGTATCTATAATGCATGTGATATTTATGAGAACTACACCAAAAAGGCTTGGTTAAGTGTAGTGTGTGTGGGGTGAAAAAAGAAGAAAAAGAGGAGGAGGATGAAGAAGCGGCAGCCTAGCAGAGCGAGGACACCCGGAGACCGTTTCGGTCCCGCGTCTGCTGAAAAGTTAATGTGAAGCCGTCTTCAATACCCATCTCCTTCTGCAGGCTTGGCTGTCTGTGCCTGCATCACATCTCTTTCAGACACACACACACAGACGTGAACCCCTCATTATGAAAAGAACCAGCTGGATCTCCTCCTGACCCCCCCACCCCCTTCACTTCCCCATTCCAACCCCTCCCCTCTCAGTGTTTTCCCCTCCACCTACCGTCCTATTCTGGACATCAAAAACAGTCTATTCCTCCATCCATCCATCCATCCATCCATCCATCCATCTATCCATCCATCCATCCATCCATCCATCCAACCCCCGTCCTCAAACAGCATTCTTGAATAGCCGGCAAGCAAAAAAACGTGCGTGATGGAGAATGAAGACAACGGTGGGGAAAACAAACTGCTCGTTTCGGGGATGCGAGGGTTCCCGGTAAACGTGGATTCGCTCCAACACAAGTGTGTGAAGTTAAGTCCCACACGGATCCTATGGTTTGCAAAGGACGAAGGAAGAACGATGTGATTCTAAAGGATGTGTGTATATCCGTGTGGGTGTGTGTGTGTGTGTGTGGCCCCAAACAACCTTGGCTGTAACAGGATTAGTGTATAACTGTTGACAAAGCAAACAGAAGTAAAAGCCTCAATGTCACGAGGAATGGTCGCATATGGGTCTTTGGAAAGATGTCGAAAAAACATCAGAAATTTTCACACAAAAGTAAATCTGTGGAGGTTCTCAGTCATCCATGTCACGGTGAATTCTTTTTAAAATCTTGTCGTGGCAACTGGACTTGAATTTCTTCACTTGAAGACCCACGATCCGAGCTGCTTCTTCAGCTCTAGTTTCCTATAGGGGAGTTTCCGAATATAACTGTCAGGGTTCCGGGTAGTTCAAGGTTATGAGGGTTTGTTATGGAAATGGAGGGTTCATCTGCAGAAAGTAGGTCCACGAGAGTTGTTCTATTAATGGTGTGTTGTTCGCTGGGGACAAAGGAGCAACTTTGGGGGTTAAGAGATGAGTTTGGGATGAATATGGACACTGCCGTCTTGAAAATAGCCCTTGTCCTTCAGGTGTAGGTGGAGCGTGGAGTCCCGTCCTGAAGAGGTGGCTCTTCTGTGTTAGGCTAACCGGTTGCGCAGAGGTTGTTTTGTCTGTAGACGTCGTCACAATCCTCAGTGCAAGTGGCAGCATACACTACATTCTCAATCTTATGCCTGGATGTTTTGTCTTTGGGTTGCACGAGTTTTCGTCTCAGGGTGTCGTGGGGTTTGAAATGTACCGGTATGCGGTGTTTGTTGAACATCCTTCGGAGTTCCTCCGAAACACAACACGGTACGACGGTGTTTTTTTCGTTTGTTGTTGTCTTCCTCCTGTTCTACGATCCCGCGACCGGTGGTTTCCGATTTGGTGAAGGCCAATTAGAGTCGCTACGGGATCTTGCTGCTTCGGCGAGCCTCTCGGGGGTGAAAGAGAAGATTTCAACAAGAATTCGAAGAAGATTTTAACAAGAATTCACAGAAAAAGTAAAGAAATTTCCCTTGAGTTGGGATTTAGATAAGATGGGATTTTTAATCATTCTATCCATTTATAAATTTAAAAATGGGAAAGTTATTTGATTTATTTTTGATTCATGATGTCTGTGTATACGGGCAAAGCGGGGTAACAGGGAGCTGCGATGGTCAGGGGTTGCCATGCCGAACACCCAGCCACACACACACACACACACACACACACACACACACACGTTGACAGGACATAATGAATGAACCCCTGATGTTCCCAGCCAGATTGAACTCCCAAAATGAAATTAACAGGCCTTTCATGCTCTCTCGCGGGTCATGTGATCGTCTGACTATGTGACCGGACGGGAGGAATTACGCAGCGTCAATTTATCCGTTTACACAACAAACTTGTTTGGAAGTTGGTCCGAGGACATTGCGTTGACTAACAAAAAGAGGATACCTGCATGTATTGTAAAGAAATAATTCTGCTAGTAACTCAGTCAGTCAAATTCAGGGCTCTACATAGGATGAATTACCCAATGAATGTATATGTGTGTGAGTGCTCCTTGATATGCACGTTTGTGTGTGTGTGTGTGTGTGTGTGTGTGTGTGTGTGTGTGTGTGTGTGTGTGTGTGTGTGTGTGTGTGCATGAAGTAGGAATCGGGCTAGGCCAGACCGCCAGTATCAGGGTGGTACCATGTAAGGCCTGGAAGACCGTCAACTCCTGACCGATGAGACCAGAACAGGTGCAGTGCAGGGAACAGCAGCTGGTGAAAGAGACACATGCACACAACCTCACACACACATACACACACACACACACACACACACTCACACACACTCTGCAACAATGAATGCCACACAGAGGGTGAAAAGACCTGCAGCAGGAGGCGCCGCACCGGGAGGGAAGAATGGGGCGCAGATGACGGTTTCCATGGGGATGATCATAATAAATCAGATTTTAAAAAAAAGTTAAAATATTGCAAAAATGGTGTTGACCTTTGATAAAGATGTGCTGATTTAGAAGGAAAATGTAATACACTGTTATTACACACACACGCACACACACATTAAGTGTTACAAGAAAAGATTTTCATAAAATTGCAGAGGCTTTGGCCAGAAATGATAAGGTAAGCAAACAAAGCAAAAACATTCTGTCGCTCCTGCATTTCATACATGCTCTATTACCGTGTAATAACCGTGTCTGAATCACAAACCAGTCCAAACAGTTCAGCCATGTGTCACTGTGGGATCTCGCAATCACGTGATGACCAGGCCAGATTGACTCATTTCCAGTTTTTGTGGACCATAATTACCAGTTTTCCCCGTTGGGCATGATTTATGTGACAAAACTCTTTTATTTAAGTGGAAAAAATTGATTGAAAAAGTAAATAATCGTACAGATTTATCTGCCTACTTGATTTTAACCTCCCACCCCTTTTAGTTTTCTGGGTCATAGTAACCTGATCAGAACCGAGGTTCCAGTAAAAAGTCAATACTGCTCTACTGATAATATGCTATTTTCGCTATCGTATAAGGTGCAAAGTTTTAATGAACATTTTTGAAGTAAATTTTTGACTTTTCTAGGAGGGGCTGACATTTGCTACTACGAGAAATATTCCGGAAATCCTCTCCTCCAGCTCTTCCTCAGAATAAATCCATGTTTATTTACTTTTATGCTTTTGCGTTTTACATCGGTCGTATATCCTTCCCTTCTTGCAAGCTTGTGTACACATACTGAACACGAGGAGGGAATATTTCTGGAATGGAGCTCGGCCCTCATTTTAAATGACTTCCTGTGCGTTTGATGTGGGTTGCGCTTGATATCTGCGTGCACGCGCGCCTCTCTATCCTGATTAAAGGTGAAGATAAACCCCGTCCCGGAAACGTGGAGGCCCCACATTAGGTCTTCGCGGCGCAATTACGGGATGCAGAGGGGATGTCTGGACTTGAATCGTGAAAAAAAAAATTAGATTCACTGAAAAAAAATCACACCTGGAAGCCTGTGGCAACACACACACACACACACGCGTGTGTTTGCACACACCTGGGTTCAAACTGGTTTAGGAAGCACGCAAACACTCGGCGTCTTAATAAGCAAAGTATGTCTGGCGAAGAGTCTGAACAAAAACACAGATTTTTATGCGTAAGATAAGAACCTTCTTATTCTTTTGCCTTGCGCTCACTACTCAGAAGTCTGCAGGGCCGTTTCTCTTTTTTTGTAATTATATGTCAAATTTCATTTCCGCTGAGGGCCCGATTGATTAGCATTTTGAATACGCTCGCTCTCGTTTGGAATTGGAAGTTGATGTGAAAAACGAGAGACGGTGGGGTGCACCGGGGGGCGGCGGGGGGGAGGCGAGGGATTTGAGGGCGGAAGAGGTCGGACGTTCCCGGCGACTCGATGTTGACGCAACGCGGCTGAGTTAAACACGAGGCTGTTAGCAGTTAGCCTGCGTACACACTGCTTTCCCACAGCCATAAAGCTAACAATATTAGCACCCCTCTGTTGACGGAGTAAAATGCAGAACCCCTGAGTGTGTGTTGACCTCAACAGGGCACCGGGGTAACGCTACAGTGTGTGTGTATGTGTATATATGTGTGTGTGTGTGTGTGTGTGTGTATGCGTGCGCAGGCTCTACAAATAATAAAAGTTTTACTGGTGTGTGTGTATGTCGTGTCATCCCATGGCAAGTTTTAGGGGCTGGAGTTAAACAGTGTGGACGACACTTTTGTCAAGCGGGAGATTCCCCCTTCCTCAGTTGCCATGTCGACCGAATGATAAGACAAATGTATTCAAAAAACTCGAGAGCTGCATGATAAGAGCCCCTCTCAGAAAATCAGGAAATCGGTTTGGCCTCAAACCCCTTTAACCCTGCAATAAATATCATTATTTCTCTTAGCTCATAATTGTTGACATTTTCACAAGTATTATATTTCGAAAGATTGCACACATTTCTTCCTTTTTTTCTCTCTGTGATTTTGCTGATGTGATTACCAATTTCCTGGAATTTTTTTTGCAGATGATCCAATTTTTACTTACATTTATTTTTGCGTTACCAAATTTAACGGGGAAAGATGAACAGCGACATTAAGGAAAACTTTGAGCAGAAAATTAGCAGTTACAACAATTATTAAATTTCCTTATCATCTGAAGAGTCTTCAAATGTGTGTCTCTGTCATTACAACAAAAAAATGTATTTGGTTTTAATACATTTTTATTTCTACCAATTTCTTGCTAATTTAGCGTATAAACTGGGGGAAAGTGTCCGTGGGTCAGAGCCTGATTATGCAAAATGAAACGGCAACGATGATATTTGTTGAAACCAAAGAATGTGACAAAGAAGATGCCAAAAAGAAATAAACAATCTAACCAAAGCGGAATATCAACTGACTCTGCTGACAGTCACCCACTTCACTGCTGAAAACCAAACCAAAAAAAAAAAATCACACATTTCATAATGAAATAATAAAAAGAGCCGCCAATGCACGGGATCTTGTAAGTTTCAGTGTCGCGTAAAGTGCCGCGGTGAAAAAAAAAAAAGAAAGTAGCTTTGATATATTGTCCCGCTGATAAACTGGAGGATCCTTTGAGTGTCCCCCCATTAGAGATAACTGAGGTAAATGGAACTCATCTCTCAAACAGAATACCCGGGCAATTTCTAAAAGCTAATATGTTTTAGCGGACACAATCTGGCGCCATTAAATGTGACTCCATTAAAGGGGAGTTAGAACGACAAGAGCTAGCATCTCTCTCCGACTGGACCTCACGTCGGGGGGCTAAAAAAGAAAAAAAAAAATCCCATTACTTTTCTAATCCGAGGGCACGAAACAGAGACGATCCACCGGTTACTCCCCCTTTCATTTTTTTTCACCTTTCGGAGAGGGGTGATATCCGGTGCGAGAGAGAAAGAGAGGCCAATCATTGGGTATCACCGAAGGGAGCAGCGACAAGACATGACGTTAAAATTTCATGTTTCCTGGTGCCAATATGGTCATCTTCAACACTGTCTTTCACCTCTTCCTGCCAACCCTCTTGCCTCAGGCCTTCCAATTAACCTCCCCACGCCACCCCGACCCCACAGTCTCCCACCCGCGCACCTTTCCCAAAGTACCCTGCGGCAGAAGCATAAAACCTATGCAGACGGGAAATGGCGGTTTCCCCATCGGCCAAAAACTGTAAGCTCACTTGCTTAGTTTGCTAATAAAGAGGAGGGGATGAGCGGAAAATGGTGGAAACACCGCAGAAAAAAGAAGTGTGTGTCTTTTCTATATCTCCCTCTGCCCATCACCACCGCGCCCCTACTTTCCTACATATCGATCACGGTAAATGACTTGCTTTAATGGGCTTGAGTGTTTGTCACAGAGACAATCTGCATGCATATGTTGCTGCAAATTTTACCGGCATCCGTAATGGGTTATTCTAATGAGGCCCCGTTCGATGAGGACGGGCGCGGAGAAGATTATAAAGTCGTCTCCAGAGCCCATAAGACCTGCCCTGCAAAGATGGATGGATCGGGCGTAAACGCTAGCGCTAACCGGTGCTGTCCTGGCGTAATACACTTTCTAGTGGTGTTACACAACAAAGTGAACTAAACAAAGCGACAATTCACAATACCGGTAGCAAACTGCAGAAGTATGGCAGTATTTCTAGCGTGTAAAATCATTTACGGACGATTTTTCTCTCGTGTGCTTAAGACGACGGGCCTATACTTTGGGCAATTTCAATGGTTCCATTTTGCATTTGGAAGGTATTGGAATTTCACAAAATCCAAAATGCGGAATAAATATACCCAACAAGTCATCACCGGATCCGCGGAGTGAGCGGATTATTTCTGCGATGGAGTAAACAACGCAATCGGATATCCTTTATCGGATAAAAGCTGTAATCAGATTATAAGAAATCCGATAAACACAATATTGTGTTTTAAGTGAGGCACTTTTTGAGAAATCTCGCTTATTCTAACTCATTTAAACCCGTTTTCTTTTCTGCTATTGAACTACAAAGGTGTGTGCAAATCAGATTGTTGCCATGAACCTGGTTATTTTGATGCAGTTACCGCAGCGCATAAACACACATGGGCAATATCAAGCAAAATTAATCAAAGTTTTTGCATCGCTAATACTGCTCTCCAGACATCTAAACCGACCCACATTTGCACCCCTGGTTCAAGAGAGTGAATGGTACATCCCATAACTGAGATTTAGGTCCAAAAACAATGTAGTTTCCCTTGAAATACATTGACCTACAAAGTCAGACACCCGAAAAAACGTTGATTCTCTTTCTTTGCAGGTGATGTTCAAAAGAAAGGAAGGAAAAGGCATTTGATGCTGAGTTTTTGTGGTTCCTTGGGCCACAAGTAACAATAAAAAGCTACTCTGAACACTTCCACTGCACAAGCCCACTTACGCCAAATTACATCTGGCATTGAACTGCAGTGGAAATAGCTTAATCTGCATTAAATTGCAGGTCATCCCGCTGTTCTGTATCGCAGTTAATTATCAAACCCTCTCACCAGATAGCGGAAACCAAACATGGGAGCTCTTTCCTGCCCAACTTCCGCAGACCAGCTGCCAGTTCGTGACTCCTTGGCATCTTTGTCATCCCGTCCGCCCGTCCCTTTTCTCACAGAATTGATTCCCCAAATAGATAACGAAGTTCTGCTTTCACCCCTGTTTTCCTATGCGGCTGGGAGGGGGAAAAAAAAAAATCTTTGCTGTCTGTCAGAGAGGCTGAGTCAGTATAAAATTGTTAAAAAAAAAAAAAGAAAAGGAAGGGGAGGGCCATAGAGCGACGGCTAATCTCACTAAAAGGGTTGAGACAAAATGTCGCCTCCCCCTCCCCGCGCAACGATCCTTGAATCAATTCATTCCTAACATCGTTTTTCAGAGCAGATAAATGCGCGGCGCTCCCCTGCCCTGGTACGGTCATAAAAGCCCCGCCGGACTGCGTCCATTTCATCCATTGTTTACGTATACGTAGGGGGGGGGGGGGGGGGCTTTAAGCATACACTCGCCTTCCGGTGTGTTTGAATAAGATTTAGATTGACAAACACACCTATGTACATTTGCTTAAGGGATGTTGATGTTGGTGGCGGGGGAGGGTCATGGTCGAGTGTTGCAGATAATTTGAAAGGTGAGAAAGAGGTGGAAGTGGGCCAACGTATATCCCTTATGGCGTCTCAAGTGACCGCGAGCGGTATGTTCGGCAGCGTGTTGGGATGTTGACCATAATATGGAAAGGCCAGTCTATTTACAGTAACCTATTTACATTATGAGCAGTGTTACATTGACAAACACACCTGCCTGCCCTTCATATCACAACAGCTTGGCTCCTCAAACACATCATCATCCCCAATACTTCCTGCCCTGAGTCATCTCCTGCTGAATTCTGGCAGCCAGGTGTTTTGTTGCCCAAACAAAGGGTATGTAAGCTGGATGGGGGTTGCACACACACACACACACACACATACACACACACTCCACAAGCTGAAGTGGAGTTGGCACGCAGGCGCTAGTGGTAAATAACACAGGGCCGCTAACACGCTTAGCTTCATCAGCTTGCTAATATAAGCTAACTATCAGGTTTCTACATTCACTGAACTCTAATCTGGATTAACCTCTTTTGTTCTCGGAACACACACACACACGCACACACAAAAAACAATAACATCATTTACCTAAATTTACATCTGAAAGCCTGTTAATGATGGAAAACAATGTCGGCACGTTAAAGTTAAGAAGCATCTCTAATCCCTCGCCTCCTGGCTGATAACAATTAGTAAAACTGCAGGTCTGTGAAACATTATCACCAGGTTTTATTTTCAATGCGAAACCATGATGATATCATTCTAGTTTCTACGGTTTGCTTTACTTCCTGCCTCTCTGCCGAGCAAGCGACGGAGAAATGCCGTGTCCGCTTTGCAAACTAGCTGTTGATCAGAAGCTAACACATTGTTAGTGTGTCATATGAAAAACCAGAAAGCAATATTTTGAACAGTGGATTCTTGTAATTATTTGGCGCAGCGGATTCCGTTTCCACTTGGCAGCAACAAGGTTTTTGGTTTGATTCCAACAGAGGGCCTTTTTGTGTGGAGTTTGCATGTTCTCCTAATGTTTGCATGGGTCTCTTCACACGGTCCAAAACCTTTTTTTTTTTTTTTTGTTGTTTTACAAACCCCTGTTCATGTGATTTGGAGACGATACGACTGCATTATAACCAGTTGTGTCAGTCGGCAGATTTTAGCAGAATTCACCATATCGTCACCCTCTTAAAATAATCGTCATTTTTTCACAAAAATGTTTTTTTTGCCTAAATCATCTCCTCATGATGCTGACCACCATTGGCAAAATTGCCAACATCCTCAGTGAAACAGATTGTGCCATTCTACCCCTTTAGTAGAAATTGCCTATGTCAAGAGTGTGTCAAATGGCTCAGTTTTTTGTGTTTCCTGAAAAATCTGCAAAAATGAATTTGGCGATTATTTTAAGAGGGTGATGATATTTCTTTAACGATAAAGAGACAAATTTCGAGTTAAATGTTTTATGAGTAGAGGACCTGATTGGATTGCTGTACGGTATGTTACATTTAGATGAACTATATAACTAACTAAAATATAGCCAAAAATTGTATATTTTGGAATTCATTTGGACCATGAAAAACAGAGTAGTTCAGTCTTGGGCTCATCCCAACCATATAGCAGTGGAAGTTATACATTTATTAAACAATGGTAAAACAGTGATCAGATCAGAGAATTGCATTTTTTTTCTTTTGCATTTTTTCATTTTTTCTTTTGCATTTTTCTTTTTCTTTTGCATCTATCTGATGAAAGAATTGACATCTGGACTGCATATATTTTTCTGTCTGTTTTTTTTTTTCTTTCTATTGCTTCTCCTTAATCGGCACCCGCACACACCCCTCCTCCACCCGTCCTCTATCTTGTTTCTCATTCACCCTCAGTCGGAGCCTAGCAGCACTCCAACCGTCTCATTTTGAAATCTCTCCTACGCTTCACTTCTTAATGAGCCTTCATTTTGGCGGCGGAGAGCGAACCATCCTGACCACTTCAAGCTGACAGCGGCTCCCACTCGAAGCCCTCGTCTCATGCCCGCCTGGGACGACGCGAGAGGGTCGGAATAGGGGGAAAATGCTGGAACAAATGGATATTCACCTCCCCCATTAGCCTCCATTATCAGTGAACATCACTTTATAACTAGCAGCTAACAAGGCTACGCGTTGGGGATTCGGATGCAAGCCTCTTCAAAGTTTCGGACGCACGCATGCGGAGTGTTGGCGCACGGCGGAGAATTCCCTAGTTTTTTTTTAATGCCCCAGCAGAAATTGGAGCTTACTCGCTGAATAAAGGGGGTCTTATAAGGGGGTGAAGGGCGACCCTGAAGGGGCGCAGGCCAGTCGGGCATGTCAAGCCGGTACACCGCTCTGCAATGAGATAACAGGCCGCTGGGGGGGCCCACGTTGAATCATTCCTCCTTTTCATTTCCCCTCTACTCTCGTCGCTTATCCTTTCATACCAAGCCGAAAAAGAAGAAAAAAAAAAAAAAGGAAAAAATCAAGCTGCTCCGCTCGGTGCGCTGGTTAAGCCCCAGTGTGTGAGGCAGATAGAGGGATAGAAGAAGGGGTAAACATACTGGCAGGGAGATATGGGCAAAGGAGAATGAAAGGGGCGTGAGGGCGTGGATGCGAAAGCTTGACTGGGATCAAATATGTGTATGTGTGTGTGTGTGTGAGGGTGTGTAAGGGTGTGCCGCCACCGCTGTTTGGCGGGCAGAGGCAAAATGCGGGCTTATCAAAGGATGGCGAGATGGGGTTAACACCTTCAGACAGGATGGGTAAGACCCGACCCCCCCCACCGACGCCATCCCAGGACGATCCCTTCACCTGTCCTCCCTTTCTTCTCCATCCCATCTCAGACTAATACAGTGTTAACACTGGCAACACTCAGCAGGGGGGGGGTTGGAGAAGTACAGCATACTGTGAACCAAGAAACTTACCACCAACAAAAGGTTTCCTGCTCTCTAGACAACCTACGCTAATTGACAGTCAGCACTCGCCTCCTCTTTCCTTCCCCCTTGATGGAAATCCTTGCAGGGGTGGGAGATCGTGGGTGTTGCTGGGGGGGTCAAAACCTGGTATTTTATCTAAATGCAACGAGCTGTCTGCTTATCAGCTCCCGCTATCCCACAACAGAGTATAAGCCTTAGATTTAGAACGCTCCGTCTGGCCCTAAACCTGTAGTCCAACCCCCTTGGCATACCGCACACACAGCCACACACACACACACACACACACACACACACACTCTCTATTTCATGCCCCACCTCCAACCCCCCCCCCTCCCCTTCTCCCAGAGTTTCTGTCTTTTTGCCTATTATGGTGGATTAACTTATCATGCTTCGATGAACTTCGGTAAGCGTGTATGTGTGTGTTGGGGGGGGTTACAAAGTCACACGTCAGTACACTCACAAACGCTGGCTTGGCTGGCAAGCAGACGCGGTCACAAGCCTACTGGCACAGACACCCCAAGCCTTCTGGAGAACCGCATGCCGTGGACTGCTATGTGTGTGTGTGTGTGTGTGGTTGCACATTGTTTTCAATAAAGGAACTCCCGCGTAGAAACTGACTAAAAGGTGAACAGTCAAAAAGTATGCTACCTAATAACCCCTCCCGGATCCCCTTTAACAATGCTGAGTTAATTACCACCACTCTTCATTTTCTTCTATTTTTTCCCTTTTTCCCCTTAAGTTTAAGCATTACATCGTCTGCCATCCCTATTCGTCTGCGTTCCCGCGCTCCTCTTCTTTTTTTTTTTTTCCCGCCCCGCTGCCTCTCGCCTCTCTTGACACAGTCCGCTATGCGACAGACTTAAATTGGAAGTAAATATGGTTATGAGCCCCATCTCTACCACTTTTTTTCACAACACACACACACACACACAATCTTGGCAACAGCTGACAGTCTGGTACTGAGGTTGTGTCTCCCCCGGATGAAGTTTGGAACCACGGTGAGTTTAATTAGAGTGGAGAGGGAACCCACATGGCTGGCTGGCTGACTGGCTGCTGTACGACCGGTTGAGAGGCTCCCTAACAACCATATTGCGAGCCGCGGGGGAGATTCTCTTAAGAAAACACAAAAAAAATGTTCACACAAACGCCGCAATATTTGTAGCGTCAGTTGAACACAGTCAGAATCCGTCCCCCGATCTCAAACCGGGTCCCGTGTTCAGATATTAGAAATGCAGCTGATCAATATTCGCGTCACGTCACGTTATCCCCCAACCGCCGTCTCGGGCTATTTTGTCACGCGTTTATTTTTCAAGTTGGTGGGGAAACGTGGGTGAATTCTTTTCCCAGAGGGTCGCTTCTATTTTCTGCACCAAACACTTCAAGACAGGCGGGCAGATAAGCCAGAGACGTAGGAGATAGCGACAGCCTCCGCTTGTCCGTACATGGCCGAGACACACACACACACACACATATGCATACATTTTTACACACCCAGTAAGCATATTTCAAATATCATGTACAGGGCAAGCGCATAGTTTACGTGGCACACATATCACACATTATGTGCACATATTTTAACGTAAATCCTGGGCAGGAAACAGACGCCACTATGTGCGCGCGTTTTGAGTCTGACGCCAGACGTCGTTCCTCGCTTATCGTCACGGCGACGATGACAAACCTGGAGTGCAAACAGGCCGGATTGAAATTCAAACGGTTTCCCGACGCGGGTTAATGTTGCTGCTACCGGTGAACTTGGGCGTCGGGGGAGGGGAGGGGAGCCGGGGGGCCCCGGGGCCGAGTCAGAGGTGTCGGCAGCGCAGGCCAGGGGCCGAATAACTAAACCGGCAGGCAGGCGGGGCAGATAGGCAGGGTCGCATTATTATTGATTGTTCGACAGTATGTCAGCAGGGGGGGGGGGGTTTCACCGAGACAGACAAATAAATTGTGGCTCGCCGTCAAAGTCAGGCTGCTGACACGGAGCCGGCAGGGGGAAGAAAATCGCTCAAGGTGGGATTACAAGTTGGGGGCGATACACACGGGCATAAACGGCGTCCGCGAGATACCTGATAAAAAGTGGTTGTAGAGCTAACGCTCGAAAGCGAAAACCACAGAGTTAGGGCGAGAGGAAATGTCAGCTGCGGATAATTTCAATTCCGAGCTGTGACTTTTTAATGCGTCCGCTTCGTGCAAATTGGACATTTTTCAGAATTGGTGAAAAAAAAAAAAAGTCAAGCTCATTTACACATCAAGGGCCTCCTCAGTGGAGACTTACCAAAGGTACATTATTCCTGTCCTCATAAAAAATTCCAATCTGCGATTCTTTTTTCACGTTCATTACGGGCTGTTTGATTATTATTCATTGCTTGGCTGATGATGTGATTAGAAATGAAACTGGAGACAACAGGACAAATAATTAGGGGCAAAGAAGCTGTGATTTAAATATTCAAATCCCCTTGTCATTTTGACTGATTCCCATAATCTGGCAAATCTGTGAAAGGCATTCAAAAATAATTGCCTGGCCGGGTAATTGTCAGGACCGCCCGACATGGCACACGTCTTATCCCGTTAAGGTCGCACCCGCGCTGCGACTCTTTCATCCGAGAGCACCGAGCTACATCCGTCATTGTCTGCTAAATGACTGACTGCCCCATCTGAGATGGCTATCAGCTAAGCTAACCAAAGCCTGCCGATAGTATCTGGAATGTGCTGAACCCCAGAGACAAAACGCCGCACGTCTCGACCTGCACAGACCCGCACCTCCGGGCGATGGAAGATACGGACGCGGGTGTTTGATAATGGAAGTGGGTGAGGCGGCGGGGGGTGGGACGGGGTTTTGTCCCGCGAGACGGACGTCATCCGCAGCGGGGATGTTCTCGTCAATGGAGGGAAAACAGAGGTGGGCCGGAGAAGAGCTTGAAGCAGGTAGGGGAACAATTTTTGTTGACGTAGAGTTGACGCGACTTCCGGTGCCAATAAAACTGCCGGTACGAGACACGCAAACGATGCCCGCCGTTGTTTTCGCCGTGCCCCAGCCAGTCCGTACCGACCATTTTATTAAAAAAACTGCAGTTTCTTTGAGAATCGGCGCACAATTGTGTTTCTTTGACCATTAACAGCATTGGGAAAGGGTGTCAAACTACAAACTTGTGGCTGAGAACTCAAATCCGAGGGCTCGTCAGTCCAACTATACATATAGAATTCCACTATTGATTCCAATATAGACAGTTGCTTAAATATATGTAATAAATATTTATATAGGCTTGATTGATTCCTCTTTAGACCTCATACTGTTGACTGGATGGATACAAATAAAGAAACGATTGATACCAAGGTACAAGTGACTAATGCCAATGTAGAGGTGACAGATTCTAACATATGCCGGACGAATGCAGCTATAGATGTGATTGATGCCAGTGATAGATGCCGCTGTAGACGTGATAGATATTTATGTAGGCCCTGCAAAAGTACTGAAGCTATGGAAGTGTGTGTGTCAAATAAAATTCTTTTTTAAAACTTGAACGTTCCAAAGAGAAAGATATACTTTGACGCCTTCTGTGCCGACTTGAAATGACTTCTCGTGGGTGAGGTGGATCTCCGGCCGCGCTCAGTTTAGTAGTGAAACCCCTCCCCCGCGGAAATCGGTTACCGTGGAGACAAGGGAGATGGAAATGGAGTTTAATGGGACTGACAATTAAGTCTGGTATCAGGTGCGTCTCACAAGTGATGGTAAGTGCTTTTAAACTTCTCGTGCCCTCTAACACATTCACTTATACGTCCTCATTTACACAAAAAAAAAAAAAAAAAAAGCCTTTCCTCACCCGTTGGGATTCCCATCGCCTTTTCATATATTATTATTCCCTCCCGCACTGGCGCATTTCCTTTTTTTTTCTCAGTGCACTAGAGTCAAAGAGAAACCGGTTTAATGAGTCACTCTAGACACAAATATCTCATCAGAAAAAGCTAAATTGTTATAATATTGAGTTAAAAGTTTTTGACCAATACATTTTCATGTAAAAATACCACTTTTAATATTGACGGTTCGATTTGAAATGAATGGGCGTTGCGCATACGTTTGGATAAACCCAATTATCCGGACAAGGGGGTTCTGAAACATGACTTTGCAAGATGAGCAAACCAAAGTGACGTAAATATGATTTTCAGCGGGTCGAGACCTTTCACCTCACGATCGAGACAAGAGGCCGACTGAATGTGCGACGACCGACAGCATTCCCAGTCGGAAACACGCATAAGAAAGCGGTGCGTCACTTAAAGCGCTAACGCATCAGTCACGACGTAACAAGGCCATTCATTGTTCCGCCTACTTTCCGAACTGAGTGAAATACATCGCCAGATAAAGATCTAGCTTGTTCTCCTAGCCCTGCATCCGAGGGGCTTTGGCGCCGAAACAAACTGGCGTTTGCGGGACATGCAGAAGGTTTTTGAGAAAATCTGCGCCATTGTTTTTTTTTTTTCAAAGAAGGGTCGATGATGCCGACCTATCAGCAGCCGCGTTGACCTGGCGTCTCCGGGAGGAATCCCAAAATTGGAGTATAAAGACGGGTGAGATTGTGAGCGTGAAAAAAGAAAGGAAAAAAAAACAGCACGAGATGTTTTTTTTTTTTTCCTATAACTCCTCGATCGAAAATGACATCAGAAAGGAATGCAGTCCATACCGTACCGCGGTTAACTTTGATAAGATGTGAGAAAAACATCTAGGAGTGAAAGAATTTATTGAAATGCATTCCGTATATAACCGGAGCTCTGCAATCTTGTGACTGTATCCGGATCTGGTGCCACATGCTTTTCATTCTTTGTGACATATACACACACACACAGTCAGGAACACAAAAACACACGCAGTAGGCACGAGATAAAAGATAAAAAAAGCAAACGTGACACTTTTTTAATTCTGTTTAGACCCCCCCCCTGTTTGCGTCACACCAAACAGCGTGTCCGATATCGCATCGCTTTGAGTCACTTCTCAGTTTGGAGTACGTCCTCTGAGTCAATATATCCCTAAATGTCAATGGGACGACACTGAACATTAGTAGCACAGAGGATAGAGTTACACACATTCCAGTTTTTGCATGGAGGGCCTGGGGGGGGCAAAGTTTGACATTTACGGTGGGCTGAAGCTTGTCCGTGCAGGTGTAACACAGGCGGGGCGGATGGGGAAGAACAGGAAGGAGAGGCGGGGGGGGGGGGGCGGCGGCGAAGGGCTGGCTGTCACATTCAGGGGAAAAAAAGGCGAGGACTGCGGGAATGTGGCGCAAAAGAAAAACACGGTTGAAGGACGGGAGATGTGGAAGATGTCGATCATCGGCACGGAGTTAGACATTTTTTCCACGGCTGCAGCTGGAGAGGTAGCTGCGGGGCAAAGACACTGACTCCACTATCTCCATAATGAGCTGCGAAACCTCAGGCTGACATTGTGGGGGGAAGGTGAGCGAGGCGGAGTTTCGGGATTCGGTCGCGCATAAATGCGGGCCGGCGGCCTCGAGAGACATCCGTAAGACGCGTTTCTTGAATTTACGTTAAGCAATACGAGTAATCGGGTTATCCCTCCGATGCCGCAAATCAAACCGACAGATTGCTCCCCGCCTCATAAGGGAACTTACCGCTTCAGTACTTTTGTAATCTATACTTTGGCAAGGACTTTCTCGGTTTCACTCCTCCCACCCAAGCCGACACATGTGGAGTCCAGACACGCAGAGAGAGCATTCCGGATGGTTAAGACCATCATCGCGGGAGCTCAAACATCACCGCACGATCGCTTGTGGGTTTTTAATTTCCGAACCCGGTAGACGACATAATATATCACGTTCCCTACGCCGAACCATCATTCAGGCTGACACTCGCCAAAGTATCCGTCTCCATGGTGATGAAGATGTCTGGTGATATGTGCTAATCCACCCGCCCGCTTCCTGAGGTTCCATACACTATTTTTAACTTTTATAAAAGCTTTTAAGGCCAATTTCCCTCCACTGAGTTGAGGGTCGGCGGGCCGGAAGGGGTGCCTTTGTTTCACAACACAACCAATTTATGAAGCTTTTTTTTTTTTTTCGGACTGTTTATTCAGCTTTTGGATGGGATCACGGCGCAGGCGGCTTTTGCAAACACAGGCAGCGCGGCGTGTCAGTGTTAGCGGCTAACGCTTTGGGCAGAGCCGCTGATCGGGTCTGGCTCGGGGTGACACGGGAAGAGGGGGGGGGGCGGGTTGTTTCCACGTTTGGATATTGACTCGTGTTTGTACTAGAGCCTTGGCTGCCCTTTGCGAGTCAACTGGCTGATAATCCACTGCCGGGGCTCTGACCACACAGACGAAGGGGTAATAGTGGGTGGTAGGAGGGGGGACAGCGGAGCCAGAGAAACACTGGAAAGCTTTGGGATTCGGCACCTGACGTCCAATTAGAGAACAACAGGAACTGGAGAGAGAGAGCGGCGACAGTAAACCCCCCAAAAAACTTTAACCCTCTCGTTCTTTCAAAACCGAACCTTGCAAATCGAACAAAAGCACTGGCTGTAATTTGGATACCGGGCACACGGGATACAAAAATGATATTCAATTGAATGTGTTTTGAATAAACACAAAAATCCTCTTTGTCACGTTCGTTAACCTTTTTATGTACTTTGAAGTGTTTTCACAGATGAAAACGCGGATAACAAACTTAAAGGAGATGAATATTCATTTTCTTATCAAGTAAACCATTCATTCGTTCATGCTTGCAGGGTCACATGAGTGGGGCAGGAGCCAATCAGAGCTGTCATTGAAACAAGAGCCGGGGTTTGACCTGTCAATCAAAAGTCCGGACGTAGAGACATCATATGGACAACCTAGATCAGGGGTCTCAGACTCGCGGCCCAAGGGCCAACGGTGGCCCTCAGAACAATATGTCGTGGCCCCCCCGCCTGAAATCTAATCTTTGTGTTACTACGTTTTTTTCTCACATGCATCTGGGGGTTTCATACAGTGGATTTCAAAAACAACTGAGCAAAGAAAAAAAAGAAAAAGTAACTTTGCAATATATTTTTTTGCCTCAAAATTTGAAACCAAAATGATTTTTTTGATGAAAAATACGCCTCGTCACACTGTTAAAACGATCTTTCTTATTTCTATAAAAAAACACGATAGCAAAAAAAAAAAAAATGGGCAAAATTAAAAAGATTGATTTAATAACCTGAATAGCCACAACTAACCTTGTAAACATTATACCTCTCCTTTACATGCTACCAATCAGTTTTCAATCAGTGGCAAATTTTCCCACAGTGACAAGATTTTCTCTTTTAACTCAAAAATATTTTTAGGCTGTTATTTCATCAATTCTTTTTTAATATTCATTTTTAATATCAATTCATCATGTGTTTTTTAGAGGAACAGTTCATTACAAATCAAGATTTTTATAATGGAAAAGGAAAAGGAAAAATTTAGACTATCAGTTTTACTGGTTTGGCTCTCTTGATATCCAATTAGGTCGTATGCGGCCCCGGAACCAAAATGAATTTGACCCTGATCTAAAATGACGAGTTCGCTTCAGGATGGGAGGCCGTGCTCCGATACTCGGACGCAGCCAAAAGAGGGAACAAGCATGCCATTGTTCAAAAACCGTGAGCTTTATTTCCTAGAAATTATCATAGGACGTACAATCTACCCGCGAGTTCAAGGTACTGCTCAAGGTTACCAGTGGAACCGAGTGTTGTGCAGTCACACGGCCGTGGCTGATCCAGAACCGACGCCCCCTGTCTGCAGGCACGGGTGAAAACAAATGGTGTACCGTGGGGTTGAGGGGCTGCGAAAAAGGAGTGCATGTGGAAATTATAATCTTTTTTTTGCGCTTCCTTCCTCACCAAAGAAGATGGGGTATCACAACCTGGATTATGTGTCACCAGCTGGCAATCACTAGCCGCCAACTGGATGGCACAATATGCCACTGTGGATACGGCTGGAGTGGGTGGGGGGCAAGTGATGTTTTTTTTTAAACTTTGTTTTTTTTCTACGACGTGAAAATGAAGACAAAGGACGGGGGGGGGGGGGCAAGAGGCGAATTCTTGCTATGTGAGGCCCCTTGGGTGCTCTGGCGCGCTCTGCGAATTCACAAATCCGCTGCTGTCCCAGTCACCAGCTGGTACCATGTGGAATTGCACACACACACACATACACACACACACACACACACACACACACACACTTATTTATAACATCTGTTAAATCCGGATTGCGAGTCTGGCTGGGGTTGCCGCAACATTCACATACTCCTGACTGGTCAGAGTGACAACGGCCACACACACAGCACAGTCCAGCGCCTCCCCAATCAGTGAAAAACCCAACACGCCCACCCAAAGACACACACACACACACACACACACACACACACACACACACACACACACAAACACACACACATGCTGCTGTGTCGGTTCAGTTAACTGCAGAAGCATTCCAGGCACATATCAAAACACACTCGGACCTTGAGAAAACCCTCCCAACACCTGTAGACCACGGCGCGCGCGCACACACACACACACACACACACACACACACACACACACACACACACACACACACACACACGCTTGACACACCCATGTCACATGTGGCATCCTGCTTGCTCCTTTCCTCACCCTTCCCTCTGCACTTCCTTCCCTTCCCTATGCTGTGTGTGTGTGAGTGTGTGTGTGTGTGTGTGTAATCAGGCTTGTATTAATACCTGCATTCCAGCAGCCTCCAGGAATGTCTTAACAAAGTATCCTTGTTCAGGTACTCAGACATTTTGCTGAAAAGTGCACAGATAATACGGCGATGGTTGCCATGTCGTATGCAGTGCTGGACAAAAACGTCTCTGCAGTGGCTCGTTGCAATATTATTGAAATTGACTTATAGATACAGGCAGCGGCAAAAGTACATTTCTCATGTAATTCCTTTTTTTTCAGATTGCTACATCGTACGTCGCAAATTTTAGGTAAGACGAGAAAACGGTAAGCGTGTTTCTTACAACTTTCCATGGTTTCTTTGAGATGACATGAAAGAAATCCATTAAAAAACTGAAAAAAGGCCAAATTACCATTAATTATGACTTGAGTAGACAATTAGACACTATTCTTGTTCATTTTAATTGGAGATTTCTGTCATTCGTTCATTCCTTATCTACTGCTTCTCCAGAGCTATCCTGTCATTGGGCAAGAGGAAGGGCACCCGCCAATCACAGTGCAACATATAATAACCGTTCACTCGCTTATTCACACATTGAGGATCTCAAATGGACCCTCCTGGATGTTTTTGGAAACACACACACACACACACAGAACATGCAAACTCCACACAGAAAGGCCCCCTTGTTGGATTCATTCATTCCTCGGGACCCGTCTTTGAGAAAAGTGCAAACAACCGCATCCCTTCTTGTCCTATGATAGAGACACAAGCCATCATGAAGACCAGGGGTGTCAATTTATTTTGGCCACATACGACCTCATTTGATATCAAGGGGATCAAACCAGTAAAATCATTAGTCCAAATTTTTCCTTTATTTTACTGTAAATGAGGTTAACAGGTAAATTATAAAAATCTTGATATGTAATGAACTGTTCCTCTAAAAAAATACATGATGAATTAATATTAAAAAATGAATATTAAAAAATAATTGATGAAATAACACCCTAAAAATATTGTTGGGTTAAAAGAGAAAATCTTGTCACTGTTGGAAAATTTGCCACTAGAATTTATTAGAGAATTGATTGGTAGCATGTATAAGAGGAGGTATAGTGTTTACAAGGCTAATTGTGGCTATTCTGGTTATGAAATCAATCTCTTTAATTTCGACCGTTTTTTTTTGTTTTTTGTTTTTTTTTTTGCTATCGTTTTTATGTTTTTTATAGAAATAAGAAAGATCGTTTTAACAATGCCACCAGCCTTTTTTTTTTTCATCAAAAAATCATTTTGTTTTCAAATTTAGAAGCAAAAAAATACATTGCAAATTTATTTTTCATTTTATTTTCCTTGCCCGGTTGTTTTTGAAACCCACTGTATAAAACCCCCAGATGCATGTGACAAAAAACCGCGAGGCGTTACAGAGGGCCGCGAGTCTGAGGCCCCTGATGTAGACGGAAACTAATCCGATTTTGATTTCTACAACAACTATTTTTTTATTCCGAGATTGATCGTGAAGTACCTGCTGCTGCATCACCATAAGTACGACAGTCGTACTTGAGCTGTATTTTGGGAAATCAATATGTATTGACGTATTGATAATACTCCATAACCCTAATCATGTTATAGATTTCAAAGAGGGTGGTAAAAAAAAAAAAGGCGATGACATTTTGAGAGCTCACCCGCCCTCCTCCATCCCACCCTCCTTTGTCAGCCCTTATTATTGAACATGTGTCCTCTCTGCCTCTGCTATTAACCACCCAACCACCCCCATCCTTATACACTCCAAGCGGACAGGGACACACACCCACATGCACACACAACACACACTACCCAACTGCTAATTGACGTGGGGAGCCTGCTTCTTTCATCCGAAGTGTGTGTGTGTGTGTGTGTGTAGATGGGTGACAGCGAGCCAAGAATGGGATCAAAGTGTGTGTGTGTGTGTGTGGGGGGGGTTGTCGGGTCCTGAAAAACCCCTTCGTGCCACTCCAAACCAGCCAAGGAGGTGCTGGAAAAAAGACAACTACCCGCGATGCGTCATTGGTCGCCACAGCGGCTGAACCTCGCAGACGAGCAGGTTGCGCTGCGTACTCACGGCGAGGAATACTCGCCGCCGGGAAGAAGACCTAAGATGCTCTTGAGGCAAAACAGCGGGGTCGTAATTACTTTAGCCACTAATAACAAGACGCTAAATCAGTTAACCACTTTGCGAGGCTAACATTATCCCTTAAATTACCATCCTTCACGTTTTGCCGTTGGTGGGACAAGTAACCGAGACCCATTTAGCCGGATGGATGTATGAAGAAATAGAATCCCATTGATTTTTAGATTAAATATTCATATAGACCCGCAGCCAGTGAGTCCTTTTTTTTTGTTTCCCCTGCAGGGCTGAATCAGAGCCGGGTTTCGTAACAAGACCGTGCCTCATATTACCAGAATACCGGCGCAGCGGATGAACAACACCGGAGATTTAGTTATGATGTTTCGGATGGTGAAAAACAAAGTTTAAAAAAAAAAAAACGCATCCGCCTTAATGGAAGTGGAGTGCTTTTCAGCAACCGGCGCTTTATAGATGATGGCATAAATCGAAAGTGGCGGTGAGTCCAAACCTTCTGGCTCAACTGTTAGCATTAGTCGCATTGTTTGTCAAAAGAAATTACCTTCCCCGGCGTCAGGGATCACAAGAGACGGCCCATCGCTGCTGCGACGAGGGTGCGTTTTCGGTCCCGTTATTATGACGATGATTAAGAGGCCACGTCTCGGGCCTCGATCGGGAAATGAGATGCGAACGATAGAGGGTAAGACAAGGAGGAGACAGCCATCAAAGCATCGATTTACAAAGATGGGAGGTGCGTTTAAGAGGCTGGCAGAGAATCCCAGGGTGAAACGAAGCTAAGCCAGAAGAAAGTCGAAGTGAGGTAAAGAAAAGGACGAGTCTAGGCGAGGCTCCGGCAGTAGGGACGGGGACGGGGGGGGTAACTTTACCCATCTTTTCGTTCAAAGTCAAGTACAGACAAGCAGAGGGGGGCAACTTTACTGCTTGGGTCCACGTCTAACGCAGAAGTTTGATAAGACCGAGGCGCCTCGTGACTCCTCGGGGCGGCCGCAGGAGCCGGGAAGCCGCGTAAGCCGACACTTGCTCTGTGATGCCGCCGCGCCGCTCCGACTCTCAGGTAACACGGGGTAATCCCCCACCCGCTTTCCCCAGGTCGCCCATTCAAACGTGAAGCCTCTCCGCAACCTCCTCGCACCACACACCACCCCCCCTTAAAGCAATAAGATCTCATTGTCAAACTGTGACCAGCCTCACGGGAGAGGTTAACCACCGTTGCTTAACCATTAACTAGATTGAAGTTGGGCGAGGGGGAGCGCAGGAATGTTCTCTGAGAGATGAGAAACCGAGAAGGACAAGAGAAGTGGTTGTTAAGAGAGATGTGAAATCGCGGCGTTCCAAAACCGACTGTTTTTTTTTTTTTTTTTTTTTTTTTGTTTGTTTTGCGAGCGTATTCGCACACGGTCATACATTCTGTACACACACGTTACACACAGGACCGTTTCCGCCGACCTCTCCGTCACCTTTCCTCTCCCCGCGTTATCGTTACGCCACTCAGATACTCTTGGGAAGAGAATTCCTCTGCGCTCGACAGTCGGATTTCTGAAACTGCCTCTGAGGAAGCAAAGGGTCAAGAGGTTGTTCCCTAAAATGATAATACTTTTTTTAACCAAACGTTAAAAAGTAGGCAATTTTTGACAATTCGGTTAAATTGATAATATGCTAAAAACATAGCTCTTCACCAAACACTACCCCACTAATCGCACTTAACCCCCCCCAGAAAAAAAAAAAAAAAAATTAATGTATGTGAGTACATATAGTTTTGAGATGGCTATTTGGTAGCACTTTTTGTAAGTCGCTTTGGATAAAAGCGTCTGCCATATGACTGTAATGTAATGAAAAAATATGGTGAAATTTATGTGAAATAAATGGTGAATATATATGTAACGTGGTAAAAATAGGAAAATTCAGGTGCACATTTTATCGAAATCATGTATATGTATGTGCGGTTAGCATAAAATAACAATGTTTTGCCATTTCTATGTATATTAAAATATGATAATGAAGGAAAGCGGCCCGACGTTCAAACAGAAAGACAAATTTGAATCACCGCTACAGGAGTTGATCCGTAGGAGGAAGAGGAGGCCAACCGACGCGCCCAAAACCGGCGGAGCGCGGAGACGGGCGGCGGCGGATTGGAACCCAGTAGGTGTGCGGGAAGGGCGGGCGAGTCGGGCCTTTTTGGAAGGGTGCGTTCAACAACTGCCGCTGAGGCAACTGTTGATGTGTGCAAAGCAACAGCTTGCGGAGGTCCCCGAGGACCCTCTCCCCGCCAACAGTCAGATGGAGGGTTTAGGTTTTTGGGAGTGCGGGGGGTTAGGATTTCTTTTTCTGCTGCCAGGAAATGATCCCCTTGGCCACAGATCCAGGCTTTTTCCAAGGCATTCCCATTTGCTTCATAGTATTCCTCCATCCGAACATCCTTTCAACGCTTCGCTCTCTGCCTTTATCCTGTGGTCTGATTTTACCCCACCTCACCCGCCTCACCCACCCACTCTTGCAAACGTTTTGAGCCGTGCAAAACAACTGCACCAGACAAAATACAAGTGGTAAAACCAATTGCCGGTTACACAAACCGCGCCGTAACTCCAACACCATAGCGCAAGGGGTCGGCATCATGCGGCTCTTTCATCCTTACACTGCGGTTCCGAGTGGCTTGGGAAAATAAATGACAAGTATTGAATTGAAGTGTATTTTGTTTGTTGTTAGTTCCTTTTTTTAATTTTAGTTCTAAATTGGAAGAGTATTGTGATCTTGAAATATTGAAATAAAATCATATTTGTTATTTTTCTATATCAAAATAAACGTCAATTAATAAGCCAATTTGTTGAGACTTTCAACCCCAGGTGGTCAAATTCTGGAGAAATGTAAGAAAAGAAAAATATCTGAGGAAAATAGAGCATTTAATGATGCCTGGGCAGATTCATTTGCGTTTACCTCTGACAAGGTTGGCCTACCAGTATGCCTAATTTGTGGAGAAAAACTGGCAAACAATATAAAGTCAAATGTCACAAGACAATTCAAAAATACACAGAGAGCCTTTCCTGAAAAATATTCAGAGAGAGAAGAGAGAAAATTTCCGAATTCATTTTTAAAATTCAGGTCAAGGCTCTGCTGCACACTCTGAAAGCCCAAAGGTAATATCAGGATGATGCTACAGGATAATTTAAGTTCAGCTTTTTAATTCATTTGAAAGAAAAAAGACATTCATCTCAGGGTATCTCCCTTTATTTATTTTTTATTTTTTAAGTGCATTTATTAAAAAAGATTTTTTTTTTTTAAAAATCTGTCTTTTCCTTCTTCGGGGTTAACCCCCAGCCATAGACCTTGGTGCTTTGACTACCCTTGAGGATGGGCTACCCGTAATAATTTTAAAATCATTATTTCTTCTTCTTCTTCTTCTCATTATAATTATTATTTTTTCAATTTTATTTTTATTTATTTTCTCTTTATTTTTATTATTTTATTTTTTATTTTTTTTTAAATGTTCAAAATGTGTTCATTACAAAAATGAAATTTAATTTTCTCTCTAGCACTTTGTGGATTTCATAAGCAACACACTATAGTTGTTTATACAAAGTGTAAAGGTAAGAAAAAGCAATATGTGCGGTGGTACCTTTATTTTAGACGTCAAAAAGTAATTGCGGCTCGTAGTGTTTCTTTTCCGTGGAAACCGGGTCCAAACGGCTCTGTGGATGTTAAAGGTTGCCGACCCCTTCCAGAGACGAAGAATGAATCCATTTTTCACAGATGAATTTTTCAGGTTTTTGTCGCAACCCTGGATTGCAACCCCCCCCCCCTTCCAAGTAACTCTCCATTTCCATTCCCCCCCAGTCGCACCGACGCTGCTACTCCCAACATCAAGCACACACCAAGGACACGCACGTAGAGCCTCTTCAAGGCTACATTTGAAATTAGCTATTGCCATCATTTTCCTCCCTTGAGACGAGAACAACAAGACTGCAAAGAGGCAACAAAATAGCCGGTTTAATCATCTCCCATCCCATCCCTTGTTCTCGCCTCCCTTCCATCCCTTTCCTCTCCGTTTCCTTCCTTCCCTCCCTTTGACTCCCGCTAATGACAAGAGAGAGGCGGCCAGGAAGCCCCGGAGTTTCACCAAATTCGAAAGGCCGCCTTCTCCGCCTCTTGTTTCTGACATTGTTACATGTTTCATTTGAAATTATAACATGCTTAACTGAAGAAAAACTAATGGGTCAGAGACTAGAACAGGCCAAGAGTGGGGAGTATTTCATTCCTGTCATCAATAGTGACCGTAAATCGGCTGGAGAACGGTTTCTTAGGACCGGCATTAAGATAAACAGAACTCTCCTACACTCAAAACACAGCGGGCGACCTTCCTGACGCTACGTGGGGTCATAATCTGTGTTCCGGGGACAAAAGCAAAGAAAGCCACCGCGGGCGAGGACGGCCGGGTAAATCACAGCTGGAGACCTCAAACATAAACACACTTAGAGCTTCTCTACGGGACACAAAAGAGAGACAGTAGCCCAAAAATGTGAGACTGTCAGAGAAGAGGTGTGTGTGTGTGTGGGGGGGGGAGGTCGTTGGAGACATCTAGGAACATCAACAGGAGAAACGCTGTTTTCATTTCAGTAGCTGTGGAGAAAGAACGCCATTGGAAAAGTCACCTTTCATGAGTTCCATCACATTAATGTAACGTAAGTTGGTTTTGTGACGCCGAATCGAGGCTGCGGTCGCTTCTCCAGGTGAAGCCACGTAACCGTCCACCTTCCAGAACGGCTCAGATACTAACCAAAGGATGATGAAGGCGCTAACGTACTCGGCTCGCCAGAAATTGGACAATCAGAGGAGAGCTGGCTTTTGTCGAATCGGGTCTCTTTAGTTTTGTAAAAGTGAAGTAAACACAATCTTACAAGTCCAAGCATCATTTTGGAGAAGGATTTAAACGATTTTCTTTTCTGGCTAGCTACTTTTTTATATTGTTCTCGAAGTATAACCCAACATCTTTTTACAAGACCAAAAGTTAAAACAGTTGGGAATTTAAGGGGCCGTATAATCGAGTATAATCGCCCCCCAAGTACAAACACGGAGATGGAAAATAAGGAAAACACAAGCGGGGATCATCTTTCTATCAGGCTACAAACTGGGATTGGCCAAGCGGAGGAAAACCAACTGGTCACGCAAAGCGGCTTCTGGCAACCAGCTACGATCACGGCGCGTCTGGCGAAGCCGATTTTCGTCGACCGCCTATCCCCCGTCTATTCAGCTATTCAGCTCCCTGTTGCGCCCAAAAAAAAAAGAAAAGGGGGAGTCCTTTTTCCGATGGAATCCGAAGCGTCGCCAACTTAACACCCAACATTTCCCAGCAAGCTATGACGTGTCGGCAGGAATGCGGTACGCACCAACACATATCAACTCTTACAGACTAACCGAGGGTGGGGTGACTCCATCTTTATGGTCGTGCCATTCCTCAGCCTCAGGGCCTCAATGACAAGGCGGGGGGCGGGAGGGCAAACACCGCCTTGCTCCTGCCAAAGCGCTATATAGTTCGTCTGTCACTCACCGCCGTGAACCCCCCTCCGGTTTCCACGGTTGCGCAACACAAGAAGCGAAGGGGCTGCACTTGTGTCTACTTTCATATACATTAGTACCCGGGTAGGATTCTTCAGTTAGCACGTAACTACTGCTTGAGGATCACGCCAACAAACGTAAGCCCTAAAACTCCAAAGGAGAAGAAGAGGTCTTCCTAGCTTTTATCTCCTCATGGCTAAATGCCCCCTTTTTTCTGGTCTAATACCATAATAATTACACATGGCTGCAGGGGGTGCACCTTGGATGCTGCGTCCGCAGGAGGGGGGTACAGAAATTAAAAGTGAGGAAATGACCGCGGGGAATTAAGGCGGCAATAGACAAAAGGGTCCGAATCTGTGTCGGAGGCCGACGCCTTGAACTCGGCTGACGCTTGTCACCGCGATTCTTTCCACCGGTTCCCTCAGAGTCAAACGTAAACTGTGCCCTTTTTAAGTTTCTGTTCTTTTTTTTTTTTATTCGCGAGCGGGAAAAAAAGCCACTTCCTTGAAGTGTGGTGGGGCTTTTTACATTTACATTTACATTTTTTTTTTTTCAATTTTTTTCTCACCCCCTGAAACTTGCATCTGAGCGGTGAGATGCCAGTTTTTGTTTTTTTTTTTTTTTTTACAGACGTGAAAGACGAGGCGGGTCAAAAGGTCAGCGTGACAGCGGGCATCAGCATGCCAAGCACCTCAGGGGCGCCACCGCCTACCTCAAAACCAAGTAACCGCGAGCGACACAGAAAATTCAAAATACTTGCTGCCGTTCACGGATAAGATAAGAAAACACACGCTCTGCAAATGTGCACGTCCTACTTCAGCTCCGGAAAAAAAAAAAAAAAACCTCACTGACATACTTAGCTGGCAAGTGTTGTGACCAGTAATTGTGGGAATGTGAGTCCGTGTGACAGAATATCCCACCGAGACCCCGAGTGAGTCGCTATTATTAGACGAAAAGTATGAGGAGATTTTTTTTTTTTTTTTTTTTCATGATAAATGCTTAAGGCACTAAAGTTTGAGGAAAAAAAAAAAAAAAAAAAAAAAGCTACGGCTCCCTCAGAGTTGAGATGGGCGTGGCAAAGTCAGGGGGTGCCGGGTGGATTCAACATCAAGCCCAGGCTTTCAATCAATGTGCCTGCAGCTGTAAAGAGAGATTTGTGATCTGCACCGCTCCCGGCCAATATGAGGCCATTTCTTTTTCCTTTTTTTTTTTTTTTTTTTTTTTAAACCAGGCACCTGTTAAAAAGATCTGCAGACGGCAAAGCTGGACAACTCTCTCCCTACGGGGTGGGGGGTGCGTTAAAAAGATCTTGAAAACAATGACGGTATAAAACCTTAAAGTGGGTAAATTTCAGTAAAACTTAGCAGAGAAAGATGTTTGGAGTTTTTTTTTAAATACACATTTATTCAGCGGATTGAAAGACGATGATAAGGGGAGTCGCTGGACATGAACAGCGCCAACCCCACCCTTTAGCTCAGCTTCCTTCAAACCAGCGGAGGCTATTTGAAATAACTCTTTGAAAAAAAATAATATATAAAGATATTGTTGCAAATTTAATTTTTTTGAACCCACGCTCAGTCGCCCCGCGGAGGCGTCAGTCACTGCGTTCTCCATTATTTAAGAAAAAAAAAAAAAAAAGACAAAAAAAAAAAAAAGGAAAAAAAACAGCCACATGAAAGATGAAATGAAATCAATAATATATCTAAGACGGGGTTTGAGAAGAGGAATACCGCAGTGGGGTAGTCATATCAGTTTTCAATCAACGCTCGATGAGAAAGAAGGGCAAGTCACCCCAGGGGGTCACCAGGGGTCAATCGTGAGGCAGCTTTTTTTTTTTTTTTTTTTTTTTTTTCCATACCAAAATAAATCACATTTATCATTGGATTTCTGGATTCAGACTTGATTTTCCTCCTAAAAAAAAAAAAAAAAAAAAGCTTCTGGCTCCCAGGGTGACACGATGGAAGGAGGGGAGAGAGAGACTGATCAAAGAAGGCGATAGAGGAGAAAGAAACACTGGCAAAAAAATAGATACACCAACGATCTGATGGGGTTAAAGCTTTTTTTTTTTCTTTTCCTTTTTTTTTCTTGAGGGTTATTTGATCAATTATACATTAAGAAGCTGACGCACGAAGAGCCGCACCGCCAGCAAGTGCACCGCCAGTGCGGGATGCGGGGGAGGAGGGGCGCGTTACTTCAAAAGACACAAAAATTAACTCACGTTAACTGCGATTAATCCGTACAATAACGACCTACGACAGACTGAACAAGGGAATAAATCTCTTTTCTTGTCCGAGCAGGAGGTGGGGGGATCGCGGTCTCCACCTGTTGTGGAGCCAAACCGGTTACAGATCAGCCGAAAAGCGCACGGAACAACTTCTCACGTCCGTGGGGGGGACGCGGGTGGAAACCCACGGAGGAAGGAAGCGGGCTGGTAACCATCGGGAGAAGCTGGAAACTTTCTTTTGTGTTTAAATGTTTGTTTAAAGTGTGTGTGTGTGTGAGGGAGAGAGGTTGAATTAAAAGAGGTACAAAAGTCTTACCTCGCATTGCCCACAGCAGCAAGGTGCACGCGATTTGCGCGCGTCCGAGCGTTATCCCGTCCATTACTCGCGTTTTAACTTTCTCTTCCTTTCTTTCTATCCCTTTTGCCTTCTTCCTCCTTCTTCTCTTTTCCAAGAGAGTAGTTTTCACTTTGTTTTCGCTTGTCGGGAGTGAAATGTAGCAGCGGCAAGTCTTCCTGCCTGCTTTCAACGGACCCTCTCTCTCTCTCTCTCTCTCTCTCTGGGCAGGAGGAGTGCCTCCCTCCCTCCCTCACACACACACACACACACACACACACACACACACACACACACACACACACACACACACACACACACACACACACACACACACACAGAAATCTGATGCTGGTGGCAGTCTTCTCTCTGGCTTGATGTATTCGCACAAAAGGTGCCCCCTCCACCATCACCTCCAATCCCCTACACACACACACACAGACACACACACACACACACACACACACACACACACACACACACTCTCTTTTTCCCTGAAAAACATCTACTTTTGTAGTCACTCGCAGTGGATTTATTTTGCACGTGAAAAGAAAAAATAATGTAAACACCTGAGAGGTGTCCACCCGACCCCGGCCCCCTCAGCGTCGATACGGGCGCCAATTTTCAGGTAATACATCAGCCCTCGGTTAGTCCCGGACTTCAAATTTCACCTCATTTAATATGGAATTGTCGCCCGAGTTTGAATCCGGCGGCTCTGAAACAGCCGTGACGGGGTGAAACAGCCTGAAGATATTGCAATTTGAATGTGACGGCGCCATAATGGACACGAGCATCACCTGTTAGCTTAGCTAAATGCTAAGTTAGCTCAGGAAGGCTACTAGCCGCGGCGTCTTGACTCTTATTCCATTTCTTTTGGCTCCTTGTTCCCTCCCCCCACCCGCGGGTTAGTCCTCCAAAGTCCCCGCGCCGGACTTGCATCAACCCCGAAAACAATGGCGCATTTAATTTTCTGGGGCAAATGGAGCCAATTGGTTTTTAGGGGGGTCAGGGGACTAAGCTGTCTGCCACCGCTAGACATACCGTTCATTCTTAGACATAAAATCCTCTCTGAATTGTTTGGGTATTTGCAGGGTCGGGTATGAACGGGCTATTTCAGTGTACAGTTCAGCTATAAAGTTATTAAGGTGGGGAGGTTGGAAGTGGCTTATTCTTAAAGCACTAATACCAAGCTGAGCATTTGGACGCTATTGTGTGACCCAAGAGGTTGATTTCCCCCCCAAGGCAAGTGCAAAAAGCATTTTCAAAGCACAAACAAAAACGTCGGCGGCGTTCAATATACGGCGGCTCAGTCGCGAGCTGACATTTCATCTCACAATGTGGACATCTGTTTGGCTTCGGCAAGGGGTGTATAAACCTGTAATAATGGCATTCCAAACATAGCCGCTCAGAAAAACAGACGGTTTTCATGCTTTTCACGAGACGGGAGGACGCCCGCGACCTGCTCGCCATTGGGCCCCGCAGATGGGCCGGGCGGAAGAATCCGCGAGTGTTCAATGGCGCTCCGACTACTCGCCGTCAAGTTACGAGATCCTCCGACGAGTCCTATCTCCCGCGGCGAAGGACTTAGCTCGGCGTAGCGTTTCGGCTGACTTACATAAGCCCTGTTTCATGCCGCATAGCTGTGCCTGATGCTGATTTAGCTGAGCGCAGAGCGCTTGTTACGTAAGGACTTTAGTCATACTGTGCTGTGATTTACCGTATTGGTTCATTACCTAATGGAGCTGCAGTAGGGGAGAGTGAAGGAGATCCACTGCGGAGCAAAGAGGAGAAAAAAATAACAAGATAGAGCTGTGAGAGGAGAATATGGGGAGGGACGAAGGACGAGGAGAGCGGATAAAGAGTCTGGGCGGAAAGGTTCGTCCAGGAACCCGAGCAAAGTAACCCGGACGTCCTTCTCCGAAAGCAATTGAACGTCGATCTCAAACACGTTTCACAAAGTCAGCCCCGATGACGACAGCTTACTCGCCGAATCCTCTTTGCCTCATTGACTGAATGTCGCCAACATTTAGGGCCGCCGGTGATTCATCAATCTGTTGGATGAGGCCGCCGCACCGGAGAGTCAAGGAGCAGAATGACTTCCAGTGACTCCGCTGACATCGTGAAACTGCACGAAAACCAAGCCGTGTGTGAACGTTTTTTTTTTGTGCTCCGATAACGTTTGACGGCATGGAAGAGTCACAACTACCGAAGCTAATCGCCGATCAAAATAGCTAAATTTAGTGGAAATTTCTACTGTCAAGGCCTATTTATTTCTCCTTTATTTAACCAGGAAAGTCCCATTGAGATTAAAAACCTCTTTTTCAAGGGAGTCTTGGAATTATTAGGGTTTACGTTATTTATCCTGACACCGCCCTTGTGGCTTCCCTCTTGTCCTGCATGACAAGAACCAGCGTGCTTTGCACCAAGTATATCAACCATAAACGATGTTAAAGCAAATAATCAGGACGATCGGACTCTAGCTGTTCCTTAAAGACCTTTGCTCCACCATTATGTATTTACCACCGTGTAGCTATTTCGTATCAAACCTTTTTCTCCTCTCAAATTAAAAGACTACTGGTGTGAGAGAATAAAAGAATATCCCCGCACTATTATTGTCCCATTTCGATTGTTTTTTTTTTTAAGAAGCAAGAAATCATTTCTGCAATTCTAACTGCAAAACAAGAAGTGAGATGTGGTTTTTCGTGAAAATGAACGGCGGCAAATGTGGCGCGCATTCTCCGAGCATGTTCCCGTGAAAGGAAAGAGCGTTGTCAAGTTCAACTAGCATTGTTCTGATTAACTGAATGAAGATTTGGGCTGGTTATGTTCTCAGCTGCTGGACTTGGTGGTCTTGCAGGACAAAACAATAACACACCTGTTCTGCGGAGGCGGGGCAGAGGAGATGCGGTAATAACTGTTTTCTTCCCGGAAAAAGATTGAATTGATCTAACAATAGCCGCTTTCACATTGCACGAAATGTCTGCAGTTCCTAGAACCTTTTCAGGAAAAAGGCTGTATTTTCATAGGACCTCAGCTCCCAGAACCATTTTAGCTCCAACACGAGACAGGGCCTTTATACAGTTCCATTGGAGTTCCTGTGATTTTGGTGCCGAATGGAACTCATAAACATTACAAGATGCTACTTACGGATTGCAAAGTGGAATTTTTTAATACTATTTTGGTCACTTGTCAGTTGTTTTCTTGCAACAAAATGGGCAGAACAAGTGAGAAATGGACCGACAAAGAGGTCTGAGGGGTCAGAGAGAGGTTACGAGGGCTCGAGTCGGAAACATAAAGATTTCCGCCAAAAATTTGTAAGCGGTTAGCGAATGGCAGGGTTTTACCACGTAGCGAGACAATGCTGAGAGAAAATAAAAAAACACTTCAACCCATTTCATGGTCCATGGTTATTATTCCCACCGTGCAGAACATTATCTTTGTCCGTGTCGTCTTTCTCTTCTTCATGGTGGTTTGGGGGTCCCTCACTGCTGCTGAGAATGCAAAATTTTAAGGTTCCCCTCGGGAGGAGAGGAATTCCTCGAATGAAATTTAGGCCAGACAATTCTATTAACTCATAACTGTTCTGTCCAAAAATGGCTAATCATGTTGCATGTTTTAAAATGGATTTATAACACGCATGTCACATTTGATAGGTTCAACCAGGCTTTACTCATGGCTCGATCGAGCAACACACACACACACACACACACACACACACACACAGGACAACCACAGTTACATTTGATACACAGGTTGATTAGCATTATGTTGAATTATTATTATCTAATTATAATTATTATAATTGTAATCTAACATATTATAATCATTTCAATATAGTTGTTCGCATTTATAATTATTATACAATTATTATTTTTTATTAATATAAAATTATCTCCTGGTATACATCCACCCTAGAGCCAAAGCAGCCTCAGAGCATGTCAAATTCAACTCAGATTTGAGCTTATCTCCCCTGATGCCCAAAAATTCATCATAGATAACTTTAATCACTGCTCACAGTATGTCAACTGCAAAAACCTGCCTGGGGAATATAGAATACTGACTCCGATGTTATTACATTATAGCACATTATATCATTATGGCATTATTATAACTCACAAGTAACTGTGTCCTTGACAGTCACAGGCGTCCCACTGTTCTAGGCGTTCTCGGAAATACGACGAAAAAAGAACAAGGAACTCGAGCCTTAAAATTATGCAAGTTAGCCTTGAAGCTCGGCGGGGTTCTCACGAGGGATGGACGAGTTAAACGTTTAAATGGGCCAATAGCCGTGGAGGTTCTTCGGATGTTTCGGCCGAGGCTGTTTGGTTGTTTTAATCCGAGTATTTTCCTCATGTAGCACAGGTGGCACATCTCATTGGGTCTGTAGCGACCTGAATACAAGATGTACCGCTACACTTAGCAACCATCCCTCCATCCAGTCCTTAAGCCTTCCAGACAAATTCAAAGTTGGGGTTGGGGGAGGGGCGTGAAACGGAAACTCTGGCTAGCATTAATAATGAATCTTCATAAGACCGTTTTGAAAATAGGTTACTGGTGCTTCTTCCACCATTAAACCGCTATTACATGAACCGCCTACTAAATGACACCGATTGCTATGTGCGCAAGTTTCTTCACCTATGTGGCCTCCCTGCTGTTAAATTCATTTTCATGTTTTTCCAATTTTGGGTGGAAGGATGGGGAAGGGAGAGTAGAAGACTCTCATTGAGTAACCAGCGGCAGCGCAGGAACTAGACGAAAGCGTGACAAGCAGAGTCAATGAATTTTTTTCATTTTTTTTTTTTTTTTTAACCAGTCCCCAGTTCTTTGAAAGTATGTCAAGTTGCAGAAAGTTGCATCATTATTTTTTTAAGTTGTCAGGGTAAAGGCCTCCTTTGGTTGTTTTTTTTTTTTTTTTTTTTCGGTTTTTGAATGACACCATGAGCACCCTCGCTTCTTTATCCAGCAGCTTAAGCGAGTGAAATCCATCTTGTTTTTTTCTTTCGTCCGCTCTCGCCCCCCCCCCCCTCACCCCCAGCCGTCTCCCGTGAATTCAAATCGTGTGGAACGTCCGAAAAAGGCGTAGCCACCGAATGCGGGTCTCAACGCTCAAACGCCTCAACCTCATGCTTTTTATTCCGTTGAAAATACTTTGAATTATCTCTTACAAAACGCTCATGCTAATATGCTAAAACATCACTTGAGGAGTAAAGGAATGGAAATCCTGCAACCGCTTGGCACTTGTTAAAGGGCCTACATGGCAATTTGTCACACCTTGCAAAATGTAAACCATCCAGATATATTTCATAGCCCTCCTTTTTTTTTTCGTGTGTGATATTTGCGACCCCCTCCCTCTCCCACATACACACAAAAATCAGAGAGAGAATATTTTACATGTCAGCCTGAAGCTCGGCACCGGAGAAAGAGATGCGGAGGCACTACAAAGAGGAACGGAGATGTGTAATGAAAGAATAATGAAGAGATCAGATTAGAAGCAGAGGAGGGGAGAACTTTAATTCCAAAGTGAAGGAGGGAGGTGGAGGAGGGAGGGGGGGGTAACATTTCGCCCGGAGGAATAATGCTGATTCTAGGCAAGAGGTGGGGACGGGGCGGGGGTGTGGATTAAAAGCGAAGGTAGCTTTTACATGCCCGACATCAGAGGCCCGAGGTGGGAGCGTTTGACGACGGATGAAAGGGGCGGCCATCTTTCACTCCGCTAATTTTTTTTATTTTTTTTGAGGAGGCGGGGGGGTTCCTTTTAGTCTTTGCACGTGCGCACTCCTTCTCCATCCACTCTGATCCCTCCATATATCTTTATTGCATCCTCCTCTTCCTCACTCCCGCCTCTTTTCAAGGTCCCTTAAGAGAGTCTGCTTGATGAGGCAGCATTTCTAAGGGGATGGGTGATAGGGGAGGCAGGGGGGGGCGCAGAAATCGCCCGACCGACCTCGATGGGACAGCGGCGACGTCACTTTTGTGAGCCGGCCGGTGTGATTCATCCCGTTTTTCCGGTGAATCTTGACTTTGCCGCCGTAAATCAATCATCTCAGGGGGATGACGGACTTTCTAGAAGTCGTCCATGACAGAATGAACAGCTCCCTCGCTCTGTTTACTGTCCCTCAAGTGTTTAACCCTGAATGTGTTGCTAAAGTGTGTGTGTGTGTGTGTGTGTGTGAGTGTAAGAGTGCGTGAGTCAAGGCAAATTCCTGGCACGAGACAGCTTTCTGATGAGAACGGACTCTGTCATGCTCACAATAGGCAACCGCGATGGGTATCAGGAGTGTGACACACACACACTCACACACCAAACATAGAGACCGTGTGTGTCCGTGCTGTGACATCATTGGTCTTGTCAGCGGCGATCATAAGAGCTGAGTCACTCACACACACACACACAGGCGGACTTACTGATCCAGATCGGCTATTTTTTTTTTCTTTTCTGCCCCCACCACGTTTTGCTCCTTCCAGAAAACAAAGTGAATCTTACACATGATATGATTGGATTTTGGAGCAAATTCAAAGCCTTTCATTTTCTGTCCTTTTTTTTTCATCAACTTGCAAACAATATCATATCAATTTGTAAACTTTTCTTATTACGTTTCACATTCATTTGAAACAGATTTGTCAACACATTTGTGATGATTTCTTTGTAATTCTTACTCATATTCAAACACATGCCATGCAGTATTTTCATATCATTTAAGCAACTTCATGTGGACTTGTACACTTTTTACTTGAATCACAGTTTAACCTGGTTTTAGAACATTAGGAACATTTTGAATGGGAATTCTGCACTCGTATTTGCTAGATTGTTGGTTGCAAAGCAGGACCCTGGTGAGGGTGTAGAGCTGCTCGATTTGTCATTGAAGCATACCCTGTGGTACCCTTCTTAAGCCTTGTGTTGTCTTGCGGGTCAAACTACCATGTTTAGCTGTGGAAAGACCACCTTAACCTAGTTTTTTCAACTTGAAATTTTATGACTTTTCCTAAAGAGACCCCATAATTAGAAAAAGTGATACTTCTTTTTTGTTTATGTTTCCCTGTGGGCTGTACACCACTAGGGTACAAAGATTGTATTATGGGACATTTTGACCCGGGGAGTAAACACAATGTTAAGATCGCACGAGGGTTGATGAAAGGACCGCCACCCAGTTCTACCAAACCTGAGGCACTTTCCCGAATGTGCATTCGATGCTGCATGTCAACAAAATACCCTCACAACATCCAGGACATTGAGAAACTCCAGTTGGATCTCTTGGGTTTAAATCCCCTTGGCAACTTCAGCCTCACAGACAGTGGAGCCCAGCTCCCAGTCCCCAGACCCTGCTTCCTCATTGGAAGGTATGTAGGATTAAGGAGGTCAACCATGACATCTCGTATCGAGGTCAGACACAATGTTGACATACCTTCCTGTAAGCTGTCTCTCACGGGCCACAAAGGCCCCATGAGATTCCCTCTTCTTCTTGCCGGCATCCCTTGTTTCCGATGTCTGCCAATGGGTTTGTGGGGGTTGCCTCCACCACAAGTGCTCACCACCTTACAGCATCAGCTAGTATTGGCCAAAAAAGGCACAGAAGATTGCCCACTCAGACGTGTCCACTGTTTCCCGCCTCCCCGGTATGTCATCAAAGTTCTGGGGAGGAGGTTGAAGCTCATTCTGACAGTTCACAGCAGAGCTTCACAACACCTTTTGCTTTACCCTTCCCTACTATTGGCAGCGACTCACAATCAGGTGGTGATCAGTTGGTTACTCTCTGATGAACACCAACATACATATACCAAGCTGGGGGGCAACGAGTATGCTGACACCTGCTCTGGCCCTCTCCCTGGTAGCTCCAGAGCCGAAGGGAATCTAACCCCTGTCAAGGACACCAGTTGCAGAGCCCAAGCTGTGCATTGAGGCCGGCCTGAGTTTACCCAACCAGAACCACTAGACTTCATGCAGCAGACCAGCAGACTTGACTCGCTCAGGCTCCCTCTCCCTCTAGGAAGGCAGTGTTCCACTCGAGCCCCCCTCCCTTCGGCCACCAGCCAGGACACAATGCACCCGACCCCCTTAGCACCTCTTACAGGGGGTGAAGGGGCCCCCATGTTTTTTTCTGGCTGTGTCCATGGGGGTACGCCCAGCAACCAGGGGCAGGCCATCAAGCCCCGCCCCCCGGCCTGCCTCCAGAGGGGACCCGGAAGGAAAATAAGGTCCAAAGATTTCGGTCTTAGATTCGCTGTGGCGACCCCTTGAAGGGAAAAGACGAAAGGAAAAGACAAAGAAGAAGTTATCGGTTTTAGCGGGGGTTCCTCTGAACTGCATTTTGTCTGGTCCCTTACCAAGGGCCTTGGGTGACCCTACCAAGGATGAAAAAGTCCCCGACAACTGAACTCTTAGGATCATCAAGACACGCAAACCTCGCCACAATGAGAAGGTGGACGCTCCAGGACGGGAGTGTTTGATCAAAAAGACTGGAAACCATGATATTTCCTTTTTTACAGTGAGGGACTGACTTGATACTGTATTATTGCCTATTAACTTATATATTAGGGTTAGGGTTAGGCTAACCCTAACCCAAGGTAATAACAATATTAGGTGGCTTTAGATATCATCAACAGACAACTTTGAAAAATGGACAATGGCAGTGACATGCGCTGAGGTTCATGGCTGGTGAGGCACTGACGTCATTACAGTCAGATTTACAAACATATGAACCCTACAGAGTAGCTTATTCACCATTTTATTGGCAGCAGTTGACGTGTTTTGTTTAAAATATCATATCAGCAGTCTTTACATATACAAACTGTAGCATAGAAAAAAGCACATGTAAGAAAATGTTATTATTGCTTACCTTTACTTATAAGTGAAGTCCATGCGCCGCTCCTGAAGCGTTGATAACTTGCTTGTGGAAGTCTTCCTTATCTTTCTTAAGTTTTAAACGTCTCTCTGTCTCAATGGAAATCACTGCCAGTGAAGCCAGTCGTCCTTGATCGGTCCTGTTACGACTGTATGTTTTGAGTCTTTTCGATGCAGAGACTGACTGCTCCACCGATGCTGTCGTAGCCGGAATAGTGACCACTGGCCGGGGCAACTTTGTCACCTCAGGAACAGTTTGAATGAGATCCTTCTGTGCCAAAAAGTTGAGAGGCTGACCAGGAGATTTACATTCATTCCTCACCGTTTGTGAGCCGTACAGCCCGATGAGATCGGCAAAAAAATAGTCGGATGGCTGCACATTACTTGCTAGCTGTTTACTGTAGCTTGCTATTGCGAATTCTATTATTCTATAGCCGAGTCGTAAGAAGGATCCCTGGGCTCAGCGGTGCCCCCTACCGTGAGGCACCGTCACTGCGTGCCTCACTTAATGTCTCTTCCCAGTCGATTGGGATTACGAGAAACACGTTGCAGTTGTTGACGAAAAACATTAGACACATCAGCTAAACTATGGAAATTTAGTTCATATATTAAAAGTGTTTTTTTTAATATTGACATCCACAGAGACATCACTATGGTCTCAGTGCATAGCATGACAGCAAAGTTAGCCGAATCATTGCACTCCATCCTTGGATCAGCTGGTTGCCGCGTCACTGCACGTTTCTTCTTCATATTCGAACAGTAAATTTGAATGTTTTTTAACGATTTTGAAAAAAAAAACTAAAAATGGCGAAGCAACGTGGAAAATATACATTATAGTACAAATCACTGAAAAAATATAACCATTTACTGTATTTTTTTATTTTCCATTTTCTTTCTTTCCATGACGACAGGTGAGGCCCGGCCTCCCCTGCCTCTACTGACTGCACGCCACTGGACAATGGTATTATGGACATAAGTATTTCATCATGTTACTGGCAAGAGTTGATATATTTTCCTTCTTTGTTGTTATTTTTACCCAAAGTAATTTGATAAAAATGTCAAAAAGCCGTACCAGTATAACATCGTGTGAGTAAATATTTTATCACGTAGCTAGCTGTGGTTGTCCAGCCTCAAAAATGTAAAGCAAACCAAACTGATTGGCTGATCCAAAAAAATATTAAAAATATGTCATGCTAACACTGTATATTTTTTTTTCCCTGTAAACTATGAATATGTCTTAGCGTTCTTTCTTTGTTGGGTGTCTTTCCTTTACTTCCTCTCTCTCTGTCTCACTTTTTGGTGGCACATGTAAACGCAGCATTTCTGTGGAAAAATTAATTAACAAACGGCTCTTTTGAACGTCTCCTGCTCTTTCCCTGAACATTCCCTCCCGGCTACAAGCACTTTATCTCACCCGCAGCTGCTGAACACGGTGTCTGTCCTCACACTGCCACCGCTACCACCAACTTTCCCCCGCCAGGTTTTGAAAATAACTAAATAAAACATTTTTTACTATTTTATTTTAAAATATTAATAATGTTTCTACAATTGCGGGTGATTGTATTTCGCTGGTTATTGGAAACATTCAATTAGGCCTGAGTGGTCATGTGACACGAGCGCATTTGCATGTTTCATGTGGCAACATATTTGAAAATTTGCATTATAAATTATATCTTAACAAAAGGCCATTTCATCAACTGGCGGCCAGTCCAGGGTGAAATCCACATATATTTGTCCTTTTAATGATTATTTGTAGCATTTTCATGGGAATTTGGCGACATTTCCATGCAAATTTCAATGTTTTATTTTGTGAATTTTCAACGTATCACATATCTGCTCAGATTTATATTCATTTTTTTAAATTTAAACAGTTTCATGTGGATTTCCATGTCTTTGCATTATTTTCTGATAAACTTTACACAAACATTTTTAACATTTCCATGTGAGTTTTGATCTATTTTATTTGAGATTACAACATTTTCTCAAATGTTTGTCAAATGTTTCAACAAGTATGAAGGACTTCAAGATTTTTGTCACCAGGTGTAGGACCTTTTCATTTGAATTTGCAACATTCTTTGCAAATATTGAAGAATTTCAGATGGAATTTGAAAATGTGTCAAATTGCTAAGAGATTTACCAATTATCAAACAAATTCTGCATGTTTTCACCTCTACTTTCACAAAATTTTGAAACTTTCATGTAAAAAAAAATTGTAATGTGACAATTTTTTGATAAATGTGACCATTTTTCTAGTCAATATTACAGATTAAAAGTATCATGAATATTAAACAATATTCATGATACTTTTAATCTGGTACAATTTTCCAATTTGATTGAGAAATAATGTATCTCAAATTAATGTAAGCTATGACTATATAAGAGTAATTATAGTAAAAAAAAAAAGAATTATAAAAGTAGGAAACACATTCTGAGATAAGCCGCCAGGTGACTTGATGTACTCTTATAACATCTTGATAAAGTGTCACAGTTACCACCAGTTTGGCCATCCCTCCCAAAAGTAATTTGGGGTGCAAATGAACCCCGACATCTCTGCACCTCAATCAAGGCAAGCTGAAGCGATGCTATTGGCCCACGCTAAAACGTTAGCATTAAAAAGCCACCTGACCAGGTCTCGCCTCTGTCCCTGAACACAGCGTGTCAGGTCAATGACAGCAATCATACCAGTTACTTCTCCAACTTTGCCTTATTTAACCCATCAAAACTGGAAACAGCCTTCACTCAGCATGTTCTTAAAAATCAAAATACCCCACCCATCCTTCCCCCCCGTCTCGGTGTATCCCCCCAAACTGGCTCCCCCTCGCCTATAATGAGGTATTTGTGCTGTTGTCGGCCACAAAGAGCAGGCAGCAGGGGGTCGGAGGGAGCGTGACACATGCCATCCATGCATCCATGTGGCCCCCATAGGTATGGAGATGCTGAAAACTTTTTCGAGCGAGGAGGAGGAACCCAGGAAATGGATTTAGAGGCGGGCTGAAGAAGGATGGGTTGGTGGGGAATTAAATCCCACTGTGGCATTTTAATTTGACACAAACAGCACGTCTGCATTACTAAGAGGGAGAAAATGGAATGGACAGACAATAATCGCCTCCATCTGGTGGTCACCGTGGCGCTGAATTTTAAAAGACCTGTTCAAATGTTGTTGTTTTTTATGATTTCAGGCAAGATTTTATCACTATTTTGTATTTCATTTTGTATTTATCAATGGATTGATACAATTCTGTAGTGCATAGATTTTTTTCAAGGGTTAATTCTTTAAAAATAGAGGTGATATTTCCGGTAGTGTCTGTAAAACAAGTTAAACAGGTAATTTCAAGGTATAATTTACCCACCCAAAAAATCTATGTTTCTGTGTTTTGTCCGTCATTATCTTAACTAACATTTTTTAAGGCGGCACTTGTGGCAAATATGAAAACAACAATTTGACAATGACCTTCACCTTTTTCCACTTTTGTTCCTGCAATGGGTTGCCTATTAAATAGGCAATAAGGCAGTATTAACAACTGTGCATTGTTATGTGATGTAATAGTTATAAAGAAAAATAAAATATTTGGTTGGACGGGTGGGAGTCTATCTAATTAGTTGACCTTGTCAAGTTCACTGGGGATCCAAATAATTCACGTATTCACCAGGACAAAATTGAATACGTTTTAATTACCATGCCATGTAAGTATGTGGATATTTAAAAAAAAAAAACGATAGGACATTTCAGTTTAAGATGAAAAGAAATAAATAAATACATTTATTAATTAATTTTTAAAATTATTATTACCATTATTATTATTATTATCATTATTATCATTATTATTATTATTATAATTATTATTATTGTCATTATTAGGGACAGGTAAGGAGTGGGTACAAATAAACAGTGGTTCATCAGGTCAAACCAATGTTGCTATGATTTGTTTCAGATATAGAATAAAAACAAACAAACAAAAGAAATACAAAATGTCACCGCCACTTTTGGTGGCAACCGGCCCGGGCGGTCATCCCTTATTTATGACTCGAAAAAGGAAACCAGGGGCTAAACATTTTAGAAGCAGATTGCTGGTGGAGCAGCGGCTGACGACAAAGGCATTAAAGATTTACCGACCAGATTACGCTGGCGCCACACTTTTTCACACCTCGTTGCCTCTATATTAGTGAATTACTTCTGCTGCTGAATTTGCCCGTTCAAATCAATATCTGTGTTTTGACCATCAAACGGGAGCAGATGTTTTTTTTTCTCTTGTTTTTTGGTGGAGGCAGGGGGTGGGCCGTAAATGGGATTTCAGTCCAACCCCTGCGTTGGTTTGAGTCTGAGCGCCATTAGGGGGCCTGAACCCAAGAAAGTCAATTAGGGTTTCCTTTTCCACGCCAACTCACACACATTGCATGTGTGTGTGTGTGTGTGTGTGTGTGTGTGTGGTCGCATCTGCGGTCTGATGTAAAGTGGGGGCATCATGTCAGCGAGGTGACTCAGCTCGGCCAGCTGTGGTGTCTTCAACACGGGTTTTGCGGTGACCTCATGACTGTTTGTCACTATCGTGGAAAACGCTCTTCTTTCGTGTGTCAGAAAAACAATGCCCTCCCTCTGGAAGTTAATTTCACTCTCAAAGCGTTTCCTGCGACAAAACTTGGCGAACAGGGATCTCCCTGGGGACGATCCAGACGCTATGGGACGAGCACTGACCGGCCATCTGAGAGGGGGACATCCCTTCCACCTCAACCTCCATCTCTTGAGAGACGAGACGGACCCCCAGCCTCGGTTCCCGGCTCGTTTCAGCCGGGACCCAACAGCCTGATATCGGGTAGAAGTACTGTAGAAATGATCTGGCAGCAGGAAGTTCCTGGTTCAATTCCGACAGAAGCGCCTTTCTGTATGGAGTTTGCACGTCTTCCCCATGTTTTTGTTTCTGCCGGGCTCTCCGGGTTCCTCCCATGGGCCAAAAATACCCAGGGTCTCCATTGGAGACCCTAAATTGCCCAGATATGTGATGAGAGAGTGAATGGTTGTAGATCTCTACGTGTGACCCTGTGATCAACTGGGATGATACCCGCCTCTCGCCCAATGGGACAGACTCCAGACCTCCGGCGACCCCGAATGCAGGATAAGCAGTACCAATAATGAAATCCTTCTGTTCTGCTGTGATTTTCTGAAACTATCACTCTCACTCTATTTACTTCTGCTGCCTCAAGAAACAAACAAGTTTCCCTAGAGAAAGATACGGGGATTGGTGGTGATGTCCTCATCTTAACTTTAAGAGGGAGTTTTGCAGATGTGCACAACGTGACTCAAGCTATTGTACTGGTGCTTCACCGTGGGAAGTAAGGCCGTGGGACCTCCTCCGGAGGGACCCCTTGCTGATGGAACAGTCAGACAGTGGGGTCAAGGCAGATTGTCAATGCCTCCAAATTGGACTGGGGACTTCAAGTTTCCCCATCAGTGGGATTTCTGAATGAAAGGAAAATCCATAACAACTGAAGGATAAATACTGAAAATGAAATGACATTGAAATCAAAAATGCTTGCTGGAACTCGGGGACCTTTGGGAACGTTTGGGGTTGGTTTGGCGCAGGAGGACGAGCGATTGATCTTGAAACTGAACATTCCTGGTTTGATTCCTGGCTCCTCCTAGTGTGTCGAAGTGTTGTTGAGCAAGACTATGAACCCCCAACTGCTTCCCTGGCGCTGCTAAACAGCAGCCAACTGCTCATGGGTTCATCCATGATGGGTTAAATGCAGAGAAGGAATTTCCCACGAGGGATTAATAAAGTATAAATTATTCTAATTATTAACTTGTTTCCTTGCTGACAGGAAATGGCAGTCCTCTCCCCGACACCTGCAGACCTCCAGCAACCTCATCCTCAAGTACAAGTCAGACTCAAAGTGGGACACTCATGACAACAATAGAAGAGGAGGACCACCTCCACAATGACAACATCAGGGTCGGCCATGTTTTCTCTGGACAAACCTCATCAGAACTTTACAGCTGTAGCGATACATATTATGGGTCGAATTTGGTTCAAAGCCTGTGGCCTGATGCAGATAGACACCCTGTCACATCTCCCTGACGCTCGAAAGTTGGCAAGTTTGCCAAGATGTTCACGCCCACAGTGGGCAAGATTAGATACTTGTAGATGGAAGAATTTGGGTCTGACACACTTTGCTAAGATCAGATGCAGTTGTGAAAATGAACATTGTTTAGTTCAGTGTTTAGTTTTGCGGCACATTAGTGTGCCGTGAGAGATCATCAGGTGTGCCGTGGAAAAATGCCCACTTTCACCTGATTGGTCCGAAAATTATTTATTCAACGCAAATAATGTGTCTTCCTATGTCTATGTGGGCAGCGTGCCCATTCGATGGCAACGGGTAGTGAATTAACCTGTGCGTCTGTGTATCAGAGTGATTAGTAACGCTTTGCGTGATTCATTTTTAAAATAAAAAGTACTCGTATCCGCGTAAACAAACAGGCAGCATTGTTGAAAACTACCAAGACGAATGAAAAAGCAGTGACAGCTTGCTATAAAGTTGCTGAAACAGCAAAACATTAATACTACCTGCCGGCAAAATCATTGTAGAAGAAATGCTCAGCTCTGGCGTTGATAAAGAAATAGCCAGAGTTCTCTCAAATAATACCATTTTCAGACATATTGATGACATGTCTTATGACATTGAAAAAAGTGTTCTGGAAAAGTTGCACGTCGGTGGGAAATTTGCATTGCAACTTGATAAATCTACAGATATAAGATATATTAGATTTCACACTAAGTAAATTGAGACTACGGTTTCATTCTAATTCATTAAAAAATGTTTTTGACATATTTACTAGATGGTGTGCTGTGTGATTTTTCTAATGTAAAATATGTGCCGTGGCTCAAAAAAGGTTGGGAAACACTGGTTTAGTTCATTCACTTTGGTCTCACGATAGAAGTACACGGTACGGTTCATGGCTCAGGTGATGTTAAATCTTACCAATGGAGGAACCAATGGCTGTTTTTTTAATGTCTCCCTGCCATCCTTGCGCATCAGGATACTCCTTTGTAAAAGTTGGTTCTTAATGGTCTTCTTTCGCCTTTGCGGTCGGCAGCAGACTAGCATTGCATCTGTTGTAAAGAATACCAATACCGTACACACAGGGCAACGGAAAAAAACTCAACGGAAAATGACTTCACAAAGCCTACTTGGCAATGTTGAGATGTGCTTTGGAGTCTTGGTGGGGTTTCTAATGAATTTGCTTGAAGAATTGCAGGAGACCAAGGAAGAGAAGGGCTTCCCCTTTGCAAGGACCAATGATTCATCAGCTACCAAACATTGGGCTACAGCACTGGCCCAGTGGATTGAGGAGGGCGAGGAGGGCGAGGAGGTATCAATGACCACTTCTGACATGAGAGGGGAGGCGAGTGCAGCAAGTGAAGCTGATCAGCTTCCAAAAGAACAGAAAAATCGAAGCAATAAGCCGTAAATGTAACATAAATCTCACTTTATGTAAACACTTCCTTACTGGCAATGAAGACATGCTTGCAATACTGATCACATCCTTTGACCCCAAGTAGTTTTATTTGTTCAAGGGCAGCAAGCAACCTTTTTTAGTGGGTTCAGTTGATCATGTAAGCTCTTTGTCAGAGGCTTGACGTTTTGCCTCAAAATGAGTCTTATCTCCCCTCCAGAGGAGCTGGAGTAAGGCAGGGAGGGAACAAATGATTATACCATGGTTTGAAACAGCCCTGATACACTCAGCAGACAGGTAGCTTGAATTCTTCTTCCATTTAAAACACTTAACACACCTACAGTGCCTGTTAATATACCCACCAACCGCCTCTCTCTACCCCGTGCAATTGTTTGAACACCCAATGATGGACTTTATTGAGCTTAGCACATCAGATGGGAAATCAAATCATCTCGTCATGGTAGATATGTTGTCCAAATGGGTGGAAACCTTTCCCGGCGTCTCAACAAACTGCCAGTGCGATCGCGAAGGCGTTGTTACGAGAGATTATCCCAAGATGGGGTATCCGGAGTAGAATATCTGGCGGTAATGGCAGACATTTTGTCAATGAAGCCACCCAACCACCAAGCGTGTATTGGGGCATTAGATCTAAAACCCTGCTGTGCTTATGAGCCGGTACAGTAATAACGGTACTCTAAAAGCAATGTTATATGCTGCAAGGACACGGGCCATCCCTGGACAAAGGCCCTCGCCAAGGTGCTGATGTGCATCAAGATGAGGAAAAGAGCACAAACTAATCTCTTTTCTGATGAGATTCTTTTCGCGTCATCCCCCCGAACACGATGTAGGAGTGACAACTCCTCTCTCACTCCTGTCCTCCACTAATCTTTGTGACCATGACAAACTTTCCTGTTGCATTAACTTTAGCTTTGTGTTCCCAGATACCAGGAAGCAGGTGTCTACATCCCTTCCTTGGGTAGCAGACTAAGAATTAGATTACATGGAACCTGGTGATTTCATGTTGAGCAAAGATTCTGGCAAGACTCCATTCCAGGTGCAAGCGGTTGTCATCTCCGACGGATTTACCAACGTTGCAGGAAGACAAGGAGTGGCGTGCAACCGAGGTTCAGTGTAGCCTAAGAGGGATCTATGCGCCTGCGAACATCACGAATGCCCAGCAGACAGCAATCACCCTGTAAACATGTGGAGCCTCTATGGATAGAGTTTGAATAAAATATGCAAAGATACGTCTTCCCTCTTCCTCCGATCTCCGCAACATACCGTTTCCTGGTGAGCGCAGATGGCTTCATCTTTGATGGGTCTCCAACATGTAGCCTGGTAGCACAGTGGTCATCACTCCCGCCTCATGGCAAGCAGATTCCTGGTTCCTTTCCAACTGGTCCTGGATCCCCTCGCCCAATGACGACTGGGATGGGTTCCAGCATCCCCGCAACCCTGAGTAAAACAAACGATAGATAATAAATGAATTAATGATTTAGGTACCTCCAAGTTTTGCAATACGCCTATTATGATATCACAATGAAAAGTAGGCCCTGGTTTTCCTCGGAATATCCCTCGAAATGTCTCATGCATTCCCTTATCATCGTCTCTGACTTTTCACTGAAAGGCGACAAAATATTTTAATCCACCCAAACTCATGCGAGCCTGAGAGGCACCGCACTGAAATCGGACTCTTTCCCACCGTTAGCAGTCACAAGGTATTGTTTAGCTCCATCGCATAATCTTTAACCCCCCCATCCATTCTCTTCTCTTCCTCCTTTGCGCTTCCTCCGGGGCGCCAGCCTCCATTTCGTTACTCAGAAGAAGAAAAAAAAAAAAAAGCCGTGGCTCATCTGCATGCAGAGTGTCTCGGTTCCAGCTGCGATCGGAGGGGATTGAAATGGAAAAATGCGATGGCATGGGTGGTCGGCTGAGCGGCGAGTTGGGGGATGGGAGTGGCAGAGGGGGTTTGAGGGAAGTTATCGCGGTTTCGGGACTAAACCAAAGAGGCGGTGGATCATACGCTCCGGAACAAGTGCTGTAACCTTGCGCACGTACACACTGAGGTGAATAAATCCCGCCCATCCCATGGCCAGAAATTGACCTTCAAGAGAAGATCTATCAAAACAAAGAGACGTTCAGATGGATTTGCCGATATTTGAAATGAATGAACTTTGAAATGAATGAATTTTGTCGCAGTTGGGGAGTCGGGGCAATATGGCCGATCTATTCCGCCAGATCCTCTCTCTAAAACCAATCACGTCAACCGTAAATACAGTTTACTTAATCGAACTTGGACACTCAAATGATACCGAACTCCAGGTGAAAAGAAAAAGCCAGGTTCACGTTTTTTAAGCCCTGTTTAATTGATTGACAGGTGCCTAGAAAACGAGCCCCCCGTCTCGACACCCCTTTTATAAAACGTCGGCCCTCCCTCTCTTTTTCTCCCCCACCATCTCTATTCATGAGATTATTTTCTTTTTTTTTTTCTTGTGCGTCCCCAGGAAGGGGGCCGCAGATGTGAGACGGGGAAACAGAGAAAAAAAAAACACACTGTAGTATAATGGAAAATGAAAGCGGTTTGTGGATATAGATGCAGGGAGGTGATTCACTCCTTCTCTGGTCGTCTTGACCGACAAATTAAGTGAGAGAAGCGCTTGATCTGGAGTCAGAGCGACGGTGGCATTACACACAATATTTTTCGTTCCAAGAAAAAAGGCAATACTTTGTGTATTTTTCTTGGCAGTAATACTCCTCTCCTTCAGTTTAAAAGGGAGACGCTGCAAAATGGGAGTTAACACGACCGCTGCATTCAAGCGCATCGTTGGATCCGTTCCGTGCACGTGCCCGTCGGCAGGAGCGGATTAACAAAGAGGTCTGACGGGCTTGTTTGCTGGAACAGTGGGACGATTTGACCTCTGCGCAGCGGGGGTCAAGGTTGGAGGGGTGGGGGGGGCACGGTGAGTCCAGGGGCAAATGAGGACGCACTGGAAGAGTTCCAGGAGAGAGAAGAGGGAACTTGTGAGTGTGTGTGTGTGTGTGTGTGTGTGTGTGTGTTGGGGGCGGTATTCGGATCAGGATAAAACGCATGGTGGCGCCTTTACCTGCAACATTATGTATTGGTGGTGGAGAGTTGAGTGTGTGTGTGTGTGTGTGTGTGTGTGTGTTGGGGGCGGTATTCGGATCAGGATAAAACGCATGGTGGCGCCTTTACCTGCAACATTATGTGTTGGTGGTGGAGAGTTGAGTGTGTGTGTGTGTGTGTGTGTGTGTGTGTGTGTGTGTGTTGGGGGGGTATTTGGATCAGGATAAAACGCATGGTGGCGCCATTACCTGCAACATTATGTGTTGGTGGTGGAGAGTTGAGTGTGTATGTGTGTGTGTGTGTGTGTGTGTGTGTAGACTGTCATGTTGTTGTTAGATCCTTTTCTGACTCCCATTTCCCTCATGTTTCCTTGATTCAATTGTGAAACCTTTCAGGAAGTCACAAGATAATCACAAGCCGTGAATTCACAGGATGCAGGTCAGGAGACCCTGGAGTGTGTGTTTGAGTGTGTGAGTGTGAATGTGCGTGCATGCTTTAATTTCGGAATGTGTTTTCTATTCTTGTGAGAAAAGAGATTATTTCAGATGGCTTATTCAGCTGTGTGTGTGTTGGGCGAGCGAATCAATTACAATTAGTAATTGACATTTTTTTTATCATTCAAAGAATGTATTTTATATATTCATCCCTGTCCAACATTGTAGGGATACTGACTTTATTAATACCACGCAGGGGAGTTATTTTCTTGTATTTATATTGATTGTATTGTGATCCATATTATTGATTTTGAAATGATTGCATGGTGGCATGAGGATATTTCAATTAAGGGATTGTTGAAAGTCAAAAAAAATTACCCACAAGTCTGATGTAAAACAATATCAACAACAAGAAATGACAAAAAACAGACAAAATATGGAGGGTTAAAAAAAGAAAAAAATATCCTAAAGTTTGACACAGAAATTTGAAAGCCAAAAATGTTAGCAAGAATAAAAAACAGAAACAAAAACAATCACAACTGTATCATCGAAATAGCTTAAAAAAATCATGAATGAAGTAGGAAAAATAATGTTAAAAAGAAGGGAGAAAAGACATAATTTAACTATAAACAAGCGGAAAACTGACAAAAAAATGATCACACAATAATAATAATAATAATAATAATAGTAATAATAAAAATAGTAATTGGATATATATGATTGAAAAATGAATTTGAAAGATTGGTATTCGGTAAAAAATTACCATAACCACAAACGCTTAAAATAAATAAAATAGTATAAAATATACTTATTTTACATTTATTTATATTTAAATATATATAAGAATAAGAAAACGTAAAAGGTAGGAAAAAACCATAACCCTAAATAGAAAGAGGGAATGTCTCCCAAAATAACCCACGAGCTACTAAAAAGAAAAATCAAGAAATTTCCAGCCCAAAATGATTGCAAAATAATGAAAATGAAAATTAAAATGGAAAAGAACAGAATTAATTTCAAAACAAAGCTCAAAAAAAGGGCCTGAATAAGTACAATTTTTCAGATGCTCCCCCCCATAGGAAAAAAAATACTGTTAAGAAATCTCATGATCTCATGTAATTTTTCCCTGTGTGTGTCTGAACCCCCTCCCCTCCCCCACAGCGTTTCCATGGTGACGCTGTCGCAACTATGATGAGTTCAACACGGGGGGTTCAGGCTCTAAGGGAAACCTGCCAGGTCGACTCACTGGGTTCGGTCAGTGTCTGACGTCTCCGCTTGGCATTTCTTTGAGCTTTGGGAAGGGGGGTGGCAGTCAGAGATAAAGAAAAGACACACACACTCTCTCTCTCACACACAACCAACACACACACACTTAAACCCAAGCTCAGCGTCACTTCATCAACTATCTCCAGACAGTGTCGCCACTGAAAGAAATGTAGGATCAAAGCTTGAGCGTCTTGACGTGCACAACTGGAAGTCTGCAACTGCTGGTTACACACATGCACACACACACACACACACACACACACACACACACACACACACACATCAGGCTTGGCTTTGTAGACCACCATTTGTTTGGCGGCCTCCTCCCCCTCCGACAGGTGGAGGGGATTCAGGCTTCATCTAGTGAGATGCTCACAAATAACCCACAAAGACCCGCAACACTGACACATGGTTAGTATTTTGCCTTTGCACATGTTCACACACACACATGCACACGCGCACACACACACACACACACACACAACTGCTGCAGTGGCTTGTGGTGCCTGGCAGGCTTAGCAGCACGTTGCTTGTTCACACCACCTGCTCTCAGACCAAACACACCACAAGGAAATGACAGCACACTGAAGCATACACAAGACAGGTGTGTGAGGATGTGTGTGTGTGTGTGTATGTCCGCATATGTGTGTGTGTGTGTGTGTGTGTGTGTGAGTATCCTGAGACATCAGGGTCAACAGGGTCAAACTTCTTCTACAAAAAGCAAACAATCAATTCTCATGAGGCCAGAGCATTTTTCTCACTTTCTAAGGCCTGAGGCTCAGAAACACACACACACACACACACACACATACACACACACACACATGCACACAAACACACACACATACAAATACGTACACATATCTTTTGACCTTGCACCAATTTCTACGAACACCATGCGTGTGACGGCTAAAGCATGACTAATCCGCTGCCTTTCTTAGCATATTAAAGTAATATGAGGAAGGGGAAACATTAAAATTTAGAGTTAAAATTTAAGATGGAAATTAGAACCAGGGAATCCAAATTAGAACCAGGGATTCGAACGCGATCATTCTATCATTCGGACGCGGCAGCGGCACAGTCTGATTGGATTTCATTGTGGAACGGAGCTGGGATGGTGGCTGAAAAGTTGTTGGTTCACCTTACGAGCGTTGCCGCCGTGCCCTTGAGCAAGACGTTCGACCCCTGCAATGCTGCTTGGTGTTTTTACAGGCCAGCCGTTTCACTCTGTCCTCCCTTCACGTCCTGCAAGAGATTAATAAATACATAATATGAAGTGGATTTTACATGGACACACAAACAAGCACAAGCATTCAGCCTTTATACTCCTGCTGATTATGGCATAAATAGATATACAGACACTGCTCAAAAAAATAAAGGGAACACTAAAATGACACATTCTTGATCTGAATGAATGAAATATTCTTATTAAATACTTTGTTCTTTTCATAGTTGAATGTGCTGACAACAAATCAATGGAAATCAAATATATAAACCCATGAAGATCCGGATTTGGAGTCACACTTAAAATTAAAGTGGAAAAATACACTGCAGGCTGATCCAACTGAGGTGTAATGTCCTTAAAACAAATCAAAACATATCAGTTTTGTTTCCAGATTGATTTCACAGAAATGTGATTGACTTGGAGTTACATTGTGTTGTACAAGTGTTCCCTTTATTTTTTGGAGCCTGTTCTCACCCCATCAAGGTGTTATTGTGTCTCCTTCAAGCTCTGGTCCTTCATGTTCCTAGGATTGCGCTTCTCTTGACAAAGATCTCAGATGTTCTTCCTGGAATCTGCCGCAGTCGCTCTCCACGCTTGGGGGTTTCCGCTCCAAGTGACCCGTTCACTCCTGAAACCACAATTGCTCTCTCCTTCTGATGTTGCTGTCACTTGGGTTCGCTGCATCCCGAGTGCACTATGGCTGCCCTCTACTGTTTGTCCACCATCGCTGTGTCCAGTCTGTTCTCCACCCCCAGTATGTCATATAAAGTCCGGCAGAGTCAGATTTTATCAATATAGGCCCATATCACAACTCAGTTGTCTCATGACACTTTGTGTGGAGCAGGTCTGGACCACACGCTTTGTGATGATAAACAGAAAGCCCACATCCTGTCATGATGAAACCACTTGCCGACAGTGGTGATAAAAAAAAAAAACGCCTTGCAGAAACATCGGACAGGTCAAAGCTTAATGTGGGCGGCTTTCTGTCTCGACAGGTGGGGATTAAAACAGACAGAGCAAGAAAGAGAGAGAAGGTCGTAGTGGTGGAAGTTAAGTGATAAAGACAGAGGGAGGGACAGGCATAAATATTCAATGACTACTTTAACAGTTCTTTATCCTTCTGAAAGGCCACTCACTTGTCCTTGATCATCTTTGGAGGTATCTTTCACCTTGATCCTGCAACCTTCAGCCAGGATGTTCCTGCGTACGATGCGTGCCACCTGGTTACGTGGGTCTTTCCTGCAGGGGTCTTACACCCCGTTGTGTGTGCGCTGGATTGTCTCAGGAGGCTTGACTGCACAGCTTGCATCCCGGGTCCCGTATGGCTGGGCCGACCCCGGCCGCGATCGATCGCGTGTTGTAGGCCCGCTCACGTGTGGCCATGATCAATGCCTCTGCGCCGTCACTTAGTCCGACCTTTTCCAGACGCCGGTATTTTTTCCACCTGCTGACGGTAACGGTCTTATAGGGTCCCTTCAGGATCCTTCTAAAAGGCCCTCTGCTTCTTGAGGCGTTCACTCTGCAGGTCATCATCTTCCTGATGCTTCCTGAGGATCTGGTGCTTACAAGTCTTCAGTCGCCTGTTTTCCACTTAGTGTATAGCCTTGTGACACTGGAATTATGGTGACAACTTAACAGACAGTGCGAGGAGCCTCCTTGTCTTTATATATAGTTTCAATTTTCTTCCATATATATATATATATATATGGAAGAAAATTGAAACAAAAATAAGTAACATATACACACATTTTTTTTCCATTCAGGCATGCTAAATTGTTTGATAAAAAAAAGAACACTTATTCTTTTTCAACAGCTACTTGCTTATTAGGGAATCCACTTGATTGTTGTAAATAGCTTGTCATAAACATAAATTATCATAAATATCTAGCAAGCAATCAACTAAAAATGAAATTGGCCACTTATTTCAATCATTTCCATGTCTTCAGTTTATTCACAACAAAAAGACAAAAAAAAAGGGGGGGGGGTCAGAATAATGTGTTTGCTGTTGGTAAATTCATGGAAAATTGAAATGGTTAAGATTATTATCATTCATTATGCATAAAACCTGCTATTAATTATCTTTTCTTCAATATGAAGTGAATTGTTTTAAATAAATCAAACAAATCAGGAGTCACGTTGAAAAAATGACCTACCATTTGCCCTGTAGAGCAGCTGAAAGAATCAAAAGTTAAATACCAAGTCCAAAAAGTGACCTAAAATTCCTGAAACTTGGCAGATAAAGCATCTAGAAATTATACTTGAGTATAGCACAAACAAAATTATGAAAATCAGAGAGAAATCAGGAAGGTATGTGGGAAAGTGAGATTTTCGAAGACGGCCACCGAGTCTCGCGATAGTCAGCTCGTTCCCGTCATCTCGCGACCGTGTCTGCTGTCAAAAAGACTGGGTCAGGAAGTAAGTGACGTAAGGCTGGCAGAATGTGCCAGGAAAGAGGGTGTGTGTGCATGTGTGGGTGCATGAGTTTGGGGCTTTGTATTATTGCTGCGTTTGTAGGAGCTCTCCAGATAGTGAGTCTATTTTAGCAACTTGTGGGACAGAAAACACTTCTTAGTTATCTGCCGTTTTCAGCCCGGAGGAGGTGAGGAAGGTTCCTCAAGCCGTGTGCAAGCAGACGTGCATGCGCACCCACATCCTACACATTCACACGTTTTCATAAATGAGGTTGGTCCCCACCCGTCCAAACAGTTGGCTTGCGGCTGCGCCCAGACGGATGGCGGATTCCACGCATTTGCTTTGCGCCACTCAAGGACATGTTCATCCTCCTCCTGGTCTGAATTACAGGGCGAGAAAGGTCAGGGGGTGCAAGGGGAGGGTCAGGCGTTCTAGAACAACTGACTTGGTTTGGGGGAAGGTGATGTAGAACCTTGCTGTTTGAGAAACAAGTGTGCGCACACTGATAATATCTGTTCACCTTCTACAAGGACCGGTGACTAGCGAGGACACAGGGACGTAGCAGCGCAGCCCGTTAACACTGGCTTCCGGTTGCGGAGCCTTGTGTTTGTATCGCTGGCAACAAGTTGAATGCCAGAGTGTGCACATTATTTGACAAGCGCCATTCGTTTTTGCGCAAGGGGGGAGGTGGGTATTCTATAGGCTTTGGCGCCCTCTTCAGGCCGTGGGATAGAGCGCACGTGGATCATGCGCTTCCGGATCAAGTCGCTTGGGTTTGTACGTTCACGCGGCCGTGGTGGGTCATGTGGTTGAAATGCTGCCAATAGTCTATTTATACACATGCATTAATCAGGGATCCCTGATTGACCAGATTGGTTGGCGTCCCTCACCAGCGACCTAACAAGTCTATTTGGGGGAAATGTGGTCATTTGCTTGTTGAGCTGGCCAGGTTGGGTCAGACATGAAGGGAGCTCTACAGGGCCAACCGGGGATGAGCGGCGTGCTGGTGAGGGAGATGCTGGCAGAAGCCCTCACGGCTCATGGGTGGCTTTTTACTGATTAAGGGGCAACGCCGGCGCGCAGTGCGATGGCCTTTCGTGGCCAGGATGAAACGACAAATTGTCTAAAACCAATGAGCAGAAATCAAACAAGACGCCTCCGCTGCTCCACAGACTGCTAATGGTCACTTTTAAAGCGACAGCTTGCCGGGCTCTATTTCCCAGCCCACTGGCAAACCTGAGATGTAGCTTGGACCAGAAAAGTCAACGCAAATCAGCCGAATCTTCAGGGTCACGATGGAAATTTGACAGGCAAATCGGGCCTTGGGTGTCAGAGATGGTAAAACATGATTTTCAGTCAAAGACAAAACGCCTGATTGAATTTCTGGAAAAAACATTTTATTAAACAGATTTCTTGTTTGCAGCTGCAACCTGTGGGAGGGAAAAAAAAAAAGTAGAGTCAGACGTTTTTAAAAGTCCTGCAGCAAAGCTGTCATTGTGCTTTTTAAAATAATATTCATATTAAATCTATTTTCTTGAAAGGGGAGGTTTTATTTTGGTGGTTTATTTAACTGATCAAATTAAGCTGCCGAGATCTAAATGTTCCTTATTTCCATTACATTTCCTCCAAGATTTCCCATTATCCAGCACACTATTGAGTTTAGACATGAAATTTTGACACACTGCATTAAGATTCTATCAAAATGCGGTTTTAATGGGGCTGACTGAACACAAGACAAAGTATTTGCTGTAAAGCGCTGTCTTTTTGTGTTCTCCCTGCTGTTAAAAGTATTGAATGACTTTGCTTGCAAGAGAATAGTTATCTAAAAAGCCACCAGGAACTACAGCACACAATGGGGATTCGTGGAGGGATGGGGAGCCACAATGCGCTTCCTGCCAGTTTGTGCAGCGGACGGGGGGGGCGAAGGGAGGGGGCTGGGACCTGGTCTGCTCATCTGCTTGCTGCTTATTAGCATTGGATAAACAAGGAGAATGCCGGCGCCATACGGCAGAGTTGCCAAGCATGAAATTTCCTCCTCATGTTCGCCCCCTTTACCCTTGGATTGTTACAACACTGCTTCTGCTTCTGACTTGACTAAGCTCAACTGCCATTTGTTTATTAAGTGAAGGTGAACAAACATCATCCAAGACGGACCTCACACAGAGGACAGAGACTAGTCAAGGACAAATCTCTTCAAAAGTCATGCTCAATTGATGGTGGGTCCGTGTGTCGTCAAGACTCAATGAAGGGATTTCCCAGGGTCAACCATGCCTATCATTCTATCGTGCATATAATTGTCACATGGAATGAGAGCAGCATCAACCTCAGATAGAACTCACCCCGGTGACATTGAGTAACAACATTCAACTACAAAAGGAGCTGTTGTAAAACCAAAGTGGAGAAAGAAAAAAAGACCAACACAGTTTGAAAGCCACTCAGTGACCCGTTCTTCCATAGACGGTGCTAATTCAAGCCAGTCTCTTCAGTAAACAAATGTGTAATACAGAGGCAAAGCAGTTTAATGGTTTGTTCTTCTGCTGAATGAATTGCATCTTGAATTAATCACACATACTGAAAGAAATACTCTGTGGTACACCTTGATAAAGGTCCTAAAGTGAGGCCAAAGAATTTGAATTTTTAGACAAGGCTAAAACCAAAGTTAAAAATGATTTCTTGCATTATGTCAGTGGATGGTAGACTTTTCATATGGCAAGTCGTGCTCAGAAAGCTTCAACACTGCCGGTTCATGTTTTGTACGAAACTCCTAATTAAATCATCACAGAGAATGACGTTTTTTTTTCCCTATCATGGTTTTACAGTCATCCTAGTAGCGCAGCAAAGCCATGGAAGCAGTCTGAAATGCAGCAGACCATTGAGTGCTGAGTTCTGATTTTGAAGCTGGGCAATATTCCTTGATGGACTGAGACCTGCGACATGGAGGTTTACACTGCAGTCACATCCCACCATGTCCAACCACGATGATACCAATTCACCTTCACTTAGTAACATCATTAACAGATGGAGCGAAAAAAAAACAAACATACAAAACCACACTTGTATTCCAGATCCCCTTACTATGAGCAAATGTGATGTTTTTGGCATATTAGGGTTTCAACCTCAAGACATATATTAATGTTTGTATCAGCATCAATACTGCCCATAAACACTAACTGTAGCTATTCAGTTCCAATTATTTCTGTCTCAAAGAAGCCTCATGCATATCACAGGTGTTTGATGCAACGTTTCCATGTTTGAGCAGTGGTGGTACACGAGAATACAAGCGTTACATATTCTAGCACACTTAAAGAAAACATCTATAACTAATTCATGATTTCAGGGCATTGCACATATTCCTGAGGGAAATATCTGCATTTGTACAACTAGAGAGAACTTTGGTATCAAATAAACTCAAGTGATACCATCCATATGACTGTACATACTGCTCGACTTTTATTACAAAACTAAAATACAGATGGGGGACTATGCACAACAGTTACAATGTATGGATTCTTACCTGGCCAGCAATCCTGTCAAGATCTCTGGTTCCCTGGGAAGTGAGTCTACGACCACTGAAAGGAACACAAATTAGGGTAAATTACAAAAAATGGAGCTACAAGGACTCTTCACACAGTCATTCCAGTTAGATAAATGCATCTAGGCCAGGCCCAATATACTGCATCAAGGTCGAAATCAAAAAGTTTTTTAACCCATCCCCCCCCATTTCAGAAATAAATTATTCAAAAGACCATTTAACTTTGCCATTGAAATTCAAAGACATGACCAGAACGCAGTTACAATAGTTTGTGTTCGACAGTTCTTGCAAATACATCTTTTTGTACAGTTATAAAAGGATCAACCAATTATCCAACTGGAATATTAAACTTTTGCATTTGTCTTTAACACACCTTATGTTCTGTTGGGTGATGTGTTCTGCCATTAATAAAGAAATGTGATATTTTGATTTGGAGGTCACATACTTTGCAACACTGGCTTTCTTGAAGTTGCGAGTTACTTTCAAATTGCAAGTTGATAGAGGTGCAAATAACACAGCACAACAGTGAGCTACATGTCAGCAGCTTAAATATCAGTTGAGACCCCCAGAGGCAAAGTTTTGAAATAAAGAATTAAAGCATAGGCCAACTTCAGTTAGTGACAGTGGATTTTTCTGCAAACAGGGAACCAAAACACCGAATTCTTAGTTCACAAAGGGTTCATACAAACATATGACCAGGCAATTCCCTACATGTGATACTGTGAGGTGTTTGAGAATGTAATGGAACATCACCTCAAAAACCAAGGGTAAGTAGCTTTTCCAGCACATTTTGGATTCCTGTCCATGTTAACCAGTGTCAACCAACTGCTATCAACTGAACCAGTTACTATGACAAGAAGATTTTGACAAGTATGTGAACAAGCCCTGAAAGACTGAGAACCTCCACAGACATTTTGAATGAACCACACAGGGACGCCCTTCACTTGGCAGGGGTAACTCATCTCACAGAACATTAAAAATGTTACCATGACCAGTCCACTGTAGATTTTTTAGGTCTATTATCCAAACTAATAAGCATCTGTGGTAGTAAATTTAAGTTATGATAATACTGGGTACACACTAACCCATTGGGGTCCTTCTCAATCATCTTGAGCAACTCTAGGGCCTGGAGCACTTTACGGGCCACGTTCTTGGATCCCACGCTGTAATGAGCTGGGCAAACACCGTTCCTCTTGCGACCTCCATAAATCTTGGTCATGGAGCCAACGCCAGCTCCGCCACGGAGGTAAAGGTGGCGCACTGTTGAAGCTGTTGGAGCAGAGACAATGAGTTAAGCCAAAAGATATAATGGTGTCAAAGATGGCTGTGCAAAGTCAGCACTTTGAAGTTTGCTCAACTTGTAAAACCTTAGTTATGATAGATAACTACAACATGGCTCACCAGAAAGAAACAAAATATTGATATTAACTTACAATTACTTTGTTATATTATCACCCCTCACACATACACACAGACTTAATGATCCAGACATTTTTGTGAATTAATCATTGGAAGTTAAGAAGATAAGACTAGACAATGGTACACATTAAACAAGACTAGCCAAAAAAACATGTAAATGAATTGGGCTGCAGTCTGATTTCTTAGCCTGTTGTGAGCAAAATCTGCACATCACTCATGACAAAATCAGATGCAGTCAAAACCAGACTATAACCGTGATTACAAAATGTCAGTAATTTGTTAGAGGCGCATTAACTCATGGAATTATCGCAACAACAAATGAAATCATCAAGACAGATTGTCCAATAGACTGATTGGAAACAGCAAATTTTAAACACTATCATGACAACGCTTCATTTTCAATGTGAAATATTACCAAACCCCTTGAAAATTGGAGTAATAGAGTTATCAAACACTTAAATGAGGATTATATGACACAACTAGAAAGTTCTGTGTGAAATCTCAACAGTTTGTCACTGAAATCACTTAGAATCTAGTACTTAACAGTAAAGGGCCAGCAAGTACTTGACGCTTGAAAAATGGAAACAGTGCAAAATGAATACAAACCAGCACGGATGTAGAACCAGTTTTCATCACTGGGGGCCAGTTCCTTGTGTTTTCCCAGTTTGACCAGGTCCACCCAGTCAGGCACCTTCAGCTTTCCTGACCTAAGATGAAACAGATATTACTGTTTGGGTCAAATCCTACCAAGTTGCCCTGAGATTAAGAAGAGAATCTCATCTACAATGAACTTTTGAGTTTGATTGCACATAGATGTCTACGAAAAAAAACTCACTTCTTCAGGAAAGCCGCCAGTGCAATGACGAACTCCTGCTGATTGACGTCTTTCACTGTGATACCAGGCATCTGATCAAAGTAAAAATAAAACCCCAAATATTTACAAAATACACGACTTCATGGCTTGAGTGAAAAGTTTACTCTACACATCGAGCCTGATTCAGAAGAACCACAACAGGCACGATTCACATGCGAGCAAGATTCACAAGTGACAAGTACTGGCACTTCAGCAAAGCAAAGGTTCAATCATTTCCCAGAAACTTGCAAATACGTTTGAAAACATCAAATCCACTCCGTTGGGCTTTAAATTGGTCAAATTGACAAACACTTCTGTAACGGCTACATGTATGAAGCTTTCGCAGATATGGTAGCCAGCATTAGCCTTTTAACCATGTGTCGCCGATTTTCTTTGCAAAGCGAATAAATCCCGTCGTATTACTTTCCGAATAAAAGCATGACTACTTTTAAGACACCACCGAATTCAAAAGTGTAGCGCCATTTACATGTAACATGACGTGACAACGAACAATGTAAGTTTTATGAAAGCTAGCCGGCGGCTAGCAGGCCTCAGCCAGGGAGCATGGGAGCAGCCATTACTAGCTCCCCATTACTAACAGCGTGATGCTCAAGTACAGCACCAGTAAATAAATTAAGCGATGGCGACGACCATTGTAAATCGTTACCACTTTGTTAATAGACACATAATAAGATACCTGACATCAATTTGATGTTAGAACGGAGAGAAGTAAAGGTGAAAAACAGGATTATATCAACTCGCAATACAGCTAGCGCCTTACCCTGCTTGTGGACAGCGAAGGGAAGAGGGTGATACGGGGTTTCCAACTCGTGTTAAAACGGGCAAATCCCGTCTTATCACGCGAGAGCTGGTTATTATTTATTTATTTCTTTATTTAGTTATCTATCTATTTATTTATTTTGTTGCTATCAACTGAAATCTACATTCCAATGAAAAATAGATGATTGTTGTATTATTGGAGGCTCATACAATCATGCAATGTTTTAAAGGAAGGGCAGTTACGTTTTAAATTCCACAGTCCACCTAAGTGCTTGCAGGTGCATTGCGGCTGGATTCCTGAAAATGCTTGAGACTATTCAAATGCAAGATCAGTCAGAAAAGAGATTATACACACAATCTGAGGGCCCACAGTTTATCGTCACATTGATTATCCCTGAGCAGGCTGTGTATTACATTCCCCCCCCCGAGTGTCCCCACATTCCCTGCAAACCAATATAATTTAGCTGTAGTAGCCTATTTAACATGGCAAAATTACTTCCCCAAATCTATTTTCTGGATTTGTATTATGAGTATGGGTTTGTGAAATGAGCCCCTTGATTGAGCTCATTGTGCCCTGCGCTTGGGGCTTGGCCCCTTTGCCAGACAATAGCAGAATGATTTGTATTACATTATATGCTCGGGTGATTTTTTATTTTTTTAATGTGGGCACATTTTCCAGGCCATAACTCAGCCCTAGAGTTCAATGAAACAATTTGCATATAAAACTCTCTTTTCAACTAATTTGTTGGTTGGCTCATGCTTGTTGGTTTATTATTTATCCCTTCTTTGCTGGGATATTATGTATTATTGACGGAGCGGTCTCATATGAAATAACACAGATATTAAAAGATAATGGCAGCCTCATTTTTAGCACTGTCTGACAAATCTGTTTGGATACAACAGTTGATTGTGACTCAGCACGGTGTTTGGTGTCATATGAAGGAGACCTGTCCACTAGGGGTTTCAGTAAACATCCCAGTTGATAACATAAATGAAAAGATTGGTGTAAACTTGCATGGATCAGAGAGAGGAGCTGATTTTGTACCCGTCATTCAGTCAAAAGCGGCTTTTTATTCATTACAAGTTATAATTCAACACATGTTAATAGCTATTTTTCTCTCTACGACACACGAGGATTAACTTGTCAGCTTCCATTAGGGTCCTGTTACGTAACCAGAAATTCATCAACATTCAATTATTCGAAGTTTAGATGCATTCAACTTACATTAACAGGGAATGCATTGGCGTCGCCATGACAACCACACCAGCCAGACTCAGTTTCAGACCCACAATCAACCTGAGTATAATAAAAGGCTGCATGCTTGCACTTGTGTGTATGTGTGTGTGTGTGTGTATGTGTATGTGTGGGTGCGATTGAGATCAACCCAGTGGGATAAATTAGTCAAATTTCAACGAAAAATATAAAAAATAATAAGGATAAAAAAAGACTATACACACGGGTTTCTGTATGAGAAAGGATATAACTAGGTCATGTTCAATTCACTGCATTTACTGAGAGAGACCTCTTCGTCAAATGTCAGCCTCCAATCCATCATCTTCAAAAGCTGCAAATAAGAAGGTCTCCGTGCACATGTGGGAATCGCGCCCTGCGGTCTCTGAGAAGTGCTTTATGTTGAGACATGCGCTTCCAAATTTGCACACAGCAATGAAAGGGTTAAGCCAATTTGAATCTGTGTGGTACATTTTCTTCTCTTTTTCTTGCGTCTCTAAAACAATGGAGCTGTAATTCACCCATAACAACAATCCAAAAGTATTTTGTCCAAAGAGGGTTTGTTTGTTTGGCAGCGTTTTTAATATTTTAATTGAAAAACAGACAGCCTAATTAATAACAAAAGCATTTTAATTAAAATGTCAATTTGTTTTCGCTGCTCTTTCTGGCCCTTTAAGAATAGTTTTAGCCTGATCTGAGCCAAGCGATTCATTATACATCTGATTAGTAGGCAATATCATAGATTTATTGTATTTTCTCTTTATTTAAAAATGAATGAAACACTCAAAGCTGAGGAAATCGGAGCCGGATGCCATGGCCAAAAGCCGTTTTATTGTCAATCAAATGTCCAGTGAGACTGGTATCGGCAAAATGTAATCACTAGATTGCCCATTTTTACACTAAAAAATGCAAATGAAAAAATGAAAATGGTAATATTTTCTAATCAGTAAACTATAACAATCATATATATATTATCATATATCATAGTCATATATATATCATATATATATTATGAAAAAAAAATGTATATATTTTTTTTTCTTCATATATTTTTTATATATTTTTTTATATTTATTGTTTTAGTTTACTGATTAGTTAAACATTTTTTTTTTTTATTTATTGTATCAAGTTATAAATGGTAAAAGTATATATTTTTCGGGGCAAAATTGTGTCATTACAGCATTCTGTGACCCAATCAGTGTGATTTTTCATCCCCGTTTTCGCCTAAAATCTTTGCTGGTGTGTGCATGTGATGCCTGATTCGGCCTTTGCGCTTATCAGTCTAAAAGTGTAGCTGTGATCCAACGTTGACACAATTGATGTGTTTGCACAGTCGGGATGGAGGGATATAAGGCTGGGTGGATAAGCGGAGTTCATAAAGCCTGTCGACTATCCAACCTCTCTCCCACAGCAGACGTAAAGGGGGAGCTGAAAGGCAGGCTGAGGGGGGGGGACTGCAACACAAACTGATCCATCACAAAAAAGGAAAAACAGGTAACTGCATTCTTTTTTTTCACACTTGTGAATAAGCAAGTATTTTTCAGACTCTGATTGATTAATTACAGCTACGAATCACAGCATCAGAGCAATCGCAATTGAAAAGCAACAGCCGGCAGATCAAACTACCATCATTTACCTCCGTAAATCAATTTTTCGTCGCGGCCCTCTGAGACGCGACACGAGAGAGAACTGTGTCAAGCTGCAAATCCGACCGACGGTGAGTTATTTCGTGCAGACTCGATTGCTCTGCAAGAGCGGGCTGTGTGCGGCAGACACCCCAAAAGGTCAACCTAATTACTGGGAACGGACAGGCGGCATACTGGCGGGAAAAAGCTGCAAAGTTCAATTTTCATCCGCCGTGCTTTACAGCGGACTTTTGTTTTCGAGACAAACAAATCGAATGATTTACCAATCATTTTTGACTGCGTTTTGGAAAAAGTGACTTTATCAGAAGGCGCTGCGGCCGTGCATGAAATGTAATGTAATTTTCTGGCGTTCACCGCGTCAGGCCTCTCTGGCGGGGTTTCCACAGAGAGCGGGAATGACTGTCGGTGTGTTTGCATGGCAGTCATGCTTGCGATCCCACCGCCCTGTCAATTCTGGTCCGGCCTGACCTTTTCACTCCCGGGGGCACTCTTACAGCTCTCCGGTGTATATAAAAATATCTGCAATCTACCTGCCAATCTCTGCCCTTAGCGTGACCTTACACTGGTCCCTGCTTCCCGTCTCCATCAGGCTGTGATAACTCGCACCTTATTTGCCTCCAGTGGAGACTTTGGACAACCTGTGGGACAAAACATGAAAAAATAAAATGACACTAACTTTTTGATCTCTTTACTTTTTTTTTTGGTTTGTTTTAAAGTGAATAACAAAAAAAAAAACTTTATTTGAATTGAGAGGATGAAACAAAGTAAATGGATTTAAGTGTGAAACTGGTTGGATCCAATGCAACATTTGGGATTATTCTTGTCAAAATCTTCCTGTGTGGGCAACTGGACTTGAAAGATGTTTCACTCAGGGGTGAAGAAATTCAAGTCCAGTTGCCACGACAAGAAGATTTCCACAAGAATTCACCATGGCCTGGATGACCGAGAACCTCCACACTTGCAGCTATGTATTTGCATTTTTTTAAAGATGATTTATTTAACCCCCCCCAACACTATCAGATGCTACTTTGGGCCTGAATTCCTGACAGGATATAGTGATTTGAAAAACATGACCAAATATTACCGAAAAAAAAAAAGATTTTTTAAATAGCTGAAACTAATATTTCTTCTGCTAATTTTATTTTTAATTTTTTCATTAAATTACACAAAAACTTGCAAATCACACAGCTACAAAATCCTTAAAAAATATTACAAACAAAGGTGAGAAATAATAAAAAAGTATATTTAAAAGATATCACTTAAAATGGAAGAATATTACATTAAAAAAGGAGATATAATCCCTTAAAATCGAGGAAAACAATCTATCAAATAAATACGCTATTAAAAAGTGACAAATAACTGGAAAAATTTGGGGTGGTAGAGGCTGAGGATATTAAATGGAATTGAAATAAAGATCATTCATTTGTGCTCCTACTCCGTTTCCCTCAGACGATGGAGCTGCTGTGGCTTTTCTCCCTCTGTCAGTGTCTGCTCTCCGTGGCTGTCATCGTGGTGAGCGTGAGGCTTTGTATGGTGGTCAGCGGCGGCGGCGTGGGTGGCCGCCCCCACTCGGACCTCCACGCCGAGGTCTCAGGGCCGCCACCTGGGAGTGTTTCCTGCTGCCTCCGTCTGTGCCTGGGCTGGGTCGGGGCCATCGGCGGCGTGGTGGGGATCCCCGTGACGGTCCTCCTCAACCTGAGGTCTCCGCAGTGTCTGTACACGTGCATCACCCTCTTGTGCTGCCCCCTGCTGGTCAGGCAGTTTAGCATGTGGCTGCTGGTGCTGCTCACGCTCGACTGTCACCTGCAGCGTCACCTGGCCGACAGGTGAGTCTCACAGGGCAGCTTCTTTTTTTTTTTTTTTTTTTTTTTTTTTTGTGAGAGTGACCCTACCAACGCTTTCCATCTGTTCCCAGTCGTAAACAAAACAAAATCAATGAAAGCCAAACAGAGAAAAGCCCGGGATCGCAACACATCTGTAGCTCAATCTCTAAAGATGTTAAAAATGAAAAGGCTACAAGGGTATTTTTATTTATTTACCAGCCTCTCTGTGAAACCCCATGTTATTTATTCATCGTGGTTTTTTTTTTGTGTCATCATTTCCTTTGTCATTGTGGCCAGGGTGAACACCTTATGAATTTAACTGGTGCGTCCCTCACATTTAACAAGTGTATCCCTCACAGCCCCTGGCTATTTTTAAGTCATGGATAACAAATATAATTTTCATTTACTTGATTATTAAATGAGTTTTTTTTTCCTGATAGTCATACAGGAATTCATGCCAAAAAAGCAGAAAATAAAAGATTTTCCCGTAAAGCACGTTTATGCAGTAAAAATGACATACATTTTTGTATTTTTCCTTTACTTGAAGCTAAAAATTTAGAGCGTGTCAGTTTGATCCTGTAACACAACATAAGATTTGAAGCCACTGTGCATGTATGTGTGTGTGTGTGTGTGTGTGTGTGTGCACGCAGGTACCCAACAGTGGTGACCCGCAAGCGATGCCTGTGTGTGATCCTCCTCTGCTGGGTGGCCTCCGTCTTGTCCTCCTTTGCCCAGTTCATTACTTCGGATTTCCCCGACACCCGGCAGGGCACTGGCCTCGGGCTGGATGGCAACCGGACCGATTCCCCGCCCGGCGACACCCGTCCCTCCAAGTACCATCCCGACCGGAAGGTGATTGGGAAGTATCTCCCGTACGGAGGCTTCCTGTCGAAGTTCTACACGGAGGACACGCGTAACTTCACCTACGCGGAGATTCACGGCAGCCATTGGGGCATTTGTGCCCCGGACGCCGTCTTCAGCCCCGCTTTTTTGCTTTACGTTCACGGCACCGCCGCTTTCCTGCTGCCATCGCTTTGCTTACTGGCCATCTATCTTCACCTGCTCTTCAGGAAGCCCAAGAAGAGCTCCTTAGGTGGCTCCAAACATGACTCCAGCGGGCTCCGCCCTCTGGCTCTGTCGCTCTCGCTTTTAATCGCGTTATGTCTGCCGCTCCATGTCATCCACGCTCTCTTGGTTTTGGCTCCGGGCACCGATCCGCCTGTCTGGACTCACGCGGCAGCCTTGTTCCTCTTCCAGCTTTATGGCCTGGCGCCTCAGCTGCTCTTCACCCCTTCAAGAAAATCGTCCGAGAGGAGGGAATGCGTCGGGGAGGTGCGGGGCGAGGCGGCGGGGGCGACGTCTTGGGGTTCGTCTAAATGCACCCTTAAGGTCAAAGAATGTCCGAAAGTTTGAATCCTTGGCCAAAAGCTCCTTCGAAAAGCATCCCGTTGGCGTGGCGGAGGAGGAATGCGCACATTCCCGTTGCCGCATTTCTTTCGAATCAACGTCTAACATGTTTCAAACAACCCACAAAAGGAAATGGGCCAGTTAATTACGGGGATCGCGCCAAATGTCAGCATGGAAAATGAAGTCTCCCGGCGATGACGACTATCACGATCACAGATGTCTCATTCTTTTGACCGCTCTTCCTGCGGGCTTTTTTTTTTTTTTTTTTTCACTCTACGCAAAGCCAACCAGCAGTAATATAGATATATGAGTGACAGCCTTTAATTAAACATGCGGTAATAATACGGTGGTCCAGAGAGGATGCGGCATCGCAGGGAAAACATAATTAACCTGCTTTTGACATACTCTTCATGGGTGTTTTGATTAAACCTGTAAATACAATGTGAGGCTGTCTTGTAATAAAAAGGGTTCTTGCGCACTCTAATTGGATTGTTCATCTTGAACCGTGTTTACGCAAAAGGGAAAAAAAAAAAAAAAAAAAACCTTACTGATTTCGTGTTTTGTCCCGAGCTTCTCTCCGTTTTCTTCCATCATGGCGGGGGTAGAATCCCCAGCCGGAGCGTATCGACGCAAAAATCTGGCAAAGGAGGGGGAAAATAGTCCCTCCTTCCCACAGGGCGCTGCTGCTGCTGGCGCCTGTTCAATCGTTCCGTCTGTCCAGGAGCTGATTATGCCGGGCCTCGACACAGTCGGCCGCCTCTATCGATCGCTTCGTACTTTGTCGCCACTTTGCACACTCCCCCGCGCCTACCAAGGGTCAAGGTGCCGAGACCGGCGATAATGCGCGCGTGCCGATCCCAGCGTGTGCGTTTAATCCGATCTGTTGGCGGCGTGAATGTGGCACTTGTGTTTGGATGGGCTGTCGCCTTTAGCTGGAAGCCGTGGAAATGAAACGCGGTGGAGGTGGGCGACGAACCATGGCCGGATCCTGATTATAAAAGTAGCTTCACAAACCGCTACAGGGGTTAATCGAAGAGTCATTCATTCATTCATTATCCATACCGCTTATCCTGCACTGGAGTCTATCCAAGAGAGGCCGGGCTCACAATGGACAGGTCGGCGGTCGATTGCAGGGCCACATGGAGAGACAAACCACCAATCACTCTCTTATTGAAATGTCTGGGCAATGTCTAGGCCTCAAATTGGCCGACTGCGTGTTTTTGGATTTTCGGGGGGGATCCCGGAGGAGAATGTGCAAGAGTCGAACCAGGGATCTTCTGGACGAAGCGCCAACCCAAGGGTGCCCCCGCATTTTCTGCTTGCAAGCAGCTTAGAAATGACAATTAAAATGATCTACCTTATAAAAAAAATGATAGATAAAAAAAATAATAAATAAATAATAAACAAATAAATGAATAATAATAAAAAAAATAATAATAAAAATGAAAAACATATATTTATCTTTAATATATTAAGTATTCTTTGTTGTTTTTTTTTTCTCTGCTGCAGGTTCAGAGAAAGAGATATTACAGATAAAAAATAATAAATAAATAATAAACAAATAAATAAATCATAATAGAAAATAATAATAATAATAAAAATGCAAAACATATATCTATCTTTAATATATTAAGTATTCTTTGCTGTTTTTTTTCTCTGCTGCAGGTTCAGAGAAAGAGATATTACAGTTTGGACATTTCCGCAAAGCATTTTCCAACTGCTGAAAAATGATTAAAAAGTTCAAACTGATAAAACATAAATAAACCTGCACAATTTGTGTCTGATAATAAAACAAAATAGGAAATTGACTTTATCTCTCTTCATGTGTCATGTTAAATAACATGTTTATCAAAAAACAGGATTAAACAGTCCGACAATGCCGCTTCGGAATAGCAACGACAGATTAGGCGAACGCATACGACATTGTGAAAAAAATTGAAATTTTATGTAAATAAGTTGGAGGTTAATCAGGTGACGCGGTAGCTTGCTAGAGTTTTCCAGTTGTTGGTGTTGCGTCAATCACGCGCAGTTGTATTTTAGCTGAAAAAAAAAAAACAAAGTCGGGAAAACGAACCCAATCAGGCCTGAGTGCTCTGGATCTCACGGACGAAATGACTGTTTGAAGAGCACGCTTCTTCACGAATATTCCTACTTTTATTAACCATCAATCATTAGCCTTCCGCCGGCTCCAATAGCGGGAGCTTCCCGCCTACCTTTTGGCATCTCGATAAACCCGAGGCAGAAGGCGTCGCCTTCCCGAATGGGTCGGTAGGGAGCGTCGACTCCGGCTAGTGGCGCCCGGCGAGTCCATTACTTTGATTGCCGTTTGACAATCTGTCTTTATGACGGGTTGCCGTCGAGCTTTGCCATCAATGGAAGAGAAACACATCGATCTATCACCCGGCGACCTCCGGCAGCTTTCAAATCTAGCCCCGAGCGCAGATGGACATGTTGAGTACTTCTCGACAGAATCGGGTATTGATTGGGTGGAAGTTAATGGCAGAGTCATATTTTTCCCCGCGCATCTGACTCAACCCTTCTGTCAGCCTTTATTCCCCGCTATCTTTTCTTATGATTCATTAGCGGCGCTGCAGAACGTTCTGTTTTGTTTACTCTGTATTCTGAATGAGCTGCCAGTTATAACTGGCTCTGCCTTGATCTCTATCTTCCTACCTCTATTCCCCATTGATCTAATCACATGCTCTATCTCCCCCACGCTCTTTTTCCTCAAGATTTAAAAAAAGCAGGCGCTAATTACACGGAAAGCACACATAAGAAAAAACAAAAAACAAAAACAACAACAACCGGTCTGATCCCCTGTTATTTTCAGTCACTTTTTTTTTATTTTGTCGTGCTTTGTTTCTTTCCCCTATAAAGAAATAGTTAGCTATATATCAACAGTGACACGTGGACTCTAAAAGAAACGGCGAGAGACAGGAGAGAAGAAGAGACGACTGGGCACAGGAGACGAAGAGAGAAGTATCGGGGGGTGGGAAGAAGGCAAAGGGGGTAAAAGTGTGGAAAAAAGACAGCAATATCTCTACAGTGGAACCCAAAGCAAACCATGAGAAGTGTACATTTCTTTAACATTTACAATTGTAATAATAACAACGGCAATAATAATAACAGTAACAACGATCATAACTGACAAATAATAATAATTAATAAAAAAAATCAATAAGACCTCTGGTTTCTCATAAAGACAAATCTTTTTTTTTGTTCTTTTTTATATATTTTCTTTAAAGATCACTGGACAGTAGTTTGTTCGGCTTCGCAACTCTATAGGCTAATATTCTGTGTTAGTATAGTCGCTTCATAATGCGATGCAATAGTAAACAGTATTCTTATTTCTTAAAAGTTTCATTTAATTTATGCACTTGTTCATTTTTTATATTTTTATTTTATACAAATAAGGAATTCCGAGATATGTAGACTTGCTCAGTTGACATGTTTTACCATACGTATGGATGTGTTATGTGTATGTGTGTGTGTATGTGTGAGTGGAGGCGGCCTAGTGCATGTTTGTGTGTGTGTGTGTGTGTGTGTGTGTGTGTGTGGTAGCTTTCACCAGAAGGGAAAAAAAAACACAACCTTGCTCTCCTCGCCCTCCCTATTAAGACTTTTAAAACCTCTTTATCCTTTTAATGACATTCGAAAAAAGGGAAAAATTAGGCGTTTCTTTAATGTCTTAGCAAGTCATATTCCTTTCTTCTCTGTCAGAAAACGCAGCCCCGACACTAATCCTTTCACCGGGAGCCAAACAAAGGAGGAGCAGATAGAGGAAGGGGGGTGTAGGAGGGCGGGCGAAGGGAGAGGACGGTAAAAAAAAAAGAAAAAAAAAGAAAAGGTGAACGGAGATGAAGGGCAAATTCAAAACCGGGAGACGAGAAGCACCTTTGCCTCAGTACTGCAGTCGGAGCGAAAAAAAAAAAAAGCTATAGTGCTGCAGTTACAGCGGTTCTACGTCGGCGCTTGGGAAAAAGAAAAAAATAGTTTTTCTTGCATCGAGCGGTTCCGGGGTCGACCCACGCCCTGTAATTTTTTTTTTGTGTCATTTATTAATTTTTCCAACCCCTCAACATGATGCCGTGTTGCACCCGCTGTCGAAAAAAATCTCAAATATATCTGATGGCAATGAAGAAAGTGCCGGACTGAGTTTTGGGTCCTCGGGTTAATGATATTTTTTTGCTTGTGTATTTCATCCTGGTCACCTGAGATACTCTGGGAGTCACATGATCGCTGGAAAATCTTAAAAAGCGGACAATACATGATCCGGCTGCACAAATTTAGGCGTGCAGCCCCACTACACAAGTGACGTTGACATGTAACAACGAAGGAAGTTTGTGACCAACACTGAAGGGTTTAGTGGTGGGTTTAGTGCGCAGGATAAAGATAAACATAGTGACTTTTCCTGGTAGGCTATTGTTTTTTTTTTTAACTAGATGTGTCGCAGGCACTGTTTGGAAAAAAAAAAAGCATTTATGGTTTGTATTTAATTAAAAGAAATAGTATCTCATGTTAAAAATGGATAATTGCGGCCTACATATTTACAATTAATTTTTTCTTTTCAAATTTAGCGGGTGCGGCTTATATTTAGGCGCGCTCAATAGTCCGAAAATTATGGCAAATCGGCACAATCATAAGCCGCGACACTCCCAGAGAAGGTGGCCGTTCCCGGGCGTCATACATGGCATCTCGCAAAGGGGAGGAAAAAAAACAACGATAAAAATCTGTCTCCGGATGCGCAGCTGCTCGAAGATGACCGACAGGTGAGTCAGGCCGCTGAAATAACCAGCGCTGTACTGGGGCAGTGCAGCCAAATCACGCGGGTCAGCAGAATAATAAGAAAAATAAAAAGAATCCCGCACTGTTTCCGGCAACCTGTCGGACGTAAACCCGCAATCAGTGACGCCTCACCAACCCCCTCTCCACCACAACCGCCACCCTCTGCTTCCATTTCCGTCTCTTGATGATTGAGTTTAGTGAAATACATGTTCTTTTCCATTGGATGCGGAATTATAGCAGTCATTTGCCCCCAACCACTTTGGTTGCCGCGCACACAAAGTGCCCAGTTCCCTTCTTCCTCCCTCCATCTAAATAATAATGGCATCATATTGTTACTGTCTGTATTCACGCCCCTTCAGTTTCAGTGTATACTTACATTTTATGGCTCGGTCATTAATGGGTCTAAAGGCTCTCCAGCTGTTTATGGGAGCAATTTTTTGTTTGGAAAGAAAAAAAAAAAGAAAGTGAGAGGAGGGCTTCAGCTTGAATCGGGAAACTGGGAACGTTTCTGCGATGTGGATGGGGTGATCTCGGCTACCCAGCGTGGAAGAAAAAGCCGAATTCAATGCGACTTTCCAGCGGGGAGGATTTTTTTTTTTTCGTTTTCATTTCAAAAGCGAAAATTGAGGTGAAAATATTGCAACGGGGATTTGTCAAAGAAATCCGTGCCCCCCCCCCCGCGCCCCCAGGCTATAGTAACTATGGCATCACTTTATTTATGTTTACATTCACCTCCCCCCCTTTCTGCGTGGCTCCGGTTTAAGTATATTCAGATATACTTACAGTTTATGGCACAGTCAGTAATGGCTGGTAGGACTATAGGCTCTCTTTACCTCCGCCTGGTCGCGCGTGTGTGTGTGTATGTATGTGTGTGTGTGTGAGGGAAACATGGAATGGCGTGTGCAGTTTCTGTATACAGTCGTTATCAGAAGGCGTGTTGTGTCGATGCAAGTGCGTGTCTGCGTGAGTGTGTGTATATGTGTGTGTGTGTGTGTGTGTTCTTCATCTAAGATAGGGAGAAGGGGCAGGAAGGGGCGGCATGGGGATGAGGTCAGAAGGACAGGTGGGGGTTGAGGGTGGGGGACGGGCTACAGTAGGTACTCTTTCTTGCCCTGGGTGGCGTCGTTCCCGTTGAGGAAGGCTTCCTGCACCTCGCCGTGTTCATCCAACCCGCTGGCCTCGTGGGTGAGATAGGAACCTGGGTGGGAAGGATGACAGAGAGAGAGAGAGCAAGAGGGAGATCGGGGATGGACGGTTAGGTGGCGAAGCGACACTGCGGCGCCATGCAGCATTATCAAACCCAATCAGAGCTGATATTATTAAGAACCGCACCTGACAGATTAATTCATTGGTTAACTGATTGTTAGGTCAGTACCAAGCAAGGATTGGCTCTCGGGTGCGATATGAGCCTGCCGGCGGAAATTAAAGGTGTGGGATGGATGCGCGGAGGGGAGGGGGTTGTTAAAGAGAGAGGAGAAAAGACGGGTAGAAACGGTGAGAGGAAGGTCAGGTGAGAGAGAACAATGGCACGGTTTGCATCGCTCAAAAAAAGCCGTCAAACACACTCGGACGGCCCTGCGGGTGTGTGTGATTGATGATTCGGCGCGCCGCGGGTCATCGGGGAGCAAGAACCGTCACCGCAGTCAGGGGGCGGGGGGGGGCTCTCGTTTGGAGCCGCTCCTGGCTCTTAATCGCTCCTATCTCTACCCCGATTGGTCATAACGGCCGCCGACGCCGCTCTGATTGGTGGAGAACGCTGAATGACAGCTTGTCCGGTGACGGCGGGTAAGTGATGGCCGGTCGCCGCGCTCCGGCGTTCCCTGATCATTTCTTGGCAGCGGTGCTTCGCGGGTGGAGGCTGCCAGCGAGAGGGCACTTAAAAAGATAGGGAGGCTCCTGTTAATGGATGAGCCTTGATACACTAACATACGCTCATAAAACACAGAGCCGACACCTGCGTTTCCCGCCCCGTCATCTGCTTCCCCGGCCAAGGTCGTCGACGCTGGCCGGTGGACGACCGCTACATCCAGCCAATTCTTTTCCCCGTCCATGTGTGAATGCTGGCGCCAGAGGGTTTTTTTTTTTATCGCGTGGTAAGAACACAGCAGGAGACAGTCTGATGTTGTACTTCCCGCTCGTTAGGGTTTTTTTTTTTTTTTTTTTAGCATAAACGCTAACTCCTCGCTGGAGCCACGTTGCCAGGTTTTTGCCGTCACCTCACATCAAAATATGACAGCGTCCGCGCCCGTTTCGGTCGGCATGAGCAGAATAGACCCCTAGGACTCAGTGCCGATAAACTTTTTTATTTTCTTTAATAATATAGCTAGCTGTAGATTTTGGGTCACACTATGGTATAAAATGAACACAGTGAATTAATTATATATACAATCCAACATAAGCCAAATATAATCCACTAATAATTCATTTGTATTATTCAACAATGTTTACAGATTTACACAATTATCATTTTCAGCCACCACCTACCCTCTGCATAGGGACTATGACTGCAAAATAGCTTATAGAAATAAAATAAATAGCTTCAAGCTAATGCAATGTACCGATCACACACCGTGTCTGTGCAATAAACTAAAATAAATAAACATGATCACAGTTTGAGAGTAATCTAACTGCTAAAAAAATAACTTAAAAATGATAATTGAAAAGCGAGTTTACCTTTCTGGCGAACGGAGCACCAGATGGTGACGATAAGAACGCAGATGACGGTGAAAACCAGCAGTGCGAGGACGCCTCCTATCACGGCGTACGGTACTGCACTGTGAGTCTCCACCACTGCTCCGGGATCTGAGGAGGAGATGGCAACACACACACACACACACACACACACACACACACACACACACACACACACATATGCACACACACACACGCAGTATAGTTAGTGTACTTATCAAGAAAAAATTGACATTTCTGTTGAAAATGTGAAAATAAAAATTAGCATTGCTGCTGAAGTGCAGTAGATAGTGAAGTCAATTTGAAAAGCAGGTGAAATTACATTGATATAAAGTCAGAATGTACAGGGTCAATAAATGGTGTTTTCAATAACAGCAAAATATTCATACAAAGAGATGATTAGTTATTAGTTAGAATTTTCTTTCTTGAGATTTTCTTAAAGTATAGACATTTGGGTATAAAAGTAAACATATATAGTTATGCTGTTAAGCTAAGTCTCTGATGCTAGCCTAACAAATAAAAATATATAAACTTCTGGATAAAAATCTTTGTAATCTGTGAAAGAATATCAAAATAAATCCACAAACAAAAAAATCGAAAAGAATCAAAGAAAAACAACAAGCTCATTAAAATACATTTTGTCTCCAGAGGCGAGGCACCATGTTTGATATATTTTCACTTGACTTATTACCTAAGAGATGTATAATAAATATCAGCTACTTCCAGCTGTTTTATATATATATATATATACATATTTTTTTTTTTTTTTTTTGATCATTTCACAGGTTAACATATTAATCGACCATTTCAGCTGGTCCTCTGACTTCCCACAACGATTTATTAACACAAACTCTGTCTGTCTTGCTCTTTTTCTCAGTTTGGTAACTCTATTCCAAAAAAAAATTGCCAATGCCAGTCTTTCTGATTAATGTTGACTTATTTTTATCCATTTCCACTGATTTCTGTAATAATAAACCCTTAATTTCTTATTCATTTATATTTTTATTTATTATGGAATTTAATCAAAGTCACATAAGACTTTAACTTTGGACTTCATTTGAGCTAGTCTTATGCTAATAGTACTATTTTATGATTATTATTTTGTTTTTGTTTTTTGTTTTTTTTCCAAAAATTGTCTTTTTTTTTCATTTTAGGGCGGTCAATAACTTTCAGGATTAATTTTAGCAAATCTGTTTAATACTATGCTGATCTGAAGGCACTTTTTAAAGTAATATTTCTGCAAAAATTCTCTCTCTTTATATGTGTATATACATATAATCATATACTTTTATGTGCTGCACGTATATACACATTTTCTTAAAGTTTATGTTCTTTTTGCTTATTTTGGTTTCATTTGTGAGAATCAGACCCCCAACACGTCTCACGTGTAGCACCACCCAGTAAGTATCTTCAAACACACACACACACACACACACACACACACACACACACACACACACACATCAAACACACTTTTTTCACCTCCCCAGCTGGAGTCGAAGCTGTTTCGCTCGTACTGCTGGCCAACAAGAAACCAGCAAGTAGGTGGATGAGGGTTGTGTATATGTATGTGCAGGTGCGTGTGTGTGTGTGTGTGCAAGGGTTGGGAGGGGGGTTGACAGGTTGGAGGGAGGCGGATGTAGAGATAAATCTGTGCAACAACAAACAAACAAACCTGCAAGGCATGTGTGGACTTTGGTAATTAGACTAATTGACGGGCAAAGAGTAGATCCGGTGATTCCAGCAGGAGGGAGGAGGGACAGAGTTATCGATGCAGCTGCTGCACCTTCACATGAATTTTTGATGGAGTCGAGACACGGAGGCGGACAGAGGCCGACCTGGATACCCAAGGAGAGCAGCCAGCAGCACCTCTTTGGCAAGAACTTCAAGAACTCAACATGCTCTTTCGCAAATTTGAAGATTTATGGATGTAGTAATAGAAGACACAAAATTTAGTTGGTGAAAAGGGTTAGACGGAGGAGGTTGTTTCACTGCGGTGACCCCTAAAAGGAGCAGCTGAAAGGAGTTTTGAGATCATGGGGTCAAAAAAGTGAAAAAAAAAAAAAAAAAGTAGCAGAAGCTATACTTAGCATTTGCAATAAAATGGCACACCGAATAAAGGAAAGCGATTGTGAAAATGAGCCAGAAGAGCAAGAAGAATTTGCCCCCCCTAAAAATCAAGTGAAGAAAATTATGCAAAAATGTTCTGTAACACAAGATAAAGGATTATAAAGTGAGCAGGAATTGAATTAAATCCTCAAATTTTCTTAAAACAAATTTAGAGAGAGATTATGTGGCAAATCATTGAGGTTTTAAAACAACGAAACAAAAAAACAAAAAAAAATCAGGTGGAAACTATTAAAACTAAAAATACTTGTACTAGTAAGGGCTTATCGCAAAACTTCAAAAAATATATCTATGAATTAAATTAAACTGCTTTTAAGATTTAATTTAGATTAAAAAAATATAGCGCATACACAAATACACACATACACACTTTTGTAGTGATGCTGGGTGATTCCACTCAGACTGAAAGGAGCTCAGACCCCTGCTTGCAGGTGTTTACACAAAGTCTTAGTAGTTGACATATAGTCTGTTTTGCGCCACCCCCCTCACACACACACACACACACACACACACACACACACACACACACACACACACACACACACACACATAGTGTCAAAAAACAACAGACGAGCAGCTGCTGATTTAAAGTGTGTTTCAAGAGGAACGACGACCTTTACCTGCGCAACAACATCCACCTCTTCGCCGTCTTTGAGCAACACAGGAACGAGAGGCATTGCGAAGGTGTGTGTGCGCGTTTGTGTGAGACTGAGATAAAAAGAGAGTGAAATGTGAAAAAATACATGCGCGAACACACACACATACACACACACTCAGGTGCCAAGCTGCCTCTTTCTTCTCCTGTCACACTCTTCTGGGATAATATGATTAGACAACCACCTGGATCTGTGATTTTTCTGTCTTTTTATTGGCCTCCCTACCCTCTCTCTGCATGTGTGTGTGCACATTTATGCACATATGTGTGAGTGTGTGTTTACAAACGCTATCCTGTAGCTGTGACCTCGACCTCCAGGGGTCATCTTTAGTCATCAAGAGGCTGTCTGTCCCCTTGCTTCCGTAAACTGCATGCATTCATTAGCAGCACCCACAGAACCAGTCTGTATACACACACCAATACACACACACACACACACACACACACACAAATGCACACGCAAACGCTGACAGGGCAAAGTGTGTGGGCAGTGATAAGAAGGGAGAGCAGGAGTGGGAGGTTGTGCGTGGTGCATACCCAAGCATCTGCACGCCAGCCGAGAAGCAGGATAGGGGAAGGTTGCAGCAGAACAAACTCATTTGTGTGTGTGTGCAGGTTTGAGTGTGTGTGTGTGTCTGTGTGTGTGTGTGTGGAAGGGGGGGGGCGGCCACCTGAGAGCCATCAGATTACTGAGAGAGAGGAAGACACCAAAGGAGAACAATGAAGGGCGTGTAGAGTTGGAGGCAGAATGAAAGTGTTCCTTACCTTCATGGTTTGGAGGAATGCTGCGTGTTAGGAGGGTGGGGGTGGTGAGGTAGGAGGTGATTGGTTGGATGGTAGGAGTGGGAGGGGCCATTGTGGTGATTGACACATTTTCTACCGACAGACGGGGGTGACAAACATACAAACATACATAGAGACTATTATCTACAACAGAAGGAGCGTTTGAAGTTGTGGAATTAAAAACATGGTTTAGGATGACTTACCTTCTCCTCAGGTATTATTGGATATTTGAGAAGGAGGGAAATGTATGGAGGAAAATGAAAATGGAGAAAGCAGTTCTTTTTCCTTTTCTGTTTTTAGTCTTTCACAATGCAGACATACATCACATTCAAATAGACTCAGGTGAATATATGGATCCCCCAAACAATGAGAAAAATGTTAATAATAAAAAAAAAGAAAATCATTATTTCTTCCAAGAACTTCCTTCAGATGTTGTATTATAAAATATTATATATATATATATATATATATATGTATATATACAGTATTATAAATATTATTATAATATTTTGATTATGTCTAGCTTTTGAATTTGTCCTAATTTACAGTTGTTCCAGGCATTTTAAGTCATCCTTATGTAAAGATGTGGAAATCTAACATGAATTGAAACCTTTTCCTTTTAAATTTCCTGACCTACTTTAGATTTGTCGTCGCTCTGATGTGACGTCATATTTGACACATTCGACAAATCTTTTTAGGTCATGATTAGTCACTGATTATATTTATTGTTGCAACCTTAAAATTGATCAATTGATCTATTTTTTTCAAAAATACATGGCTCCGTCCCTTTCAATATTAATAATATGATAATAATATTATGATAATAATAAATATTAGTAATTTGTGCAGATGTCTTTTTGATGGCAGAGAAAAACATGGAATTCCAATTGACTTTTTGGGAGCCACGCTGAATCAATCTGACCTCACTTGAATAGAACAACGCATTGACATTTATCCACCAGGTGAAAAGAATATACGGGGGCGTTTTCTCTAGTCCTGAAATATATATATTTTAAATGGCACAATGGCAAAAGAGAGAAAGAGAAGGAGAGAGAAAGAGACATTGTGTGTGACGGATACAACCCTGCGTCAGTAACAGCATCATTCAGGGCCTCAACAATAGCTTTGGGATTTTGACACGTTCTCAGAATCAATGAGGGAGGCCGGCGAAGAGCGAGAGCGAGAAAGTGAGAAAGAGAGATGAGTTCACGGTGCAGTTAAAGACAAAAATAAAGGTTTGACTTGAATCGAGAGGTGAGCGGATGTGTGAGTGCACATCAGCACTTTTCACGCTGAATAACACGGCACTTCATCAAACAATGTGTATAGAGCCGCGACGGGCAGTGCGACGCGTCCTGGCGGCACGTGCGTGTTCGCATGCGTGGCGGCTCATGCAAATTTCGCTTGAACGTCGCTAACACCCGTGCACTTGCCACTGAGCAAAATAAACACACACCCAGACATGCACTCAGCCTTTGTTATTCAGGGGTAATTTATTGGTGAGTATTCCTCTGTCTCTTCTCGCTCTCTCCCACCGGCCCTGAGATCATCAATCTCTCTTTGCTCTCCTCTTACGTCAGCATTATAACCCCCCTCCCCCAAACCCCCACCTCCACCCCAGCAGGCCCGACACAGATAAGTCATTTTATCCCATCTGAAGAAATGCGACAAATTGCAAAAGTTGTGTATTTTTCTTTTTGGAGGTGTAATAGCACTTGTGTCCGTTCATTGAATAATCATAGTTTGTGTTGGGTGCTGGGTACGCCGAGGATGGTCAAATAAGGAGAAAAATCCTGCCAGTGGTGCATTCACGTGCTTCTACTACGTTTGACTTTGTTGGACGAGTGGCTGAAAACTTTACCGCTGGACATATTTATAAAACTGGATCCGAGAATGGCATGTACTGTTCATTCAATCGTTCACTCATTCAATCATTCATGCTCTAGATCACTTCCAGCCAAGGTCACGATTGGGAAAGATCATGATCCCGCACAGTGCACGATGATATGCATGTATACATATATATACATATACATATGGACACATACATACATGCTTATGTATATACTTCTTCTTCTTCTCCCTTCTCCATTTAACCCTATTCTCTCTATATTCCTGTTTCACACCAACTACCTTCATATCCTCTCTCACTACGTCCATAAATCTTCTCTTTGGTCTTCCTCGAGACCTCCTGCCTGGCAGCTCCAATTCCAGCATCCGCCTACCAATATATTCACTATCCCTCCTCTGTACATGACCCAACTATCTCAGTCTGGCTTCTCTGACCTTCTCCCCAAAACGTCTAACGTGTTTTTCCTCTGATGGACTCATTACTGATCCTATCCATCCTGTTCACTCCCAAAGATAACCTTAGCATCTTCATCTCTGCGACCTCTAGCTCTGCCTCCTGCCTTTTCATCATTGGAAGTGTTTCTAGTCCGTACGCCATCGCTGGTCTCTTCTCCTCTTTTCCACACTCTCTGTTGTTCTGGACTGTTGACCCCAAGTACCTGAAATCCTCCAACTTCTTGATCTCCACTCCCTGTAGCCTCACCGTTCCATTTGAGTTCTTCTCATTCACACACATATATTCTGTCTTGCTGTGACTAACTTTCATTCCTCTCCTTTCCAGCGCATACCTCCACCTCTCTAGATTTTCCTCAATTTGTTCTCAGCTCTCACTACATAGCACAATGTCATCTGCAAACATCATGGTCCATGGAGACTCCTGTCTAACCTCATCTGTCAGCCTGTCCATCACCACTGCAAACAAGAAGGGGCTCAGAGCTGATCCCTGATGGAGTCCCACCTCCACCTTGAAACTTCTCTGTTACCCCTACAGCACACCGTACCACTGTCTCACAGCTAGCATACATGTCCTGCCCCAGTCTAACACACTTCTCTGCCACTCCAGATTTCCTCATACAATACCAGAGTTCCTCTCTTGGCACCCTGTCATATGCTTTTTCAAGGTCTTTGTATATGTATATGTATATGCATATGTATATGTATATGTATATGTATATGTATATGACATTACTGCACTAGAGGGGACCTGCTTTGAGGAACGGACGAAAATACCAGCAACAGAGTGTGAAAACCTTGTGAAGACTTACAGAAAACATCTGACCTCTGTCATTGCCAACAAAAGTTATATAACGAAGTATTGAAATGAACTTTTGTTTTTGACCAAATACTTATTTTCCACCATAATATGCAAATAAATTCTTCAAAAATCAGACAATGTGATTTTCTGATTTTTTTTTCGTATTCTGTTTTTCATAGCGGGAGTGTACTTATGATGAAAATTACACACTTCTTTCATCTTTCTAAGAGGGAGAACTTGCACAATTTGTGGCTGACAAAACACTTTTTTGCCCCACTGTATAAATATGTATACATATATATATAAATATATGTATACACATCCAAAGTCGAGCCCAAAATCATTCATGACCCAGGGGAATTAATACTTTTAGGTTTGACTGTGTATATACAGGCTGTCTCAGAAAATTTGAATATTGTGATAAAGTTCTTTATCTTCTGTAATGCAATTACAAAAAACAAATGTCATACATTCTGGATACATTACAAATCAACTGAAAATATTGCAAGCCTTTTATTATTTTAATATTGCTGATTATGGCTTACATCTTAAGCAAACTAAAAAAATCCTATCTCAAAATATTAGAATATCAGGAAAAAGTAATTTTTTTTTTTAATTGGATTACAGAAGATAAAGAACTTTATCACAATACTCTAATTTTCTGAGATAGTCCTGTATGTGTCTGTGCCTGTGTCTAATACAGACATACACCCATACCTAAATTATTCATATCCCTTGAATGTGTGTGTATATATATATATATATATATATATATATATATATATATATATATATATATATATATGTACTGTTTGATTTCACAAAACGAATTGACTTGGAGTTACATTGTGTTGTTTAAGTGTTCCCCTTATTTTTTTGAGCAGTACATATATACATACAGTTCGCTTGGGAAGCAACACTGATCCATTTTGACTTGTTTTAAGGACGTTACATCCGAGTTGCATTGGCCTGTAGTGTGTTTTTCCACTTTCATTTTTAATTTTGAATGTGACTCCAAATCCAGACCTCCATGGGTTCATCCATTGATACCCATTGATAATTTTTTTGTGTGATTTCTGTTGTCAGCAAATTCAACTATGTAAAGAAAGTATTTAATAAGAATATTTCATTCATTCAGATATGTTATTTTAGTGTTCCCTTTATTTTTTTGGGCAGTATATATAAATATATCCATATAAAATTTGTACTATTAATAGTATTTATGGCTCATTAGTGATTAATTTCTGCTCTGTCTTGAGTGAAATAACAACAGCCCTGTCTTTACTTTTCCTCCCTTATCTTCCTACCTTCCTCTTCAGTCCTTCTTTTCTTCTCCAGTCAAACCCTTTCTCCTCCTACCTTTGCGTTCCTTTCATCCTCTCGCCTCTCTGCTTTCGTTCTCATAACCCCCCCCGCCGTCGCCGCCCCTCTTCCACTTAATTAAGAAGAAAGGAATACAGCTGTCGTTCTCTTGGCTGATAGCGTTATTTTAGCACCCCCACCCTCCCTGTCCATACACACTCACACACACACATCATATTGTTATTCATTAACACTATATGGCTGCCAATCAGGCAGGAAGCCCGTGTTATTTCCAGGGATGGATGTGGCGGCACTCGCGATAATGACGTTTCTCCTCATATCTCATTTCGGCAGAAGTGCGCCTGAGGATACGACCGGCGACATTTTGGATGAGTCTTGTTATTCTTTCATGTTTCGAGTTTCTGATTACGGAGTTAGTGGGGTAGGGGGATGTGGCCAACAGGAGCCGTGAATCCAGTTGTCAATCAAATGGCGCGGAAGTTTCGATGTTGGTCAGAGAGATCGCCGGCGAGGCCGAGGAGGTCCACGTTGATTGGCTAAGAGCCGGTTGGAAATGTACTCAAAAAGTGTATTGCTATTTGTGGAGGGCTAGGGGGTTTCTGTAAAATATGCTTTTTTTTTTATTTCCAAGCCAACCTGACTCTGCACTATCTCTGGTTTCTTTAGCCAATTTTTTTTTTTTTTTTTCCATTTTCACTCTCGGTCCGTGTTTTTTCGGCAGGTCTTCATTAAATGGAGGTCAGTGTTTTTCAATCCAATTATCCCGACAGCTCATTACATCGACGTAGGGGGTGCGGACTAATCCCCGGTCACGTCGGGTCCCTCCACACCTGACCGTGAAACCCGCCGGTTATATTTTCTGTTCTGTTAAAAACACCACACCTGCCTGGAACGGCTCCGAACCTAAAACCAAGACGAGCGGAGGCAGTCCTGATGTCTTGCGGCGAGATGAAGCAAGATGTTTTACCGCCTCCGTCGTATGACCGCGAGCTCACAAGTGCGGGTCGGACACAACACGCGTAAAAGAAAATAGTTCTTATCGCCCCCCCCTTTCCGTGCATCTGTCTCCAACTCGCTCACTCGCCGCTGCGATTCAATTCTAATGGGTTTTATTGGCTCGGCGATTCATCCGAGTGTGCAGCGGCACAGGTCACTTACATAAGGGAGCCCTTCAGGCTTTTGTCAGACAATCAGCAACATTGTACGACCGGTTACACACAGGCGCAAGCGTGCATTTGTTGCATGGCCATAAACATACATGAAAAAAAAAAAAATCCAATTTCTCCATGCAACAGAGATGAAACAACCAACAAAGGCCACATCCTCTTAGCATTCTGCGGATAAAGGCTACTAGGAAACGCGCGTGTGTGTTTTGTCTAATTAAAAAAAGGCTGCTATCCACCGCAAACAATTCCTCACATTTAAAAAGTGACTGACCGTCTGAGAAATCTTTTTCTCCGTTTTGTAACAGAAACACCGGCGGCGTCGCTGCGTTTTCGAACACTAACGGAATCGTGCACCAACGGACTGAGCACTCGTGCGCGCTCGTGCAAGAGCTTGACCTTTCCAATAAGGCTTTGCGTCTTTCCCGGAGTTTCTTACTATCACAAGGGAAAAGACAGGGGGCCGGAGAACAGAACAGAACTCCTCTTTTTTAATTCCCACCTGTATTACAATGATTTATTTTCTGTTGACGCGTCTTCTTCTGCGAGAACCCCGTCTTTTGCCTCCAGGGTTTCCCTTCGGGCAAGATGGGAAGCAGAAGATGATCAGGTTTGCAAACAGGCCGCGATCCTGAATGTTAATCCGTCTCTAACCTCCCGTTGTCCTTCCTCTGCCCCTGTTCTGCACGCCAGGCTCGCTGGGCCGAACACGGGAAAAGATGCTGAAGTGCGGGGCGATGAAAGCTGGCAGCGGTGGCGGGGAAGAAGATGAAGCGGGTGGAGGGCGCCAAAGAGGTGGGAACAGATCGGAGCCAGCGAAAGAGAAATGCCAACGGAGAGAAGGGCGAGCACTCGCGGTTATGGGGACAAAGAGGATACGGAGAGGAGATGGTCGACTAAAGCAGGGGCCTCAAACTCGCGGCCCGCGGGCCAATTGCGGCCCTTGAAACAATATATTCTGGCCCCCTTGCTTGAAATCAAATCTTTGTGTTAGTTTGGCCCGCGTGTTTTTTTCTCAAATGCATCTGGGGGTTTTATACAATGGGCTTCAAAAACAACCAGGAAAGGAAAAAAATGAAAAAGTAACTTTGCAATGTATTTTTTACTTCAAAATTTGGAAACAAAATGATTTTTTCATGAAAAAACGTCCAGTGACATTGTTATACCAATCTTTTCTTTTCTTTTCTTATTTTCATAAAAATCATAAAAATGATAACAATGAAAAACAGGCAAAATTAAAAAGATTGATCTAATAACCAGAATAGCCTAAACATTATACTTCTTCTTATACATGCTATCAATCAATTATCTGATAAATTCTATTGGCAAATTTTCCCACAGTGACAAGATTTTCTCTTTTAATTCAACAATATTTTTAGTGTAATTTCATTGATTCTTTTTGAATATTCATTTTTAATTCATCATGTATTTTTTTAGAGAAACAGTTCATTACATATCAAGATTTTTATAATTTACCTGTTTACCTCCTTTACACAAAAAAAAAAGAAAAATTTGGACTAATGATTTTACTGGTTCGGCCCACTTGACATCAAATGAGGCCGGGACCAAATGAGTTTGACACCCCTGAACTAAAGAGATAAAACATTATAATAAGGACGGAGACCATTTTTGAACATTTGGGGGACGTTTTTTTTTTTCTCTCTTTATCTCTCTCTGTCTGCTTGTAATGTTTTGTTTCCAGCGAAAGCTGACTTTCACGAATCCGCAAAGACTCCCCGCCATCCGAGACACTCGATACCTGACGGAGGGTCCGGCTTTTATTTTGAAAATCCACCCGCCCTATGAAATTTTACAGCAATTGACAGCAACTTCCTTTTCCCGAGTGGTTCCAGGTTCTGGTTTCCTCCAAATGCCATTAGGCCTACTTGAGATCAGGGGATTGGGAGTTCCAATTTCATAAACATCAGGATGACTTTACCTCCGTCTCCTGACTTACCCTCCCCTCTGCAGACCGTTCCTTATATTTCTTACGTAAGTCATCGGCGGTGCACGTTAAGATACTCTGATCCTCCACCTGGTGTGGAGGAAGGATTTGACGTCGGCGGCCTCTTGCTTGTAAACATGTCCCTTTAATTGGTTGTGTTGTAACTGCGCTACAGAAATACAATTCTTTCTCCGCTCGCCGAAGGGGAGCTGCTTTTTCAAATCCTCACAACAAGGCCGGGCAAGCTGACAGAGGGGTGGGGGCTTTCCTGTAAAACGCTTCCAAGACACACCGCATAAAGGGAGTTCGATGAAATTTGTCGCCGCACGCTTTGGCCTTGAAAAGCATCGGTTTCTAACACTAAATGTCACAAAGTGACATTTGGAAACAACAACGACGCGTTACACAGAGGAACCGCGTTTTCTGGCAAGGGCAGCGGCTCTCAGCTACCGGTACCTCATTGCATCGATCGATGTTCGCTTTTATCAGTATGGAAGAAACGCCGGGGAAATGGACGCTCATCTCCGGCTTATTTTTCTTCACCGCGGTCCCCGTCTGCGCCCCTTCGCCGAGGACAAGTGGCGAGGGGGAGATGAAAAGACACAAACGAAAACACGCGGCGAGTCTTGAAAGGGAGCCGAGCCGCCCGCCGAGAGCTTAAAACACAGGAGGGGCAACATCGGAGCCAAGAACTAGAACCGGTTCCCACCTGTTAGGAATCACCGGCCCCTCCGATCGTTCCCGCGAAAGTGAAACCGTCTACCGATAGCATGTGCGCTCGGGTCCACCGGATTTGACTGGTCCGTTCGGGGAAAACAAAAAAAAGTCACGATAACCATTTAACTAAATGTCTTATTTGGAATTCCGATTTCAAGGCAGTCGCCATTGAACCTCGCCAACAAAGCTTAAATTTGAGGTTTGTTCAGGCTCCTAATGTTTCATTTTATAACCAATGTCATCCTATCAAACATGTGAGACTTTCTTTTACCGTTGACATTCCCTCGGCAGGTACTTTTCTCTTTTTTTTATATCGCTCCGCCTGGTTGTCAACGCTTGCTTTTCAACTGTGAGTCACGGAAAATGCATTTATTCAGCTTGGAACAAGAAATAATGAACAGTTATAGATCCTGCCTGCCACCCCATTGTAGTTTCCCCGTCTTGATTCGTTTTTACTCGGCACTCCCTGAGCCTTGAGTAAATGTAAACGTTTATTTCATATATTAACCGGTCCCCGCGCCGTATCGATCATTTACTTTGAAGCTGAAACAAAGTGTAGCGCCGGACAGCGTTGGATTTTAAAGGTAGATTTATTCTCCGTCGATAGTTAAAAAAAAGGGGGTTCCTCAGGGTTCTATTCTCAGACATCTTCGGTTCCGCATCCACGAGCTTCAGTAATCCCAGAACTCTAAAGTATTCTATCCTTCTTTTCACAAAGTGCAAATCGGTATTTCCCTGGTAACAAAGATCAGGCATAATACGTATAAAATCTCTCGTTTTGCAACAGAAGAAAACATTTTTTTTTTTCCCTTCCTACAAAAATCATCCCTCAGTCTTTGGTCGATAAACTGAAAGTGTGAAAAAGATCTGCTCATTGATTCCGCAATTAAACAGTGTGAAATAATGGATTTTCTAACCCGGGCGGATTATTTAAAGTTACACTACGGTTACAGTTAGTGATTTTAAAAACCAAAACAGAAGCCAAAAGAATAAATGGCTTAAATTTCTGCAGGATACAGTTGGTTTGACTAACATTATTACTTTTTAAAATGGGCTTCTCAATAAAAAAAAGAAGGTTTTGAGTTAAAGCTCGCAATAATCCTTTTCCCTGCTGTTATTGTTGTTGTTTCCTTTTCATATTAAAACTCGCTTCACTGTCTTTCATCTGCTATTGTCTCCCATATTCTATATTAGCCATATTTATTTTAAAAAGCAATTTCATTCCACCCGGAAAAAGAATTAAATCCTTTTTGTCGTGTTCTTTTTTCGTTAGACCTGGTTAGAAATGCAGAGTCATTTGCCTTCGCCGCTAAAGGAAATATTAACATGCTGGCGGGAACGGCGGAAAAAAAAAAAAAAAAAAGACAGTTAGAAGGTGTTACTCAACTTGTCTGGAATTTAATAATTTATAGCAAAAAACGATTGTACTTTTTTTTAACTCTCAGAAACGATGAGAACAAAGTAGAGTACCTCATTTACACCACATTTGTTGTAGCGTAATTCCATTAACGGCTGGTCGCACTAAGATAATATTCGCAGGGATGTGCATATCAATGTAAAGATCCTGCGACAAGTCCTTGAGAGAGAATTAAAATCACGTAGCCGGATTATTGGTTGTGACATACAGGAAAATTAAGAGCGACTTTCAGTCTGGAGCTTAATGTGATGGCTGAATCAACAACTCCAGAGTGCTTAGAGATAAGTTGCAGAAAAAAAAAAAATTCTGCTGGCGGCGGCTGGGTTTTTTTTTTTTTGAAGTAAAGCAAAGCACTACTGATGCGAGAAATTCATTCTGAAGTGTATATGAAATTTGGGTTTTGAGGTCTCGTTTAAAAACCCCCCCGTCGATGGTTCACGTTTCGGTTACATTTAGTTTACAAGGGGGGGGGGGGGGTTCCGGGCGCTGAGCACAGCGCCACGTGATTCATCTCTATTGCTGATGCTAAAGTAGGCTTCACCAACTCCCTCTAAAATCCAAGTTGAATATGGGTTGACAAAATAGCAGAAACACCTAAATTACACCCTGCAAATGGCCAACACCTCTGAGGGAGATGGATGACAAACTAGACCGGGATGCGGCTTATTCTGGGAGATTCGCCATTTTGCAAAAAACGCTCTCACAGGTGTGACACACAGGTTTCACAGAGCTCTATTTTTGGAATAATGTACTCTAATGGCATGATGTCGGGTCTCTCCGCAGTGTGTTCAGGGTCTTTGCAGATGATCTGGATTGTACAAATCTATGCCGGGGATCTGGAATGTTTCGCTTTTTGCAGATTTTTATTTTTATTATGAAATATCTAGAAATGATCTAAAATGTTCAAATATTTGCAGATGATTTGAGATGTTTAGTTTTTCGCAGGTGATCTTGAATGTTCAAATATCTACAGATGATCTGGATTGTACAAATCTATGCGGGTGATCCGGAATCTTTAGCTTTTTGCAGATTTTTTTTTTTTAATTTTGAAATATCTACAAATGATCTAAAATGTTCAAATATCTGCAGATGATTTTAGGTATTTCCTTTTTTGCGGATGATCTGGACTGTTCAAACATCTAGAGATGATTTGGGATATTCAAACATCTGCTGGTGATATGGAAAATTCAAACATCTAAAACATCATGATCCAGAATGGTCAAACATCTGCAGTAAGTCTAGTATGGTCAAACATCTGCTGGTGATCTTGAATGTTCAAACATCTGCAGATGATCTGGATTTTACAAATCTATGCTGAGGATCTGGAATGTTCACACATTAGCAGGTGATCAAATATTTGCAGATGATCTGGAATGTTTAGCTTTTGCAGTTTTTTTTTTTTATTGTGAAATATCTACAAATGATCTAAAATGTTCAAATATCTGCAGATGCTTTGAGATGTTTAGTTTTTTGTAGCTGATCTTGAATGGACAAAAATCTACAGAGGTTCTAGATTGTTTCAATATCTGCGTAACTCCAGGGTGTTCAAACGTCTACAAATTATCCTGAATATTCAAGCATCAGCAGTTGATCTGGAATGTTCAAACATCTTCCGAGGCTCTAGAATGTTCAAATATCTGCAGATGATCCAGAATATTCAAACATCATCAGAGGCTCTAGAATGTTCAAATATCTACAGATGATCCAGAATATTCAAATATCGTCAGAGGCTCTAGAATGTTCAAATATCTGAAGTCGATCTGGAATGTTTGGATATCTAGAGATAGCCTGAGATATTCAAGCACCTGCAGGTGATGAGGAACGTTTGGAATCTTTAACGTTAAAACATCTACAGATATTCCAGAATGTTTAAACGCCTCCTGAAGATGTCGAATGTTCAAATATCTGCAGATAATTTATATTGCTCAATTTTCTGCAGACGATCTAGAATCTTTAAACATCTGCAGATGATCTGGAATGTTCAAATATCTGAAGATGATCTGGAATGTTCGGACATCTAGAGAATGGCCTGAGATAATCCAGCACCTGCAGGTGACGAGGAACGCTCTGAATTTTTAGACCGATTTTTAACGTTAAAACATCGACAGATATTCCAGAATGTTTAAACGCCTCCAGAGGATGTGGAATGTTCAAATATCTGCTCAATTTTCTGCAGATGATCAAAAATCTTTAAATGTCTGCAGATGATCCAGAATGTTCAGATGATCAATGTCAACTGTGGAACCGCTCACTTATCTGGAGAGGAGACCAAAGTCACCGCTGTACTATGAACACTTCCATACTTAATGAAAAAAAATGCAAAACGAAAAGATGGATAAAAAAAAAAAAAGAAGAAACCTTCTATGCACTTAAGCAGTTAAGCTCTGCCTGTTGGCAGCTCCGTCCTGTCAAACTCTGCTTTATTGCCCTTCCTCATGTTGTTGTCCGAAATGTTTCTCGGGATAAAATCCCCTGACGGACAAAATTGATAATCAGATTAAAAACATAACCCTGGGTTTTTTTTTGGATGAGCGTTGGTGAATCTAATAAACAAAAAAAAAAAGTCTCTTAGCATGATCTTTCTATTTTTTTTTTTTTTTTTTGGAGTAAAAGTCATATTTCACACACAAAAAAAAAATCAAAACAACTAATGATTCGTAGCAGCTCCTGGCCTTTTCAGACCACAGACAATTTATATAAATAAATACATATTTAAAAAAATCGGATTTTTAGCTTGTATGCAGGGCCGTCTGGCCCATTAGGCGACTTGTATCGCCTAATGGGCCAGAGGGTGCTGAGGCCTCCGGGGGGGGGGTTGGGGCGCCACAGAATCAAGAAAAAAAATTCACCCTTGGTATAATTATATTCAAACTACTTTTTACTATCAACTCTTTAAATGGAAAAGCTGACATCCATTCAAATGTAAAGCAATGGGCATTGCCACTCCGGCTGATCGATAACTGCTCGCTCCCTGTGGAGCGAGGGGTGAATTTATTGATGCAAAGCATTATTGATTTTTTTATAAATGAGTAAATTGCCGATGGAGTCGGGGTCGGCGGGAGGGTTTGCCATGTAAAACCTTGCCTACGGAGCCACATTGTGCAGGGCCGTCTCCGCAGGACGCCTGGCGACCCTTTGCCGAAGGCTCTAAACGCGTTGCGTCGCATTATACTCATCAAGGTGTATCTAATAAATTGGAAAATGATTACATGTGCCCTTTAACCATAATAAGACATGATAAGGTGGCGCTGGGGGGGGGTTGACGAATGAAATTAATAACCGGCACCGAGCTACAGCGCGAAATCAAGACGATAAACGATGAAATGCAAAGGGGGGGCGATAAATGGTGTGCAGGGGGGGAGGACAAATGGAAATGCAAGCTTAAAAAAAAAAAAAAAACGTCGAGGGAGGAAGCCGGGGAGGAGGGAGAACATTTTTCTAAAGAGGTGGCGGCGCATTTCAAAGCACGACATGTCTAACCTACCACACCGGGGAGACGGTGGGGGTGGGTGGGTTTCGGGGGGGGGTGCGAGTGGGAGAAGTGGGTGGGGATGGCACCTTTCATCTTGTCACCGCGGCCACCCCTGATGCCGCTGGAAAGCTTCCATTATGCGTGCCGTTTGATGCTCGCCGTGGCGATCCCCCCCCCCCCTCCCCGACACCAAATGAAAGCGGCACGGGGGCCATGCTGTGATTGATGGATGAGGGGGCACCGAGTGAAAATGTTACATAAGATATCATGTCTCTATTCCCTGCATACTCCCGCCAACCCCCCTTGGTTCTAATCTCCAAAAAAAAAAAAAAAAAAAAAAAATCAGTTGGAGGGTGCAGTGACAGAAACCGCCACCGGGGGCACCAGCACATCAGCGGCGAAAAAAAAAAAAAAAAAAAAAAAAAAAGAAACAACCTGCAGAACGACAGGAAGTTTGTAATTAGGGCGGAAAAAAAAAGTTGACAAATTTCACAAAAATTACCCCACGTGAGGATGGGGTGGGGTGACTTAGGGTTGGTTTCACATGTGTTTCCGCAAAAATAAAAACGGAAAAAAAAAAAAAAAAAAAAAAAAAAAAAATTTTGCGTTGTTAGGGTGCCGTTACAAGCTGTAACATCATTTGTCTTTGAGCCGCTGCTTCCAGCCTATCTGGGTCAGCCTTCATTAAGAATTTAACCGCCTGCAAATCTGGGCGCAACATCGAGGAAATCGTGTAAAACCTGAAAACAAAGACCCCCCTCCTGCGCCCCCAACCCTCCCTCCTCACAAGCCACTATTTGTCCGCCCACCACAGATGTTGTTATTCTTTATTTGCCAAATGTTACCATGTAAAATTCAGTTCCAACACGCTCGGCATCTCGCATTGATCCTTTGCACCGTGCCAGACTCACGCTGACTTTTGTTTTCCCGGTCGCCACCGCCGCCGCTGCAGCCGCCACTGCCGCGACCGCTGCTAGTTATTTCCAGTTCCGTGAAAAAAGATGCTCGGATGTGGGGCGCTGATTCTTCATAGGAATAATGATGTCATGACAAGCGTGCGGCGGTGGCGGCGGCCTAGCGAAAATCAATATCTCCTCTGGATTCGCGGCGGAGGTCGGGGGGGGGGGGGGCGAGAACAAATAATCGCCAAAGTTAGTTTGCACCGAACAGTGACAGGTAAAAAAACGATCGATACCATTTGCAAAACCTCATCCACCAGGATGCACGGAGAGACGGAAAAATAAACACGCGTTCCGGGTAAAATCAATGGCGGGTGGCGGTAACCATGGCGAAAACTCACCGTAGACCAATAGGGTGTAGTGATCGGCAGCTCGCCCGTAGTCGTTCTGCGCCTGGCACAAGTACGTGCCGTTATGCGACTGGCTGAGGCGGGAAATTTGAAAGGTGGGTCCGGAGATCTCCGCCCTCTCAGGTAAGGTGTCGTTGATCTTGGACCACAGGACGTCCCTGGGGCTGGAATATATAAACATATAAAGTCCAAATGTTTGTATATTTAAAAATCAAAACGAACAAAATCGTTTAAAACCCGCGGCGGCGCGCTACTCGACCACAGACTGAAAACACAAATGGGTTTCTTTTTGAAACAGCGCTTTCCAAGCCTTTGTTTTCAACGGTACCTCATACTTAGCCGCTCAAACACACAAACTCAAACGTTAATGGACTGGGCGAAATTAGACCTTTTATTATTTTCCAAAGGCCTCATCGTCGATGCGACATTAGGGCGCATTTAGACTCAATTTTTTTTTTTCTGGTGTGTTACGGAAGAAAACAACAACAACAACTTATAGAACAGAAACAAGGTCTGCTAATATTAGGTATAAACCAAAGCGCGGAGTAAATTGTCTAAACCCGAAAGGTTGCAGTCCTGTTGGATGTTGAATTCAGCGACCGTAAGAATAAGAAGATTCATCCACACTTGTGATATGTAAAAACAATATATGTTTTTTTGATTTATTAGGATTTACACGCACAAACATGCACACACACCTCTGAAAAGTGGTGTTGAACCTGAAAGTAGTGTGTGACGCATAGAAGAGGAGATGCGTATACATGTGTGGAGACAAAATGAAATGGTCATGAAAGACAGGCAGACAGGAGCCGCAGGGATTACAGAGACACCCTGAGAGTGTGTGTGTGTGTGTGCATATGTGTGTGTGTGTGTGTGTGTGTGTATACGTGTCTGGCTCTGTGTCATGGCTCATGCCACCCAGGACAGATTACAATCCTGACTCATCTGGGTTTTAATCCCTCAGGAAGTCTAATTAAACTTTTTTGCTTAGTCACACACACACACACACACACACACACACACACACACACACATAAACAAAATGTTCCATTCCTCGCTATCTCTCCCCCTCAAGCCCACTGGGCTTCCTCCAAATACACAAATGAGAAGCCAATCAAATGAAATGACAAAACGGCGCCTCTTGTCTTGGACTCTGACAAAAGGACACGGCGTCTAATTGGTTGTTAGCCGCCAACGGGGGCGCTGGCAGGCCACGCCGTCGAGCGCGAGGGTATCGGAGGGGATCGCCGTGCACGCGCGTTTATGCGTATATGCAGCGCGGCGTGTAATTAGGGTCAAAGGCCAGAGAAACCCGCTGTGTCATCTCTATGTCACGTACACACACACACACACAGAAAGATTGTCCCGCATCGGCCGTTGCGAAGCTTTAGCGAGCCTATACGCCCTGTGAGGTTATCGAACCCGTGCACACGTGCACGCTCGTGTGAACGCGGGAGTGGACTCCGCCCGCAGACAGACAGCCATCGAGAGGAGGGTTTAAGAGCTTAGGAGCTAATACGCCCCCCTGGAAGGTGCACAAAGGCCTCAGAAGGTGCCAGAAAAAAAAGCCTTTTTTTTTTTTTTTCCGCTTTCAAACACCGATGAGGTTTATTAGCTCTTCCCTCGCATCGGGGCTTTTCAAAAAAACGTCCACGCGCGATCTCTCCGCCTCCGTCTGGAGCGTCGACCCCCCCCTCCTGCCCCCATTCTGTCCTTCGGGCAATAAAATATGGATCAGGCTGTTATCCATCCATCAGGCGTAAAATGCCAGGTGAGGTGATACCTCAGACGCTCGCTCCTCTGGCTCCCATCAAACTCCAAGGCGCGACAATAACTCTTCAGCGCTGAGATTTTCATGATTACAAACACGTCCTGATTGGCCTTGTGACATTTTTATAATGCTGTAAATTCACTTGGGAGAATGTATCAGAAAACCCTTTTTTTATTTTTACCTTTTTTTCGCTGCCTCTGATGACGCCTTAAAGCTTGATTTGTGCAAAAAAAAAAAAAAAAAAAAAAAGGCCGCCCTGTTTATTATTATGTTATTATCATTTTTTTTTTTTTTTTTTTGTGAAGGGCACCATTTTTTTGATGATAGAAAAAAAAGGAGTTGTAACTCCGGGATCTCATACAGCAGCAATTACAGGGATTATACAGCGTTCGGAGAATAAAAGTATTAAAAGTTCTCAAGGAAGAAGTGGATTTATATTGGATTAGAATCAGACTAATTATAAAGACGGAGGGGTCACGTGGTGTTCGACATCAACAACCCGTGCAGGTACTGCCAGATGCTGGGAGGAACGTCCCCCCGAAGTGGCAACGCTATTTATTTGCAGATATGTGATGGTTAAGAAGGGGGAATAACCTACAACACAAATCCCCCGGGTCCTAAAATTAAAAATGCTTAAGTAACTTCCTGCTGCCAACCAAGGTTGCAATTATAATATATATCAAGAGGCGGACGGGGGGCTGATCCTCATATATATTACAACCGATCTGACCCTGAGCAAAGGCGATAAATTAAGCCGCCATGACAAAAGAGGAAACAACCGATCTGTAATACGCCCGCGTCAATGTCAACCCCCTTTTTTTTTTTTTTAAATGTGTTAAATCGCTAAAGCCATGGGATCAGTTCATGCCGCTGTCTTTTTGATTTATCGCGGGGAGAAATATATCGGAACAACGGCGTTGACAAAAAGAAAAAAAAATATCTTGGGAAAGGGACTTTCAATGTCACTCATTATTCCTATGTTAAACTCAAAATTAAAACAAACATTTTAAAGTTACTTTTTTTTTTTAAATTTCCTGAGTGTTTTTTTTGTAAAGACAGGAATTGATGTGACGTCGCGAAACTTTTCCACTCGTGTGTCTTTTCTCCGTTCGTATGAGCAGAGATGACAAAATATGGTCCTAACCTTTAAACCGCGCGCTGATCTTTAAAAAAAAAAAAAATTGCCGCCACATATTGAAGGACAATAAAGGTCAAAGTGAGGATTTTTTATTTTTTATTTATTGCCAAATTTAAATGGTAGCCTTTGTGATGGCACCGCATTTGAGCAGGCTCCAGGTTTTTGCCATTTTGCAACCCGACACTAAACACAACACACACACACACACACACACACACAAACACACATATTGACTTACAGAGGATTTCCAGTGATTAGGCAGCTCAGACTGAGCGAGTCGCCCTCTCGTAAAATGCCGGTGGGAGGAGCGATTCTCACTGTCGGCGCAACTGCAGGGGGGGAAAAGGAAAGACAAACGTTCGGAGTTCAATCGGTGCCTGTCAAACCAAAAACAGGGCAAAGTGGACGCATGGAATCGCTCGACAAAGAAAGAGAGAAACATCAGATACAGGTGGGGGAGAAACTAAAAGGTACATTGAGAGAGAAGCCGGTGAGTCTTTAACATATGTTTCCAAGGCAACCGGCGCTACTCCTGCAGCTGCGTTGTTGCGCTTACTTTGGCGGAGGCGGGAACGATGGGAGGCCATTTACGTCCAGCCCTCTGACTGGAGGGAACATTCTCAAAACTGTCGATTACTCATTGTCGGAACGGATCAGCAAATATTCGATGCACGCTCAGCTAATTGGTTGCAAAAAAGCGACGGAAAAGCACTTCTTGGAAATAAATCAAACATTGAACCAGGACGGCCGACCATGAGGAGAGTTTGAATGCATGAACGCGTGAAATCAGCTTGTGTTGTGGGGTTGGGGGGTTCCAAATGATAAAAAAAAAACAACAAATAAAACAACCCCCCCCCCAAAACTCAATTACCTCAAATGATTAGCTAACCGAAAAAAATAACATTGCCATTTAAGATATTCTGTTTAATTGGAAAAATTCCAAATTATGAACCATGGAGCGGCAACGAATTTAATTGATTCCTGAGATGTTTTATTTATGTGCATTTTTTTCCAAATTGTGACCCCCTTCCTTCAACAAAACAAAAACAAAACAAAACAAAATGTCTTTTAGCGTTATACATGCTTAAGGTGAGAAAAAAAGTCTTTGAGATTATCATTAGTCGTAGCAAATCAAACGGGGCAGCGGGCTGAGGTGGAATCGCTCAGTTGCTCCAAGTCCCAATGAGAATACATCACTCGCTTAAAATCCTGTTTGTAAATGACATTCAATCTCGTAACAAAAGGGGTGTGTGTGTGTGTGTGTGTGTGTGTGTGTGTGTGTTTGTGTGTGTGGTATCGTCGGTGATGGGAGGTTGACGCCTGACCAAATTATTCCTGGCGTTGAAACACAAACACCGCTGTCCCTCCTGGTTCAATAACACCCGCTGGAGCGACAGGAATAAAATTATTGATGATAAATTTTTTTTTCTCGAAACGATAAAGCGTCTGCGAATCGATTCGATGACAGATAGGATGGGATTTTTATTGAAAATAACATTTCCTCAAGGACTTCACAAAAGTACGGCTGCCTCCGCGGCAGTCCAATATATTTCAGATGACGTGACACGTTAATCCGGTGTTTACATTGTGGCAGGTGGGTTGCACTTAAGTGCACAAGTATAACGCAAATTATTAGTAATGTACTTTAGAAATTCCCCCCATCTTGTAGGCTAACTAATTCAATGGCTTAGTTTTCAAGAAACAAATAGACAATATATAATAATACAATTAGCATAATTATCTGTATAATTATACAGTACATTTTGCTAATAATACTGTACCTCTCTACTGTTGCTTATGGTAAATTTAAAGCTGAAGAATTTTCACTTGGATCTGAAGAGCAAAAACACACGGGCTTACAATTCACATCCAGGCGGTAATGTCGGATCCTCCTCTGGCTGTTGAGTGCGGGGTGGGAGGCCTCGCAGCTCAGCGCCGCCCCGTTGTCTTTTCGTTCCACCGGGATCCGGATGGTGCTGGAAACGCTGAACGTCTTCCCGTTGTCCTGCTGGGAGACCACGCCTGGCGGGGACGAAGGCGGGACAAAGGTGGTGAGATGCGTGCGCGAGTGAAGCGACGTGCAACTTTTGGGCTCAAGGGCCGCATTGACTTTTGAAATTTGACAGACGGCTGGGGTCACCACAAGAAACCACAAAAAAAAAACGCATTTGTAGCTTCACGTGCAGCTCATTTATGTGTGTCAGTACGTCCACAGTAAAGGTTAACTCCAAAAGCTTAGCTCCAAAAATGAACTAATCTCCTTTTTGAGCTCCCACATTCATTGATCCAGTCATTTACATCAAGAATGAATACTTTAACAATCTTTGGCGGGCCGGATTAAAAAGGCCAACGGGCCAGATGTGGCCCGCGGGCCGTAGTTTGCCCACCCTGTGCTACATGTACATGCGTGAAAATCTCTGCGCGTGTAAATTGGAGAAGGAAAGGGCAACTTTAAGAGTTAAAAAAAAAATCATAAAGGTTGATATTAAGGCCAAATGGGTTTTTAGTGCGGTGCCAGGTAGCTATGGAGCAGAGTTTCACTGGGTGACAGGTTGCAAGTCAGTCTCTTGCCACGTCTAGACATAAAACCATTCACTCTCTTATTCAAACGTCATATAGAGACGTGCAAACATTTACTCTGTCATGCATAATTCTGGCCAAATTTAGTATCTCTGCTCAACTTGCTGCGTGTTTTAGGACAGTGGGAGGAAATCCACTCGAGACAGATCATGCAAAGGCCACACAGAACAGCCCCCCTGGTGGAATCCAACCGCAAACCTCTTCGCTGCATGATTGAAGCGCTAACCCGCTAACCACAGCGCCGCTCTGCCGCCTGTGGTATAGAATAAATGAACATAAAGGAAAAAAAAAAAAAAAGGACGAGGACGAACTGGTATTTGAGCGGAGCTTTGGGGCGGGAGGGTCGGGCTGAAAGAGCCAGACAAGATGGACGCCTTGTGGAAGCAGAAGAGTAAAAACGGCAAAAAGACGTAGAGAGGATGTCGGAGGCGTCTGACTGATGGATTGGTCACATGATCTTATCATCCCATGTCACTGACACATCCATAGATAACAATGTTACAGATCAATATCCCACATCAAGATCTGATCGGTTTGTTCCGTCGGATGCGGGGACGTCTAGCTTCACCATCGAGTTTTGCGTTGTTTACTACGAACGTCGACGCAAGGTTATATTTTAGGGCCTCTCTTGTTTTGGATTTTTTTACCCCCCTTTGCATCTCTCAGCTGGTGAGTTGCCGTCTTTTTTGACATTTTTCCGATATTAAACTTCCATCTCCGGGATGCTAATTTCACGTCCGCGTTCTCGCCTTACTTCCGGCATTAAAATGTCAAACTTCGGACGTTTAATTGATGTCCCGCCGGACCTTAGATTGCTGGGTTTCTTACTCACTTCTTTCAGAAAGTAAACAAACGTCTCACCGATATTAAACCGACTCCCGTGAATCAGGGCGACCTAAAAAAAAGATCCCTTATCGTTGGCGCTCTGAAACTAATAAAGCCTCACGTGGAACAACCGGGCAAGTTTGCCGAGTCCGATCACGACAGCGTTGCTTATAAATCTCTAAGTAGAAACAGGCTTGGCGGAAGTGTTGCGGGTACGGGGTGGGGGTGGTTAAAGGGTGCGGATCATGCCGGAAGGGCGGACGGGGCGGACGGGGTGGGGGGATAGCTGATAGCGTCTTAATTAATGAGCGCTTTCCCGTATCTGTTGGGATCTGTCTCTAACCTTTAGTGTCACAGTTCATTTACCTCCGGGGCCGGAAAAAAAGGGGAGGTGAGGAGACAGGAAGAGGGAGTCGGAGATAAGGAAGAGCCAAGGAAAAGTTTGGTGCGATGACTCCTCGCAGCAAATAACTGAGCCGGGGGCCGTCGGGCCGTCATGTCATTGTCGGGGTGGGTTGGGAGGTGGTGGGTGAAAATTATTAAAAAAGAAGAAGTGAGATCAAATAAAAGGAGAGAGAAGTAGTAGGAGGAAAGGGAAGTGTGTGTGTGTGTGTGTGTGTGTGTGTGTGTGCATGTGTGTGTGTGTGTTGAGGAGGGTGACAGGAGTGCTCTAACAGAGAAAAGGGATAAAAGATGTGTCGGCTGTCAGACTAAAAGACAAGGTAAAGGAAATGACGGCTGAAGCGAGGTTTCAAAGGGCGAACCAGCAGCTCGCTGTGCGTCCAAAACCCAGCTTTCATTTTAATTATTTTTTATATTTTTGTTGCCGTTACGTTTGCTTTTATTTATTTATTTATCCTTTTTTAACTGAAAAAACACACAAACACATCAAGCAACACATTTCTAACACCAAACCCGACGAGAGGAAGATGTTATTAAACTGCGGCATTTGTGTCTGTGTGTTTGTGTGCATGTGTGTGTGTGTGTGTATGTGTGTGTGAGGGGGGGGGATTCTCCTCACTCATCGCTAGAAACCCAGTTGTCGCACAGAGATTCTACGTGTATCACTCATATATAGCTACTTCTATCACAGATAGAGTGATACTTGTCTGATCTGGAACCGCATCTATCAAATCTAGAGCTACACCCGCTTCATATGGCTACATCTTTCCCATCTAGAGCTACACATATGTCATACATATCTATATTTTTTCCCATCTAGAGCCAGATTGATCACATCTAGAGCAGCACCAGTATCGTCTATAACTATATTTATCACATAGGAAGTGACACGGATCCTAACTATAACTCCATCTATCAATTCTAGAGCTCTACTTGTCTCAAATATAGCCAGATCTATCACATCTAGAGCTACATCGGTCCCTCTAGTTTGAACTATTTTCTTTGAATATTTTTACAAGTATTTTCAATCCATATTGAATTTAGAAACGCCTCATTTTTTTCCTTTTGTTTAATTTTGTGTGGAGGATTTCATTCAAAATAATATCGGTACATTTATATGATCATTAATGATTTTAAAGTTAAAATAAAGTGCCAAAAAATATAAATATTTAAACTGCAGTTTTCATTTTGTTCAATTTACACAACACCCAGGTGGCCCGTGTATAAAAATGAAATAAGAAATGTGGCCCGCCAGTCAAAATAATTTCCCACCCCTGCTGGAGAGCACCGATCGTCCAATGAATAACTAAATCTATGATAGCATGAGCAATAGGTTAATCCGTCTCATCTGTAACTACATCTACCGACTATAGAGCTACAGTTATCTCATCAAGAGCTACACCTTTCCAATCCAGATCTAAATGTGTAGCTAATCACAACATTATCTACACAAGTCTCATCAATAGCTACTCCAATCAAATCAATCGCACCTTTCACATTTCGAGCGATATCCGTCTGATCGGTGTCATTTATAACTACATCTATATAATGAAGAGGTGGAACTGTCTGTCACACCTGTCTTATCTGGAGCCGCATCCATCTTATTTATAGCGACACCTGTGTTACTTTTAGCCGAGAGCTACAGCTATCTAATCCAGGGGTGTCAAAATCATTTTGGTCCGGGGGTCACATACGGCCTAATTCGATGTCGCGGGGGCCGGACCAGTAAAATAATTACCTAGGAGGAACACTAAGTCCAAATTTTTCCTTTGTTTTAGTGTAAAGGAGGTAGACAGGTAAATTATAAAAAGCTTTATATGTAATGAACTATTCCTCTAAAAAAAATACATGACAAATTCATATAAAAAATGAATATTAAAAAAGACTTAAAAAAATATTGCTGAGTTAAAAGAGAAAATCGTGTCATTGTAGGAAAATTTGCCACTAGAATTTATTACAAAATGGACTGGCACCATGTATAAAAGGAGGTATAATGTTTACAAGGCTATTTATGGCTATTCTGTTTATTAAATTAATCATTTAAATTCTGCCCGTTTTAACAATGTCACCAGATGTTTTTTCATCAAAAAAATCTTTTTTTTTTTCAAATTTTGAGGAAAAAAATACATTGCAAAGTTATGTTTTTTTTTCCTTGTTGAGTTTTTTTTGAAACCCTATGTATAAAACCCCCAGATGCATGTGAGAAAAAAAAAAAAAAACACACTGGCTGCGCTAAAACAAAGATTTGATTTCGGGCATGGGGGCCACAAAATATTGTTCAGAGGGCCGCGAGTCTGAGACCCCTGATGTAATCCATTTTTGCATCCATCTCCACTATAGCTGTATCATTTATAGCTACACCTGCTAAAAGGCTACTCTATCACCTCTGGAGCTGCACCTGTCTTATCTAGAAGTACACCTGTCTTATTTATTGCAACATCATCTAATCTAGAAGCACATCTATCCCATCTAGAGTGACACCTCTCTTATCTACAGCTATACCTGCCTCACCTTGTGCTACATCTTCTATATCTCAATAATTAAATCAATCTCATCAATAGTGACCCAAAGTATAAGTCCCTCCTCCTGGAGCTCATTATTATGAATTATTAATCATCATTTTGATTAATTTTGTCAAATGCAGAACCCAATCCAATTTTTTTTTTTTTTTATGTCACAAAGATTTATCCTGTTGAGGATCCCACTCTTGTCCGTCATAAAACGGCCGTCATAGATGAGAGAGAGCGGGGCGTCACATCCGCCGCTCGCCGTGACGACAGGCTGGCAACATGGCCGACTGGAAGCAAAGCGTCTGATGTATTATTGAACCGAGCGTCCCTGTAACTGACAGAAGCCAGGAGAGACGTCAGCGATAGAAAGGACGGACAGATTAAGGCGGCGGCGTGATAGACGGCCGGTGTGGAGGACAATCTCCACAACGTCCTGTGTATTTGTCAAGTTGGCGGAAATCACAAATAAGCGGGCAATTATTTACGAGAAAGTCAGAAAAAAAAAAAAAAAATTCTAACTTGAATCTCTCTCCTGCCTGCATGGAAGCACCTGCAATTCAGCGTAATTACAATCAGTCAAAACAATTACTCGAAAGACGGCTTGATAAAAACCAGGGTAACAATAGTTTGCATTTACTCAGTCGAGGAAATAGTAAAAAGACGGCTTAAGGATACGGCCGTGTCATGTCACGGATGTATTTCAACATTTATGACGACCGTACATTCTAGACTTTCCTCTAATGGCACCTGAAAGCAGCACGATCTGTTAATAATTCATCCGTTCATAGTAAATGGTGGCGCTTTAATTACGGTTGCGCTTCAAAAGTGCTTTTCATTAAAACACATTCAGCCATTCACTCACACATGGAGGGAGCAGTCGGCCTGTTCGGGCAACACATTCATTCATTCACATCCTAGATGTGTGAATTTAGGGTCACACAATTTTAGATCAGGGGTCTCAGACTCGCGGTCCTTGGAACAATATTTTCTGGCCCCCCAGCCTGGAATCAAATCTTTGTGTGAGTGCGGCCCGTGCGATTTTTTCTCACATGCATCTGGGGGTTTCACACAGTGGGTTTAAAAAAAAAATGGGCAAGGAAAAAATAAAAAAATAACTTTGCAATGTATTTTTTTGCTTCAAAATTTGAAAACAAAATGATTTTTCGATGAAAAAACGTCCGGTGACATTGTTAAAGCGACCTTTTCTTTCCACATTTCTATAAAAATCACAAAAATGATAGCAAAAAAAAAAAACAGGCAAAATTAAAATGATTGATTTAATGACCAGAATAGCCTAAACATTATACCTCCTCTTATACATGCGACCAATCAATTTTATTATGATTCTAGTAACAATTTTCCCACAGTGACAAGATTTTCTCTTTTAACTCAACATTATTTTTAATGTTGAGTTAATTTCATCAATTAATTTCATCAATTCTTTTTTAATATCCATTTTTAATATTTATTCGTCATGTATTTTTTAGAGGAACAGTTCCTTACATATAAAGATTTTTATAATTTTCCTGTTTAACCTCCTTTACACTAAAACAAAAGAAAAAATTGGACTTAGTGTTACTCCTAGGTAATGATTTTACTGCTGCGATCCCTTTGACATCAAATTAGGCCTTATGTGACCCCCCCGGACCAAAATAAGTTTGACACCCCTGATTTAGGGTCTCCAACTTTGGGAAGATCCCAAACTGATATGTGGAGAAAATGCAAACTCCACACAATCATACCCCCTGTCTGAATGTGGCACCTTCTTGCTGTGTCGCCTCCAATGAAAAAAATATTCAAAGAAATTCAAAAAAATTGAATTCTTTTTCATCCCTGTGTCATTTTCTCATAAAAGCTAATTTAAAAAAAAAAAAAAAAAAACACAAAAAATTGGATCATTTCTTTTCAGTAGCGTTCCAAAATTTTGACTATTTCTTCCGATGCAGTAAATTTTACTTCTCAAAAGGACTTCAGGAATATTACGATAATCATTTTTAGACACGGCCCACGATTTTAAGACAAACGCAACCACAGCACCTGGTATTTCCCGGCCGTTCCGGACCCAGCGAAGGGTCGCCGCTGGTTTGCTACGCGGCGAGATACAGCTCAGCTCCACCTCGCCACCTTCCACGGCCTCCTGCTTCACCTCCACCGTCGGCGTGTCGGGCGGTACCAGGACGGACAGCGTCGCCACCTGGTGGTGGGTTGCATCCGTGTAGAGCTGGCAGAAGTAGCCGCCCTCGTCGGACACGCTGACGTTGGTCAGTTCGATGCGCACCATCCGCGGCGTGAAGAGCACCATCTGGAAGCGGTCATCTTTCAGGGCTGGAGGGATGAAGATGGTAGAGGTGAGCGGTGAAAGGTTAAAGATCTACGGGAATGAGCGGAACTAGGATGCTAACAGAGAAAAAAAAATTGCTAAAAATGAAACAACAACAAAATGAATTTTCCTCCAAGGCTTCAAATCTCACAGAGCATGTCTCTTTTAACACAGAAACACCAAAATGACTGTCATTAAACATACATTAAAACAGTCTGACAGGCTTTTACTTGCTGGAGTTCAAATAATTTGATGGAAGCACTGCTGGGGGCACTAATTTTATTTCACAAATTTATTTATTTATTCCATCCTTAAAAATATTCAACTTTTAAAATCCCTCAATACGTGCATGCCTAGTTTCACCTCTATGAAAGAAAGAAAGAAAGAAAGAAAGAAAGAAAGAAAGAAAGAAAGAAAGAAAGAAAGAAAGAAGAGGAACTATATAGATATATATTTATAACCACACCATTACAATTCTATTGCCTTTTTGGCAGATAATGGTGTATACCTTGACAGGTTAAAGTAACCAAAATGAAAATACATTGCTGATATAAGAGAACACAACAGAACAGACATAACAAAAGGGAGCTCAAGGACTGAAATTAATTTCATTAGTAGAAATGTAGTTTTGAGATTGTCTGTTGCCTAATATCAATAATAATAGGAGTACAACCCATTTCCAATAATGAAATGATTCCATACGGTAGTGCACTATTTTTCTCAAATGTTGATCCTTATATTTGGTTAGTAATATAAGCCTAGTCTTTTTTCGTCTTACTTTTGAGTGCCTTGAATTGCTAGAAAATAATTAAATAAGGAATAAATTGAAGAAAAAAAAAAAAGAAATTTTGCTATTGAAAAGAAAGTCGTTAATTCCTTCCAGATACACTCTCTCTTCTCTTCTTCATCTTCTTTCGTCTTCCTTTCGGCTTTTCGGCGAATCGACCTTCTCCATCCAATTCTATTCTCTGGATCCTCCTCTCTCACTCCAACTACCTTCATATCCTCTCTCACTACGTCCATAAATCTTTTCCTTAGTCTTCCTCGAGACCTCTTTTTCACACTCTCTGTTGCTCTCAACTGTTGACCCCTGAAAACCTCCAACATTTGTATATATATATATATATATATATATACATAAAAATATATACTTTTTAAATTCAAGGGCTAGGATCATTAGGATGGCCTTACGTAAGGGGAAGTTTGTCTTCTCTCGTCTGCTGTGATAAGATTTTTCACGGCTCTCCACTTTGTGAGATCCGTCTCCTCCCCTCCCAAACCACCTCTTCCCCCCTACACCCTTTTGGAGCGCTGGAGGAGGAAAATTGCAAAATGTAGGAGAAACAGAGAGAGAGAGAGAGAGAGAGAGAGAGAGAGAGAGAGAGGGGTCGACTGCGAAAAAAAAAACACCCCGGACGACTTTTTCTGCTCTGGAATTGATAGTGCCGCAAAATCTAAAGCTTTAGTTTCATTTAAAACGAAAAAAAAAAAAAAGTTCAGAGAGTTGGTGAAGAGCGTCTCGACGGAGCGGCTCGGGGGCCGCGCATTGATAAAACATAACAGATGTCTTGGTTCTCTCATTTCAAGCCTTGCGAGAACGTGGCTGCGTTTTCGCCGGCACTGATTGGACGGCGCCAAACTCGACTCCATCCGTTCCTTCTCTTTGTAACTCCTTTCCCGGGCCCTCCGAGGGCCAATTTCTAATTAACGTCTGTCTTCTTTCATTCCTTATTGTTTTTCTTATTAGACTGAAATCATTATTGTTTCTGCTCACCGTTGTGCACTTGGCGACGGCGTCTCTAGAAAAAAAAAAAAAAAACTCTTCTTACCGCCGAGCCAAAAAATTGTTTAAGCGAATCTATTATTTTAATATGCGGAGCCGCCCTGCGAGTCAGAGAGATGGGCTAAACACTGTGTTTTCCTGCGCAGGATAAACACTGCAATTCACTCCTTTGGAAAATCACCGTGATAGAAAACGAAGAGTGACAATGCCGCCGGTCTCTCAACAATGTTTTGGTGTTTTTTTCCCACCACCGCGGCCACTCTTGGACCGCAGACCAATTAGCCGGCAGAATAACTAACCCCTGTAATGCACAAAAGGCAGAAAAAAAGAACACGCGGCGATTATTCGGAGAGAACGTGGAACGATTTTTTTTTTTCTTCTTTTTTTATCCTACGAAGAGAGGGAATAATCGATGACGAGAAAAAAAGGCTGATGACAAAAAAAAAAAAAAATAACAAAACAAATAAACAGAAAAAAAAAAGAAAAAAAGCTAATAACAATCCGCGGTGGCTTGACAGTGGCTCGATGTCCATAGATTCTCATAAATACCTCTGAGACTCGCTTTTTATTGACTCTGCTCTGAGAGCTCCTTTTCAATTCCCTGTTTCCTTCGCCCCCCGACTTCGCCTATTGTTTGACTGGCGGAGGGAACGCGTTTCGTTGTCGTCGTCGGCTTTCGATCGGATCGTATAGATATGTCCCCAACGTGTCCGCGTGCACGTGTGAAAGAAAAATACAGGTGTTCCTCACCTAAGGACATAGTTATGTTCCAAGGGGTCTGTCGTCGAGCGATTTCGTCGTTGAGCGAAAAACCGTTTCTACTACCGTAAATCATTTGGATATATATCGTCCATTTGTACCGTGCTATTTAACCGTTTCTTTTCCTTTTAATGTCTATATTTGCATGAATATTGGCTAATTTTAAGCGCGTGCAATACCTTTTCACACACAACTCCGCTGCCAGTGTATTCCACTTGTATATTAAATATTATTAAAATAATATTATTTAATATCGCAAAGCCCGTCGTTACTGTGAGTTGAGGTAGGTAGAAATATAATAATTCCAATCCCAGCTGACGTAAGGCGAGAGGCAGAGTTTGACCCTAGAACTGTAACATCGGGTGATTTTCACCCAAAATATTCTTGTCATGTGATTTTCATGGTGTTGCCATTGTCTGAGTTTTATGGTTTCCTTGGGTAACTTCAGGCTGCTAATTGATGTTATTAATTGTATGTTTGTTTCCCTCCTCCCATCGGCCCATCTATAAATTGATGAAAACTGTATTTTATCCAGGATCTTGTATTGGGTAAAATATACCCGACGTGAGTGATGGTGTTACTTATTTTAACGTTAGTGTTCTGGTTGTGTCACCTGTCAATCACAGGGGCCGCATAAGGAGAAACCCAACCATTCATTCGGATTGGAACTCCCCGATGTTTTCTTATCGGGGAGAAAGCTCGAGAACCAAGCCGGACGCGCCATCGCCAAAGCGGAAACATGGGAGAACCGTCTCGCTGCGAGGCACAGCCAAGCGGCCGGCGTTGGTCCACTCCATTTATCCGTCGGCTCGGAGAGAGCGTTGTCAGAAACCTATTTCCAACAGGTAGTTACCACCTCCCCAGCTCCCCTGCATCCCCCCCAACACCTCCCCTTAGGTAATAAATGGCAACTAAATGTCAAACTTCTGTTCAAGTCTGAGTTCACCTTTATTGTCCGAGCCTCATTTGCATGCCGGGGGAGCCGGCGTCAGTTGGCGGGGGAGAGAGATATGGACGGCAGGGGAGAAAAGCGCCGTTTGGTTATTGGCCCGCCCCCACCTCGCCCCCTTTGCTGTGTTTTTGTGCGTTCAAAGGCACCTGTGAACGGTTGCTAGCTTGCAAAATAGTCCATCTAGCATGAGATACGCCCATTGCTGATCTGACGAGGGGGTGCAGAGGGTACCCCCTTTGACGTCAGCCTTATATGGCGATTCCCACCAATCAGAAATTGGGAGTAATTTAATCAACCTCAAAATAACCACTGAGTAAATGAATAATTGATATGTCAGCGTGCCGTCAGGCTCAAAGATGGATTCGTTGATTTATTCTTTTCCAACACGGTAAACAGCATTAATTGTGCTAACACTTCAGCTAATTATGCTAATTACATATTCCGCCAACCTTTTTTTTTTTTTTTTTTTTTTTGTTGCATCTGGAGGTCTGACCGTCAACAGGAAACCTGTTTGAGGGCAAGTCACCCGTTAAGCTCCACGTACGCGGTAGAGGGGCTTGGGGTCGGGGGGGGGGTCCCGCTCCTTGTAAACACACCGCCACTTGAATCGGAGAAAAATGGGCCTACTTGCCCCTCTACTGTATTTCTAAAACCCTTTTCAACAGCTCACAACTGCTAGTCCACAGCGGCTGATCCACTTCTGGAGGGAAATTAGCCAAACGACCCCGACCCCCTCGAACAGCCCGACTGGACTCGGCTCACGTCAAGTTTTAATATTTCAAAATCTGATGTGGGTATTTTGATTTTCTCAACAGTGAGAGTGTGGCTCGCGAGCCGGGACGGGAAATAAGCGATCTGATGCCAAAATGAAATGAAAACAGCCACTATCCTTTGCTCTGGCGAGGCAGCGAGACAAGCTGTTGCTTCCCCCTCCTCGTCCTCCACGGGCACCGAGCTGAGCCGAGGGTGTCTGTCGCGTCAGGAAAACACGGATTCGTCACGTTTAAACCGCTCGTCGCTCTTGGTGACGGAACAGCTGGAACACGCATGTGTTTGCGTGCGCGCGTGTGTGTGTGTGTGTGTGTGCCGATTTCAACGGCAGACAGACTGACAGACACCAGATCCAAATTGGATCTGCTCCTGCGTAGAAATGAGGAACTTGTTTTTGTTTCTCATTGCACAATAGGAATTACCTTTGTATTTGATATTTTTTTGCACGGCGGCGACGCGGTTGGTGCTTCCGCCTCACAGCAAGAAGGGGCTTGGTTCGATTCTGACAGCCAGCCTCCGTAAGAAGTTTCCACCACCATCCAAAAACATATAAATTAATTCTGACTTTAAATGAGAGTGTGAATGGTGGTATGTCTCTATATGTGGTCCTGAGAAAGTTTGGCGATCGGTCTTGCCTAATAACATCTGGGATAGCTTCAGCGCCGCGGCGACCCGAAGCGCAGCATAAGCGATAAAGAAAATGAATGAATATTGTCACATTTGTATCAAATTTTACCTCCCGTTCTTGAAATTTCCACACTCTGGGACGATGAAATATTCATTCATTCATTCATTCATTCAAGTGAATTGGAAGTCAGATAAGAAAATCTAATTGTTGATAAAAAAAATAAGTTGTGTTCTTGGTTATGAGAGATTTGAGGTCCTCCTCCCATGTGGGTATTTTGGCTACTTTTGCTCATTTATGACCTGTTTTAGATGTAATTTTAGCATCCTGTCCTGGGTATAAGTAGTAAAAACACAAATGTACATCAGGGGTTTGACATTTCGAGGATATTTCAGGGGACGGGGGGGCGACATATTGGCTCTCTCGTCCCGTCAGCATCTGCCAAGTGAAGTCTAAGGACGGTGAGCTGCTGCCTCACGTGAAGGTGTCACCAAAGCAGCGAGGTGATAGAGGGAAAATAAAAAAAGCAATCAAATCCCATCCAATTTTTTGCGACTATTTGGCGCCTGCCGCTCTCGGACAGGCAGGCCAGAACCATGCATTATGACCCCCCCCCTAAAAAAAAAAAAAAGAGCTGTATACATGGTTTAGCTAAATGAAAAATCTTGTTTCTAACCAGCTCAAGTGAATTTGTTAGCACTAGCAGCGTCGATTTGTTCCTCGCCGTCTCTCCGCTGGGATACACATGGATTAGGATTACAGCTCCCAGCAGCTGCTGCTATCATCACAAGGGCTATTGTTAATCAAGCTAAACCCGATGGTACCCACTCCACCACATTGTCATTTCAATACAAAAAAAAAAAAAGAAGCTGATACTAACCTTGTTCGAGTTTAGGAAAAAAAAAAAAAAAAATCTTTTCCTTAACTTTTTTCTTTTTTAAAATTTTTCTGCACCACTGACCTCATTAAAATACTGGTTACAAAAGTACACCCGCTCTGATAACCCCTCCTCCCCCATCTCATCATTTGCCGGGGCCAGCGGAGGCAGCGTGTCCGCGCTCGGAGAAGATAATGAAACCATCTTTGGGATAATCCAATTTTTTTGAACGCGGTAAACCTTAAAAAGAAAGAAAAAGACCTTCGGGGGAGACGGAGGTAAAGTGGTTAAAACACACAAATGGACGAGGAGGGGAGAGGATACACACCTCGAGTGCCATTGAAGAAGAGGGTCTGCCGACGGGGATTCTGAATGACCACGATAGATCCGTCGTAGTTCTGCAGGCGGCAGGAGATCTGGGCCGTGCCGCCCTCTAGGACCGTAACGTTTTCCGCCTGCACGGCCTGACAACACGCTGAGGAGAGGGGCGGTGGGGGTGGAGGAGAAAAAAAGAGGGACAAATGGGATGAACGGAGACAGAAAGAGAGAATAAGATGTTAGATTTGCACATTATTGGAGACGGACCCTATCAAAACGGGGGCGCTTAAAGGATTGTTCATTTAGTTGCTATTCATCACACATATACAATGAGGGAGAGGAGGAGACGGGGCTGATGAGGAGACCGAGAGCCGGAGACGAGGCGCAAAGCGACGCAACAAGTAAAAAGGGTCCTCGTGAACAATGTGTTCTTATGATCATAATTAAGATCATTATAATTACAGCCATTCATCTTTTAGCGTGCAGGAAAACACACATGCAAATAGCCCCTGTTGCCTGGGGCTACGCTACCAGAATGCACAGAGACACATTTGAATACATAGAGCCTTATTAAGTCCACAAGTGGCAGTCAGCGGTGGACTGAAATGCGCGCACGGAAACACACACACACACACGCACACACACACACACGCGCGCACGCAAATGGACGCAAAACAGCTTGCGTTCATATTAATAGCCGGAATGTCGAGAGCCTTGGCCTTTGTGGAAGGCGCCCATGTGTTGTGCGAGGTCACGGACCTGCGCGCACGTGTCCCGTGTGACTCACGCGCCGGACGGAAACTTTCAAACTAAGTTATCCGACAAAACCCCCTCACCCGCTCGCCGACCGAGCCCCGAATATTTTTAGATAAGAAATAGCAGGGTGCCTCTTTGATGCTGCTGATGGGCCAAGAGTCAGTAATGAGGAGGTTGATTACGCAGTGATTGGAGTTGCCTCCGTGTTTGTGGGTCAGACGACAACCTCCCCCCCCCCCCCCCCCCAAAAAAAAAAAAATCCGTGCATGGACGCCGAGCTCGGCGGGTCGAATCCAAAAATCATTTTCCGGGCAATTAGTCGCGCGGCTGCAGCCGTAAGCCGGGGTCCCTCTGACGAACTTTTTTTTTTTTTACCCCGTTTTCATCCCTAATTTGCATCCCCGCACTGCTGGCAGAGCGGCAGATAGCCGCAGCGAGTTTCTCAGAGCACTGGCGGCCGGGATATGATGATGAGGCAGGCAATTAACACCAAAAAAAAAAAAAAAGAAGGGGGCAATGAAGATGGCGGGACTGTGCGTATTGAATTCCTGGGGTCTCAAACACTGTCTGAAGGCGGAAAATGCTGTGAGACAAACAGATGGCGTTGACTTGCTGATGTAGCGTTTTTTTTTTTTTGTTTTTTTTTTTTGGGAGGCCTGAGACAAACTTGTGTGCGCTACAGCCCGGGGGAAGGTATGCAGGTTATGTACGTCGCAATTAAACTACTTTTGACATCCCCTCATCCTTCCGGCGTCACCCAAATTGAATTATTCCCCTCGATTTTAATCTCTTTTAATGAAATACTCAAAGTCGACATGTTCCTCGCGTCAAAGGGAGGCAGAGAGACGAGGCGAATGTGGCACTCAAGTAAGGATAAAGACAAGATGGAGTCCTCTTGATGGAACAAAGAGTAAAAATCTTGACAATCACCACTAATTGTAGTCATTATTGCTCCCGTTCTCTGCATCAATATTGTGATTCATATCGGAGCCGTCAGAGCCTGCCGCTGCCATCCCAATTATTTTTCAAACGGCTGCTATGACTCATCGCCCCGGCAACAAGGCCAGCACCGCCATTGTTTTAAGCGGGGAGTTTTAATAACGACGCCGCTCGGCGTCGGGGCCTGACACTCCGCCGTCTGATTGGTTGACCCATCCGGATCTGGGAGGAAGGACGGCGACCCTCGACCCCGCCCCCCGTCCGCGGCGCCATCCGCCCCGACGAAACGAAAAACTTCAGAAAGGTTAAGAGAAGAACTAATTAGCTGTCCATTTTTACGCCCACTCCGGCGAAACAGCTGTCGCCCCCTTTCAAAGGAAATTAGCTGCCGTGGCGTGATGGCAAAGAAGCGACAATGGAAAATATAAACAAATGAACGGAAAGAAAACGTCGTTAGCGGGCGCGGTAGGCGCACGTCCAACGGCGCCGCCCGAAAACACCTGCCGGCGCCGGTGGATGATCAGAGCGCGGCCGAGGAGGAGAAAAAGACGGAGTGAGACGGCACCAACCAGGAAATGATAGCGGTGAGGCAGGAAGTGATAGTTTGGGTATAATAACACAGCTGGTGGGGGTCGGATGAAATATAACGCATCTTCGTCTACTCTTCTTCACAACACAGCCGGGGGTCGACCGGCGGGGTTTTTATAACGTCGCTACTCCGACTCCGCATTTCTCTGACAGGGATATCAATCTGAACCCCCCCAAATTTAAAATCCACACCCACAATAAACTAGCAGATGTATTATCAGCAGAGTGCGGCGTGAACTACGACAGACGGAAAAACAAACAAACAAAAAAAAAAAAGGCGGTACCCTCGGCCACCGAGCGGGGGCGGCATTTCGCAGAAATCTATAAATATCAGGAATCTCGTGCAAAAAAAAAAAAAAAAAAAAAAAAAAACGAAAGGGTTAGCCCGAGTCGGAAGAAGGTGGAGACGATGACGAAGAGCCAAGCGGGCCGCCTTTTGTCACCGTAGGCAGATTTAGCCTGACAAAGGATGAGTTTCCTGGCTTTGCCTCCTAAGCAAACCCCCCGTACCCTTGAAGCAGCGCAGTCACTGTCTCCCAATTCATTATCTCTCATTATCTTTCAATTGGACACGGGCCAGCGGTTTGTGTTTTCCTGTGTGCCGGCCGCGGGTTTACAAGGGGATCGATGTGGGAAGAGGCGGCGCAAACTCCATATTATACTTTGATTAAAACAATAATGGCGGCTCCTGTCCCTTCCGCTCTGGTGGGGTTGCCCCTTGGCAGCGTCTCAGTCTCTTATCGTTCCCCTGCGGTGTGTGTGTGTGTGTGTGTGTGTGTGTGTGTGTGTGTGAGACAGTGCTCCTGCATGGTTGAAAACAGAACCTGCTCAGTACCTGCGTTATTACACAAGATTATATTATTGTTATTTTCTAAATATCTAGTTTTCAATCACTGACTCCATGAAATAGCTAACAGCGAGGTTCCCCGATGACCCCCATCGATCATCATCTCTTATTTTTGTTCTCAGATTATATCCAGCTGAAGTCAGGATTCTGCCAATCAAATTCGGTGCAAAAAAATCACCACAATAATTAAAAAAGAAAAGAAAAATTCCCCCTGAAAATAAAACCTAATCCTTTAAATAAATCTTGTCTCTCTCATTACCTCCTCTTTTTTGATTCCCTCTCTTGACTCCCTCTCTTCCTCTTAGTCCACACCTCATAATCCTGGTGCCGCCGCCTCCCCTTCCGTAATCTCGCTCTCAAATCTCCTTGTTATTATTATTATTATTTTTAAATTATTATTATTATTATTATTTAAACCCTGGTCCTCGTCCCTTGCCTCTGCCCCATCCCAAACCCGTCCTCCCTTGCCACCTGCCCTTATCACTTATGCCATCTCTCATTGCGTGTGTGTGTGTGTGTGTGTGTGTGTGTGTGTGTGTCGCCAACTTATAGCACACCCGTCTTTGTTTCTTTCCCCCCGTTAATTGCTTTCCCTCCACCCCTGTTCCTTTCATTTCATCACGTAACCCCCCCCCCACACACACACACACCATCTGCAAGCTTTTTCCAAGCTGCAAACACTTTCATTCCTTCAGCAAAATCTCTCCTTCTTCCCCCCTTTTCTCTCTTTCTCTCTCTCTCTTTCAACACATCGGGAATCAGTCCCTGCCTCCCCGTGAGTTTTCTCTCCTCCTCCTCCTCCTCCTCCTCCTCCTCCTCCGCTCAATGTGATTTGTTCTGCGGCTCAAGTCGGCGGCATAATCGCGCTGCTGTTTTTTTTTTTTTTTTTTTCCTAGTGTGCCGGAGAGCGGGAAGACTCGGGGGCGAAGGAAGGACTGGTTGAGGGGGGGGGGGGGGTTTTGGGGCGTGAAGGGGATGATGGGACAAAACAACTGAGCGGATAGGAAAGGGAGGAAGGGAAGGAGAGGGGGGGGGGACTCAATATGGGAGTTTTTTTTCTTCCCTCTTTCATCTTCTCCTCTACTTTGGCCCGTTTTTAATCGCCTGTCCTCCTGCTCAGCCCTCTCCTCTTCGCTCTTCCCCCTGTTTTTGATCCTTAATCCCCCCCTCCCCGTCTCCGCTCCCCGCCCGCCATCCCTCCATCCGTCCGACCCCTGAACCGTCGCTGTTCCCTGAGCTTGACCCGCAAATCAGCCAAAATCAACTCGCTATTGTCTCTCCCTTCTTTTTGGATTTTCACCCCGTCTCCCTTCGCATCACCCCCCCAAATCTTCCCCTTTCTCTTTTCCTCCCTGAGCAACTTCTCCGACCGCCCCGTTATTCTCCCCGCCCTCCTCTACCCTTCGTTTTTCCCCTCACTATCCTCCCGTTTTTCCTTGCCAGCTAAAGCCGGTTAGCTCCGTGTGCTTCGCCGCCGCTTTATGGCCCCCCCCTGTCTGTCACAACCCCGGCGACAATGTGCCGCCACACGCATCCCGACAGCGGCTTAAAGTAAATTTACGGGGCGGTTATTACACGATCGCTACCGCACGCTGGAGATTCGCCTCAGCCAAGAGCGACGGTCTTAAAAAACCAGCCCCTTCAAAAACCCAACACACGGCCGCTTCGGTTTCTATCCATCGTGCACGTGTTTTTTTTTTTTTTTTTTTGTTCGATACTCGCGCGTACGTTAAAGAGAACGTCAGCCCGCGTGCACGTTCAATCCCACACACACGCGCGCGCCAAAAACTGCCCCACTGGCACCAGTTACATAACCGGCCTGCCTGCCAAGACACAGACTCATTCTTCCTCTTTTACACCCCTACTACCAACACCCTCCCCGCACCGGCGTCCAAGCCAAGACAATGTCCTTCTGTTGATCAAAAATGCAAAAGGACGGGCGAATCCAAATGAGCGGCGGGGAAGGAGCGTTAAGTGTATCACAATAAATGGCGGCGGCGGCGGCGGGGGGGATATTAATAGCACCAAGTAACTCATCCCACCTCTGTTTGTGCGCCGCTGTTTTCCTGCCTCCGCCGCCTCGCGCTCAGTCAATCTCGTGAATCTCGGTCCCCTCCGCCTCCCCACTCGTCGCCATCCTTCCCCACGCGGCCTTTTTTTTTTTTTTTTTCCGTCTTCAAAACCGTGTCTGACTCCGCAGCCTTCCTCTTTATCTCTGCCTCCTCATTGCAAACCAAAGCTACATGTTTCGGTCTCTTTGCCTCCCATCAGTCTTTTCTCAATATGTGTATATATATATTTATATCAGCTCATCGCGCCAAGTCTCGACACCTTCCCCTCTCTGGTCCTAATCCCCTAAAACCGATTCCATACGGTTGGTCACGTCTCCCCCGGGACCAACATCCCTGCAACCCAACCGTCTATCTATCTATCTATCCATCCATCCATCAAAAGTCAAAAAAAGGTCTTGAGCCACTCTTGCTCTTTTTCTCTGTTCTCATTTCTGCCTGTTCAAATCCTTCAGCCGTTTCATCCCGTCTCTCACTCTTCCTCTCGCATGTTTGCATCTTCCCATCCTCTCTATTCTCAAATCTCGATCATCTCATCGCTCGAGAAAAAAAAACTTCGGCATCGAGACACACCGGCACATTTATACTTTTAAACCAAGAAGGTATTTGAATTTTTTCTTGAAAGTGTTAAAGGTTACAAGCGGCAACCGACGACGTGGCCGGAGGATATTTAATGTGCAAAATAAAAAAAAAAAAAAGGACTTACGGACGACAGAGAGCAGGAGTGGGATCAGAACCAGGACCAGGCAGCGCAGGGCCAGGGAGAAGGGGGCACGGCCCGGGTGGCGGGGGAAGCGGCTCCGAACAGCCCGCATTGTGCATATGCGTGCCAAGCGGGATCAATGCTTCCTCTGTGACCCCTTGGCCACAAATGACAGCCAGTCCGCGCACGTTCTCCGCCGCGCCGCTTCGAGATCGAGGCTCTTCTCCTTCGCCGCGATCGGAAACAAGCTGCCGTCGTAGGAAGGCGCTCGGGAGAACGGGCTCTTATACGCTAGGCTGCATTAGCCGGGAAGTCAGACGGGCCTGGACTGTAGCCTCATGCGCGTGAACGTGACAAAGCTACCAATTTTGACGCTCCGCGGCAACGTGCACAGAAGGAGCCCGGTTGTTGATTCGACCACCTTCTTCTGCCACTTAGAAGCAACCCGTCGGGCATCGCCTTCAATCCCCTGCATCTGAGATCTTCTGCTGCTACCTCGCTGTGATGCAGTGGAGATAAACACCGCCGCCTATTTTCCACCCTAGAGAACAAACCCCTACGATTGGGAGGCAACAAAATAAAAATAAAAATACAGAAAAGTGACCGAATAACAACTTAGCCGCCGCGATGTTTGCAGAAAAAAATGTACCGCGCGCTGCCCCGAGGTGGGTCTCCCGGCGCAAATGCGCGAACCGGTGCTCGTCTCCTGTACGTCAGACCCCCTTTCCCACCAGCGACACTAATAAAGATATATTTCCGGGCTTGGAAAAAAAAACGTCTTCTGAAGCCACTAAAGTTTATCTCCTCTGATGTTGACTGAACGCGAACTTTTGAAATAGAGTTAACTACGCGGCGGCGCCCCCGAGGACAGAGGAAACTGGGGCGACGACAGTCATCCTCGAACAGATTGTATTTTAATGAGACGACCGGGCGCCTACCGCCGCTCCGAGAACCGTCGGGCGTAAAGCCGGCGATCCTCTCTCGGCCAGAACCCGAACGACCGGGCCTCTCGGAAGGAGACCCCGCGGAGATCGGCGAGGTTAAATAAAATCCACCAGGCTTGAGCGCCGCTCCGCGTAGATAAGACCCGAAGGTATCGAATCACCAACTTGAAAAACGGCCTTGAAAATCGGCGCCACGCTCAGATGCTTACGTTTCGGATATCGCACGTTCGGTCTGCTCCTCTAACGCGCGTCCATTTTCCGCACCAGGCGGCCGGCATGATTTGCCCCCAAGTGTTGCAACTCAATACCCTGTCACATAAACTTCAAGTCATTTGAGACTCGGAATAATCACAGGCTATCCGAGAGTGTAAATCGGCGAGCATCGACCGGACCGGCTTCTCTTTTACCGCACGCCCCGCTGGTCCCACAACCCGTCTGGCGAGGGCCGGAGGCTGCGACCCGCGGTCTCGCGGGTTCGAAGCGTGACGATTGACGGCTGAGCGCTATCTGGCGGAACTGAGCGTGCGTGTCATCCTCCGACGACGACTGCCCTCGCAGCACAAAGAGCGCTGACGGCTTCAGCCAAGAGGAAACTCTCCGACCGCCGATTCTTCTTCTTCACCGGTCAACCGGCCGACGATGCCGAAGGGGGGGGGCGACGGAGGATCCGGCGGGCGACGGAGGCGAGATGTGAAGTCCCTCACATTGATCTCGCTCGAATTGTTTTTTTTTTTTTGGAGGGGGGGTTTATTCCCGGCCCTTAATCCTCTGCTCGATTCCCCCGGCAGCTAGTTAGCTCTCACGAGTTCGATCCGTCGCGACACGGTCGATCTTTGAACGTCGCTAGATTCCATCATCGCTAAATCACCGCCATCTGGCCGTCCGTTTTCCTGCCTCGACTCGTTTATATAACCCCCCCCCCCCCGAACTCCAGCAAGTGTGGGATCGGTGTCTGCATATTTTGCATCCTATTTTGCGAAGGTTACAGGGACGGGCTGTGTGCGCGCACACCGCCACAATGGCCGCCTTTCAGGTCAACAAACAGTGGCGGCGTGTGTCTGAATGCACCCAAACTGTCCAGTGTGTGTTCAGGGTCTTTCACTATCTGCTGCCCATTAATTTGTCCGCACACACACACACACACACACACATAGAGGCATCATAGTGCCTCTTTATGTTAAATGGCTGTTTTTATGGCTGCAAGGATGCGCGCGGAGGTCTGCCGACGAGAACTGTGAGCGTTTGTGCACGAGGCGTTTGTCATTCAGAGCCCGATACGGATAAAGGAGAAAACAAACGTGACGGCAGCCGGGGATGTGAGTTATGCTAATGCACAAAAAAAAAAAAAAAATACATGTAAAGGCCCCGGCTCCGTGTATTTCTTGTAGCGACTAAAGAGAAATCATCGCTAACAGCCGATCCGATCTCCGATTCCTTTGTTCGAGCTCGTCGCCACGTGCGCTATCATTGCCGTCGCCGGCGATAAAAACCGGCGATAGAAAGACGACGGCTCAAAACAAGCGCGTTCAACTCCGAGCCCGTGACTTTCATTGTCCTGTAAAATACAAAGACGACACAGCTCGGCTTTTACGAACGACAACCTCGACACGGTCCCGATCGTCAGGGTCTTAAAGTGCGAGCGCCCTGTTTTCGTTTCGCCCGAAACGCGACGTTCCTTCTCATCGAATCGAATAAAGTCACGCTTTATTTACACTGTGCTTTTAACAAAATAGGGTCACATCCAAACGCTCCGCGGAGCAAGACAGGACATAATTAGAGACAAAAAGGAAGAACACATTATAAATCGCTGCACGGTTAGGCATGTGTGTGTGTGTGTGTGTGTGTCTGCGAAGTCCCTGTGTGGGCTACCCCCCGATGGGTGTATTTGTTTTTGTCGCAGTATGTGCGGAAGCAAGGGAGGTAATGGTGAATTGTGTCCCAACCCCCCCCACCCCGTTTTTTTTTTTTTTTTTTCTCCCCTTCTCTCTCCCGTCCAAATAAAATTTTTAATGGGTTTCATTGGTGCCACCGTGGAATAAGTGTTGCCAAAGCACTTAAGGGGCTTAAGTCGGCATCGTGCGGAAAATATTAAGCACTCAAACAGCCTTACAAGGATCCCTGCCTGTTTAAGTATGCCGGGGAGGTCGCGCCAACGTTTAATACCAATGGTATTACAGCGCTCTGACACGGGGAGAGCAGCAGGAATATAGATATTTACGGTATGCGCCGCCAGTGGGAGGGAGAGAGAGGGGTGAGTGAAAACAGGGGGAGGGTTTTGGTGGAGACGAGGGAGGGATACGGTGGGCGGGGGCAAAGAGGGCGGGGTGGTTGGAGAAGACAGGAAGAAAAAAAAAAAGTGGACGCAGAGGAGGGATGTGAGGGAATGTGGCCGAGGTGTGGGAGGCAGGGGTTGATGGGTGAGCCGCGAACCAGCGGCGGAGGGCTAATGTGGAGATTCTATCGGGAGGCTTATCCGAGATAAAATTTCTCTTTGTCCTTAAGGCGCTTCTTGGGTTAGCGGAAGTGTTGAATTTATTTCCTACTTCTCCCCAGAGGTTTGGTGTGTGTGTGTGTGTGTGTGTTGGGGTGACACGGACGTCTGTTTGTTTACGTCGACGTGACCTTCGCGTTCTGTGAAATGAGAGAAAAGGTGAACGAGCGTCGTCCCCCGAGGACGCGGCGGCGCAAGAGAACGGCCGGCCTTGGTGTTTTTCTGAACCGCGTGACTTTCCGGAGAAACCCAAACGCTTCGCTTGGAACACCAGGCCTCCAGGGGTTTGGTCATGTGACCTGCTTAGTGGTGACTTTGCGCCGGTGGCGGGGGGTGAAGTTCATGGCTGATGAGGCACGCAGTCAGATTTACAATTGTAAGAGCTTAAAAGTATCTTATTCCCTCTTCATTGGCAGCATGTATACTGACTACTGGTTTCAAACATACACACACACCAACAAAAACACACACAGGGAGATATTTGGCACAGAAAAGGATGTTTCTTTGGTAGCAACAATGGATGGAGTAGATGTGGTTTGCACCCTCCATGTGTTCTTCATACTCATTGTAGACAAATAAAAGTACGGTAGTATATAATAGTGGTCCCCAATCTTTTTATCATCAATGCTTGACAATTTTACCGCGGACCAGCAAGGGGGTGTGTGTGCGGTACACGTAGATTGTTTATATTGCAATTATAATAATAAACGCGAATCCACCGTGCGGATCCACCTTTTCCCCTTCGAAAAGAAACTTTCCGTCCGACGTCTGTTTTTACTAATGTTTTTAGCTAGTGGGTTACATTTTTGGCGCTCAAGTGACCGAGATTCTGCTCATTTTACAAAATAAAAGATTTTTTTCATAATAAAGATTGTTGGGACTCAAATAATAAATCCAATTGAAATAATTGATCACCAATTGGTACCAATTGATCCATGGACCAGTACTGGGGGTTGGGGAGCACTGGTGTAAAACACAATTTCAATTTTAACCCTCAGTTAGACTTTGAGTTGTTTTTAAACCTTTAAATTCTGGTACTGATCAATTGTAATCCAGGTTGGTCATCTATAGGATAACAAGTGAAGGAAGAGCATCAAATACCATTTGCGGTCTTACCTACTCTTCTTCACGGAAAGCTGTTGTTGTAAAACTCCCCTTTCTTTTGTTTTATTTGTCTTATTTATCTAATCCTGTGTCGCTTATAAAAGGAGGAAGGGAGCAACAAGCAGCTTTCAGCTCAGTAATGTCCGCTTCCCCTTGTGACTTTTCTCTGCAGTTCATTGTCCGATCAGCAAGAATAATAGGCTGTAGAAAATCATGATGTATATAATAATATGACCAATCTTTCTACAAATCTTTATTGGCCTCATGCTGAGAAACAGCCAAGTTTGTGAGAAACTCCACGTGCTGAAGTGAGTCTCAGCCATCAGGAAATGCGCAAATTTAGTGATTTTTTTTTACTCCGAAAAGTACATTTAAAACACAGATCAGAAGAAAAATAGTCATATTTATTTAACGTTATCATTATTTCTCTGCCTCAGCCGCCTCCCCTGACCGTATGACACGGCTTTGCATCCAAATATGTTATTTTTTTGCACCCGGCTAAAATTCTCAGGCAAAGGATTTGATCGGTTGTTTTCAGCGGAGGTGTTGCGAAACAAACAGGAAGTGGCGTCCAAAATCTGCATCCGCGGATCAGGTTTGCACAAGTGAAGGACATGGACTTAAAGCGAAACATACTTTTCAAAATAACAGTTCTTCCTCTATTTCTTCCTGAAGTGATAATAAACCATTTTCACTAGCTTTTCACCGGCACTCGAGTCCTGGGGCTGCGTGAAGGAGTCTCCATATGGAGGCGGATCAACGGGTTTCATGTTGCGCAATATTTTTATGGGCCAGCCTTTGAGGCGTCGGCGATATAAACAGCGAAATAAAATGATACGACCAGCCTTAAAATGCATTTAAGTGCATAAAAAGTACAGCTCAGATTGAACCGTGTCAATATGAATTGAACATTTCTAGTGCATCGCCCCCCCCCTTGTAAAAAAGACAACTTTTATTTTGCGATATTTCGTGTCACCTTAACTCTACGCCAGAGGGCAGCCAGCCACATCCCGCCGCTGTCTCATCTTGCAGGAAGCCTCCAGCTTCTGCACGCATGTTATAACCACTGGATAGCAAATCTGAATCCTTCATTTCGACATGAAAGAAGAAAAAAGAAAACTCAACCAATAATTTAGCCTCTCGGCAAACCCATCGAGGCGAAGGATGTGGATCACAAAAATATAATATTGTGACGTATTGTTATCAGGATGCTGAAGTAGCCATACTATCTCATGCGGACACACACACACAAACACACACACGCTCTGTAGTTGGCGGGTGCACACTCCCAAGAATGAAAAAATATCCAAAAGAAGAAGAAGAAATAAAAAAAAATCTCATCCAGGCCGCTTCGGGGGAGCCTCGCGGGAAAGTTTGAACTGACTGAGAAAATGAAAAAAAAAAAAAAAAAAAAAAAGAACCCACAGTTCTCGGGTTGCTTTTTTAGACTTATAGGCGAGTTGCATCTCTATTAAAAACCTCTGACACATTTTGATATCTTGGTCCGGGTTAGAACACTCCCTCCGTCCCCGGGCCCCACTTCCCCCGCTTCCCCCGCTGCCGCCGCTGCCGCCGCTGCCGCCGCTGCCGCCGCTGCCGCCGCATGCCTCTAAACCCCCCGTTTGTCTGCCTGACTTGGCGTTAATAGGCAGTGTAATCTAGTGCACTAGCTAATCCGCGGGTTTTTCGCTCTGAACCCTAATTGGAAAAGTCACAGTTCCTCGATTTAGGGACCCGCCGGCGTGTCGCTCGCGGCCCCCGGGACTGGAACCGATTCGCTCTCGGCCACGCAGATACAGCACCTCTCGCGTCAAGTTTTGAGTTGTTGAGTCTTTTTTTTTTTTCTCCCCCCCCCCCAGCCTGCTGACATGTAAATACGCGTAACTCCCACGTACCGACTGGAAAGTTAGACAAATATTAGAATCTTTTAACCGCTATCTGTTTGGAAATTACATGCTTCGGATTGGAACGCGCGCGTGTGTTTATCTGTATCTTTCCCTCGCCCTCCTCTGTGTAAGGTAAACCGGGAGATTAAACTCATTTCCTGGCAGACAGCGGGGGCTGGTGCTGTCTATTCACTGGTTTCACACAGCGGAAGGAAATGCATAAAGGCGCTGTGGTGGCTATTGTGCACGTCATATTAATAGTCTCATCCCATTATGAATCAATCCTGCGTCGAGGGCTGTGGGTGGGCGTTAGTGTATTCTCTGAAATGGGCCCAACGGTTCGGAGACGGGGAAAAAAAACGGATAATTCCACTCAGGTGGGAGCCGGAGAACATGACGGATTCCACCTTATTATCGTGCGCATATTCCCGTTTATAATTTTTTGTTTTTCCATCTTGGTGTCATCAGTTATTGGAGCAGGATCTATAATGCACGCCCAGATAATTCGTAGAAGGCCCTCCATTTCTCTCCCCCCCGCCTTCATAAAATGTCATTATCTGCTCACTTTAGTCTAGGGAGGTGAGGAAATAATGACGAATCCGAAGACGCCTCTAAAATAGAGAAAAATTTATAAAAAAAATTGCATGCCGCTGTTCGGGTCGAACAGACCCGAAATTGAATTTGGAGATTTAAAAATCCTCTTTTTGTTCGAGTGATAAAAAAAAAAAAAAAAAAATCAAATAGACCCCATTGAAACATAACATCATGACAAATCGCCCAATATTGTGTTGGCCCAACTTTTGCTGGCAAAACAGTCCTGGCCTATCAAGGCGTCTCTGAACTGGCGAAACATGTTAGCAGCAGTCCCCTCAAATCCTGCACGTTGGAAGGCGGGGCCTCCCTAGAATTGGACGTGTTTGTCTGGCATGTCCACCGCAGACTGATTGGATCGAGATCTGGGGAATTCGGTGGTTGGGTCGATGCCGCCGGCTTGTTGTTGTTCTCCTAGGACCATTCCTGAACACATTTTTGCTTTGCGGCAGGTAGCATTATCCCACCGGGGGAGCCCGCGGGCCAACGGGGAATGTATACAATGCTTCAGTCGGTGGTGTGTGTCAAAGTAACACTCGCGTGGATGGCAGGGAAAACAAGGTTTTCCATCAGATCGTTGCCCAAAGCATCACACCGCCCTCAAGCCACGTGTTCCCAGGCCATCCACGTGAGGTAAAAGTCTACAGTCCAGTTGATGCTCAAAAACCAATGGTTGGTACCTCTGGTGTGCCCTGACTGCTAGGTGGCATGCAAGCCCCGTTGGCAACAAACAGCTGCAGTTTGGCCGATGCTTCGACCCGGTCGACTAGCCGTCACAAACTTGCTTTGCCCTACGACTGCACCAGCATTTAGGACAGCATGTTCACTTGCTTCCGAACACATCCTGCCTACTAACAGGTGCCAGGATGAGGATATAGTCGGTGTTATTCACTTCACCTGTCAGTGGTCATAATGTTACGCCTGATCTGTGTCCGTATGTACTATACACTGTATATATATATATAGCATGCTGAAAAAATATATACAGTATATATACAAAACAGAATGCTGAATTTTACCTCTATTATATGGTTAGTAGATTTTTCTCTATTGATTTTATATTCATTCATTCCATCATTCAGCTTAGTAAAAAGTAAAAATACAGTTTAAATAAAAGCCACCCCCCCAGAATAAAACAACAAAAGTAAAGAAAAAAGAAAAAAAAGAAAAGAAATTAAATCCTCTAAAATTAAATAATTATTAAAAGAATGGGTGCGATTAATGATGCTAGGAACAAATAAGAAAAAACAGTTTAAACAAAAAGAATAATAACTATAATAATACCCCCCAAAATGTTAAACAGCAAAACCAAAAAAACATTAATTCATTTCGTTCACCTTTATCAATACATAAAAAAAAATATAAAAATAATTAGTTAAAAATAGAAATGTGCCTGCTTCATCAACCTGCTTGCAACCTCATGCAGATCAGATATTCCCCAAAGCTAACACGGTAAATGTGCTAACCATCACCTTCTCTTCTCTTGCTGCCAGATATTCATTTAAAGCTCGCCATCGGGCCGATTCCCGACTCCAGCTGTTGATGTTTTGCAGTCAGGACGACAACCCCCCGACCTGACTGGAGGATGCTTTTACGGCTTAGTCATTACATTACGCGGGCCTCGAAAAACAATTAAAGGTTGCCGGCGCATGCACGTGCGTGCAGCCCATCGGCATATCAGGAAAGCACGAATGAACTCACCGAACGCGTCCTCTGCTTTTATAATTTGCTGTTAAGCCCATAAAGCGGCATGTAACTAAGCTGACGTTACCAGTGTATTAGCATCGGCATGGGGAAAACGGGGAACGGAGGGGGAAACACCTAACGGGGTGGTCGGGAGGGGGGGGAGGCTATAGAGAGAGGAGGAAAGATGATAAAAAGGTGGAATGGGAACAGAGGGGGAACAATGGAGGGAGAAGAGCGATAGAAGGAGGTTGATATGGAAGCAGTGGAGCAAATCAAAGTAAAATTAAGTGCATTTACATATTTAGATGAGTGCTTCAAGTTGGCCCGTCTAATTATTTCATCTCAATTTTTCATTTGCACGCTGCTCAGTCCGGACGCAGCAGGCCGTGAGGAAAGTTTCGTCCTCCCCGCCGTCACAGACGCCCTTTCGCAGCTTCGCCGCTTCAGCATCCCTCTTGCGCGCCCCGGCTTTTTTTTTTTTTTTTTTTTTTTTGTTACCCAGGTCATTAGCATACACTTTTTAGTCTACCATGTTTAATGCATGCCATGCTCCTGTGTCCCACTGTGTGTGTGTGTGTGTGTGTGTAAAAAAAAAAAAAAAAGGCCAACTGCTGATGCCCTTTTTTGCCACCATGATTTATGCATTGTGCGTGTGTGTGTGTGCGCGTCCACAATTAAACCCTTCAAATTAACATGAGCCGTGTCAGGGGAAGCCGAGTGGCGTTAACCTGAACTCCCCCCCCTTTTTCCTCACACTCCATAAATTTGTCCCCTCTCTCGTGCTCATCGCTCGCACCCCCTTCCGCATCCATTATTCCCCTTTGCTCCCGCTAATGCCCCTCATCCTACCCCCCCTACCCTACTCAGCACACCGCTGTGAGTGTGAGCGTCCGCGCTTGTGTTTACGCAAGAACGGACGCGCGAGTGCACGTGCGCGTGCGCGTGCCTGCCGGCATAAAAGGTTGTTATGTGCTTCAGGTGTTAATTGGTTGAGGAACTTCGTTAATATTCTCCTTGCGCGCTCGCTCGTCAGGAACAGAATCAGCAAACTGATGAGTGTGTAATTTTCCTCTAGAGAGAGGGTGGAGGGTGGAGGGACGGAGAGAGAGAGAGAGACGGAGCGAGGGAGGGCTACAAGAGGGACTTCAATGCAAAGACCCCCTCGGTAAGGTCAAAGTGTGGGAAGACTACAGCCGGAAAATGAGGGGAAAAGAAACAAAAGAGGAAGGAGAGGGGGTCAAGGGGGGAGATCGAGGAGGGAACAGAGAGTGTGGGTTGAGGTTGACGGGAAAGGGAGGTGGAGTGATTAAAGAAGAAGTCAAAGGTTTCCATTGAGAGGAAATGGTGAAAGGGAAGATTATATCAAGCAAAGGAGAAATTGCTGCTTTGTTAGGCGTCGGCGGAGAGGGAGGTGATTGGACGGTGGGAGCAGGGGGAGGGTTGGTGAGGCTGCATGCTGTTCGACTCTAATAAGTTGTCGCACCCCTGATGGTGCACAAGTAACCTTTACCGAACCACCACTACCGCCACCACCCGGTAAAGCATCATCGCCCTTGGTGGACCGTGCACGGGAAAAAAAAAAAAAACCCACCATGTGTCAACACGTGAGCCCGGTGATGAAAAATAGCAAAGGAGAGACACGAGCTGACATGTGCAGCAGTGCGAGGGGAGTTGTATCCCGTCAGCGGGAGGGATGATGGCACCGGAATAATGAGCATCAGCGGCTGCGGGAGGGCTGCGCAGCATGGGGGCCCCCCCCGCCCCCCGGTTGCGCGCACGTACGCGCACACACACACGCAGAACAAAAACACACAGTCATTAGGGGACTCGGTAGACTGGCAGGTAACAGTTTTCTTCTTCTTGCGTTGAAATATCGGCACAATGCTTTGATGGAGCGCCATCTTTTCCTAGGTGGGTGAGGGAGGGGGGATGGAAATATGCACACAACACCTGTTGAACTTCCACACTTCCTCCCTTCCGGCCATCGCTCTTGTTAACATGCAAATGCCGCGTGACACAATTTACATGCGCGTTATTGATTTATTCCACGGTTATACGGGATTATGATTTGTATGTGTGTGTGTGCGTGTTTATCCCTGCGTGTGCCTGCTATCAGATTCGGTGCACGTCGACTGTATCAAGCCATCGCTTCGGGTTTAAATTGCATGAGCTGTTTTTTTTTTGGAGATCCTATTTATGAAATATGCCCTTCTCACCTTCACACACTTTAAACCCTGACTTTTTTTAGATTATTATTAATGTATATGTGCAAAAAAATAAAAATAAAGATAAAAAAAACAGCCAGGTCCCTGAGCACGTTTGACATTCCTACTCTTAATCTGGTTGAAAAAGAAAACATGCATCTGCCTGGAGCGTCGCTATATCTTTCCCGATGCTATTTACACCGCCAAGTTCATTTAGGCCCTTTCCTTATATCTTAATATTTATAATTATAATCCTCCCGGGACTCATTATTGGCCCCTTGAGGTAAATAATCTGCGTTTTCACTTATATTTTATTCAAAGGTTGAAAAGGTAACCATACTGGCAGAAGTTATACAACTGTTTCCTCTTTATATTTTTTTCACGTATTTAAAAATGCCGGCTCTCCTGGTCTGTTTTTACGGAAAACCGAATTCACCTCCTGATGAGCGGACATTTGAATGCATCATTTACTCGACGAAACAGTGTGACATTCCAATCTCCAGCCAAGGGATGAAGCGATTAAAAGAAAAAAAAATCAAAATGATAGACTTTTCAATAATTTTTTAATACAATTACTTAATTTAATTATAAAGATTGCAAATTGCTTGAAAACAAAGAGAAATACCAATATGTAGCCGGAAAAATGAAATCAGAGAAAACATGGCAATGATATACAAAATCCAAAGGGGACAAATCCATCGGCTCTTTGAACGCTCAAACCACCAGGTTTCACCCTATTACCCTATTCTATTCTATCTATGTATATTTATTATGTCTTATTTATATAGATGAGGTTTGCAAATTTTTACCAAGTTGTCATGCAAGCTGTACAACTGGACCATTTCAAGCACTTCTTCAAAATAAAAACTACTTTAATACTCCTCATCGTCCTCGCCGTGCAGGAAATTACAACTTTCCACAGCGTGGAAAACTGCCCTCCTTTTCCCATACAGATTTCCCCGTTGTGTTACGCCGTTGATAAGTTTAGGGGCCGCTAATACAATTAAAACACAAATAAGGCCTCAGCCACGATAACAGAAGGATGATTAATTGGTTAGAAATAATTGACATCCAGTGTGTCTCTAGCTTCAAGCTGGTTTTTCTTTTTTTCTGTGTGTGGGGTTGAAGGGTTTTATCATCCATCCATCCATCCATCCATCCATCCATCCATCCATCCATCCATCCATCCATCCATCCGTCCATCCTTCCGTCCACCGTCCATCGGGGTAATGGGGAGCCTATCCCAGCTGTCATCGGGTGAGAGGCGGGTTATAACCTGGACTGGTGGCTTCAATTTTCCAATTTTTCCCAATTTTTTTCCAATTAACCTTAACCTTAACTGGGAAAACATGCAAACGCCGCGCAAGAAAGGTCCCTTTGTCAGAATCGAACCACGGACCTTTGTGCTGTGAGGCCAAAAACGCTAACCATATATTGTAGGAGACAAAATGCATTTTATATTTTTGCATTAATTTGCATTTTGGAAAGAAAATAAATGACTCTTATCTCGGCTGTACCTAACTGAACAATTCAACTCATTTAACAAATATATTTTGTGCCTTATTATGGACTTTGTTTCTTTCCACAGATTTTTTTTGTTTATATTTTGATTGTATTTGCTGATTTGCTTTTGAAAGTAAGTCATTGCTGCTATTTCAACTGTTCACAGCATTGATTAATGTGATTACTATGCGTGTAATTAATGGTAAAACCTATCAGTCTTAGGAACCATCACAATGCGCCTCAAGAAGTTTGTATTGTTTCTACAAATAATCGGACATTTTCACACACGATTAAAATCGGATTTCAGACTTTTCTTACAAAAAAATCACTAACACCTGTTAATCTGTAAGCACAATATCAAGCATTGATTAATTTCCTCTCACATATCATGCCATGTATGTGACATAAATATTGCATTTTCCTCTCGTTAATGAAAAAAAAAACAAAGATCGCAACAAATTTTTGCATCTTTCCCATGCTCCTGATCATCCGACTCCATAGCAACAGAGAGCACTCGACTTTAAATCAACTCCGACCTTTAACCTTTGATTTGTTTTTTGTTTTTTTTTTCCCAGCGGACGAGCGGGGTTCCCATCCAAAGCTGTTCAACGGCCGGAATGTCGATGAGATGCTGCTCGGTCTGAGCTCGGGGGAAGTGTGTCCGCCTGTTTTCAGCACAGGGGGAAACTGCAGCCGTCCTTCTTAATGACAGGCTGTCAGGGCTCTTCCCCACTGCTCTTCCTCTTTCATCCGCCCCTCTCTTCCGCCTCCAACCCTGTCCTCCTCCCTTTATTCCGACTTGTACGAAACATCCCCCACAGGGACTCCCACTCCCTGTTCCTACAAGGTGACTCCGACTGATTCCACCGCTTTATTCTCCTTTTCTTCTCTCAGCCGCCTGTCACTTTCTTTTTTTTTTTTTTTTTTGGGATAAAATTTCACTGTTGCCTTTCCCTTGCACCGTTCGGCTTTTTGAACATAAAAATAAAAAAAATAAAAAATCGCCCCGCAGCTTTCGCAGGCGGACAAACGTTCACTTGGATGCTTTTAACCCTGAATGCATCCTTAGGATCAGAGTGAACTACAAGTAACAAGGACTGATAAGGCGATCAGATGTGATGTAATTACTCGTTTTCTCAATTTTGACTCAAATTTCATCATATGGCTGCACAATAACAATAAAGCATCTATTCTACTCTATTCTGTTCTATTCAGATGGGAAAAAAGGAGGTGGAAAACACATATATAGACATAGATATAGATTTAGATATAGATATAAACTCCTTCTCACTTCACTTTATGCCATCGCGGAAGTTTTTTTTTTTTGCTCTCACAATCTTTTCCTCCACTGATCTTGTTTTGCTGCCTTGCTGTTTCCTCTCCAGAGAAGAAAAAGCCACCAGACAAAAAAAAAAAAGGAAAAAAAAGCGGGTGACATCCTCTGCGCTCGAATTGTTTCTTTCTCTCATGCTAGAAAATAAAAGGCATTGTACCAAATGTAGCATATACTCCCCTCCTTCCTTCCCCCAGCCCTACGCCGACCGACACTCGAACAGTGCCCGAATTCACCGGCGGCGTGCGGGGAAGAGCGGGACGGTTGGCACGTCCGAAATGTGGTGACTCGAGTTATACCGAAATAGCATTTGGCTCCCACCTTCCCCTCCTCCTCCTCCTCCTCTTCCTCCTCACGTCCTCTGGCTCAAACTGCCCTCAGGCTCTGTTTCTTCATCTGTAATTCACGGCCGCATTTATTTCTAATAAAGTATTAGTTCGGTTTTTCGTACGTCGGCGGTAAATTGGCACACATGGAACATTTAACTGTGATTTTAATAGACGGAGGGGGAGGTAATCCTCCTCGGCGGCGCGGACTGTGGCGGGAAAACTTTTGTTTTTCGACCCGACTTCTAGTTGATTATTTCAAGAAAATGACAACATTGGCTGTCAGCATCGCCGCCCTGCCTCTCATGCTAAAGTGAGAGCATGTGTTCCCTCTAAGCTGCGCAAGTACGCAACTTCGGACTGCTCGTACACTCTCAGCGTGCAAGAAAACCTATCTCACGCAGTGAGTGCACTGCAAATGAATTATATATATAACAATTTTTTCTGTATCATTTTGCTGGGTAACTCAATGAGCGACAGGTGTCCAGCCAATCATACGATACGATGCTATTATGCGACGCAGCCAATCACGGCACAGATAGTACTTACGCACGTGCTCTGTCCATACACGCTACATAACAATAATTACTCGTGTGGCGGTTGCTAATGCTAACCCCTTATCATGGCGAAACGAACAGGCAGTGATACCGTGATACTTCCAAAAAAGAAATGCGGTTCTTTTAAGTTTGAATGGCGGTCGAAGTATGCACAAATAGAAGAACGAGCGATGAAACTGGGTGAGATTATTTTCTTGTTCGAGTGAGTGCTCTGCAAAACATGCAGTGAAGCTAAAGTAGTTGCTAAAGCTAAAGTAGCTGCTAAAGTAGTTGCGAAGCTAAAGTATTTTATTATTTTAATAAGCCATGAAACTTGGTGTGTGGCCACAGCGTGCACATCTAATGTTGCTCGCAGTGGTCCTCAGTGAGCTCAGGGAAGTTGTCTGTGTGCCCAGACATATGAAAAATGAGAGCTAACATTGGTGGGGGCCAATTCTGAGGGATTTACGTTCCCTTGTTCATTGTGCATTGGACTACTTTGTGGCTTTTGCCTTTAACAAGCAAATGCTTGTTGGGACTGTTTGAACACTCACACAAACACACGCGTACACATTTCTGCCCCCTCCTGGACCTCTTAAAGCCGTCAGAGCGTCGCGCCAAAAGCTGTGGCACCACCTAACCCTGGTGGCTGCAAGCCAGCTTTGACCTTTTCTTTTCTTTTTTTTTTTGTTTTGTTTTGTAACCTTTATTTTAAAACAACATAAACGGGCATTATGTGTTCAAACCGGCCAGTAAAACAAAACCGGCGCGCAACCTCACACACACTCACACACATCCGCGGGCAACTGTCGGGGATTTGAGTCAGTCGCTGCGAGAGAAGGGAATTAAGACTCGGCAAATGACAGTGGTAGCACTGATCCTGTCAGGCACGTGACGGGGTGCAGCGGGGATCTGTGTGAACCCCCCCTCGAGCACCTGTTGATTATTTTAATGAAGGGAATGACACTCTAGCGGGTGGCTAAATATAGCCGCCACAGTCACAGATGCGGCTAACGAGGCGCCATGTTGGTTTGACACACCAGGAAATAGGTCGTACATAAATGGTTGTGTGTTCGTGCGACGTCAGGTTCGGGTTCTTCGGTTATGATCGCTCTTGTATTTATTTATCTATTTTATTTTTTTTTTTTAAACGGAGTATAAATGGCACTGTAATTTTGTCTCATTAGCATTTAGGAAATGTCAATTCCTTTTTCTTTTCGATTTTTGTTGCTGATGAGGAGCGGAGGCGAGGACATGGTATTTTTGCACCACGGATTGATATAATGTCAGACAGTATTTTTACGGACCAGCCTTGAAGGTCTGGTGGATAAATACATATAAATATTAATATATAAATATTCCCGCTTTTTTCTTTAAAAATAATCAAAAGGCTTGCTTTTTAATGCAGGATGCTCGGTCTCCATGCAGTTTTGAAGGCTTCATTGCCTCATTGGAGAGCGTGCTCGGTGCGTGGGAATCACCTGTCGGGATAAATCCATATTTTAAGGAGGTCTCCTGGTCTGTTACCGGTAAATGCAGCTTTGTTTTTTCTTATTGGTCATACTCTCTTCTTCTGTCTCCTCACTGGGCCTTTTCCCCTTTGCAAAGAAACCTTTCAAAGACATCTCATTTTAGCTAGCTTGTGGGTTTAATATTAGAGTTAATGTATCAGCTGACCTGGACAAGCGTCTTCACATGCGTCAAGAGTGAGTCATAGATGGATATAACAAGCGAGAAGAGAATTTGGTCATTTTTCAAAATAAATCATTTTTCAGAGGCAGATAATAAATAAAATGGAAGTAATAGAACAGGAACCTTTTTGCCTGGGAGAGCTATATTTCATTGAGAGCCATATAGTATTTTTAACGTATAATAAATTAAATATGTCTCACTTTTAATGCAACTTCTGGTCCTGCATGGATTTGTTCAAAGTGCCGCTTTATATTTGACTGTTTCATCCATGTAATTTTATCATTGCATATTATATTGCATACCACAGATCCAAATGCAAATTCCTCTGTCCACACAGCCTGGAATGCACGTTACTCATCGTCTTTTTTTTTTCTTTTCGACATCTTTTCCGTTACAAGGGTAGAAACTAGTTGGCTATCTGATAAAATTCATTTCTTCACCTTTACAATGACCCGGGCGTGCTCGGAAGCCATCGGTTCCCGACCCGACCGACGGGTGACCCGTGAAATTTATCTTTAAAACTAATTTCTGTTTACTTCAAAATGACACAGTATTATAAAGAAATATCACAAGTATTTTCAGTATATCAGTTCCAAACTGATTTTTTTTCAACTCAAAATTGTCACCAGAAGAGCCATAGGCTCCCGACCGCCGTAATAGAGGTTATTCAATCGTATATTCAACTTCTCCATCTTGACCGAGGCTTGAATTAATCGGCTTTGTTATTATTCTAATGCATAACAATTCTTTTAGATTATTTCAAATAAAAAGTTCAGAGGAAAATGTGACATATTTTTCACACATATTTTTGGGGATCTGGTGTTCCAAGACCCTCTCTGTTTGAGAATATGCTTAAAACCATTCTGTTTGGAAAGGCTTATAGTTAGCGCAAGGCTAGCCCCCCAGGTATGCTGCTCTGGGCTGACTCCACTGAGGGTTATCCCATGATGCACTTCATTCCTCTCACGCTTCCTATCCTGTCTGCACTCATGTCCCTTCAGCAATGCACAATAGTAACCTCCTATCTTCTCCTGAGTCCCCAGGCTCTTCCATTTTGGATCCCAGAGGCCGTGGCTTGATCTACTGCAGCTTTCCTGCCGGACGCCCACCATTAATTTATCATGACTATTAAAGTTATTAATGCATCATGTCAGCTATTATCTTGTAACTGTTAGCATTACTGCTGTCATTAGCGATAGGTCATGTGTGCCTGCGTAACTCTGTCACGCTCTCTCCCTTCCTACCCCAACTGGTTGAGACAGAAGGCCGCCAAAGTTGACCTGGGATCAGACCAGGCAGTCTTTTTTGTGAGACTATCTAATCAAATTCAACTTGACTTATGTCATCTTACCCTACCTTACCTTCCACTATCAACAAATCAATTTATTTGGATTTTGAACCAGAAATGAACTGCAAATAACAATTAAACCGGGCTTGGCTTCCTTCGCCATCGCCGGACGGTATAGTTTACCAGAGAATTAAGAGCACATATTAAAATCGTCTTCCGGAAGGTTACAGGTTTATTATTGATCATATAATGTAACATACCGTGTTATCACTCCATCACATTATGGATTGATGATCGTAAAGTATTTATATTGGACCATAGTAGACATGTGAGCACATCTCCAGAGAGTGTGTGTGTGTGTGTGTGTGTTTGCCGATGGTAGCAGTTTCATTAAATGACCTGTGGAAAAGTCATGCATGCATAAGTGTTCCATATGTATTCATGTGGGTGCCTGCGCCCCCCCAAGCCCCTCACAGTGTTTTCATGCAACAGTTCCTCTGACAGCTTCACAACTTTGATTTCCCCTTTACTCATAAATGAGGATTTAAGCCGACGGTTTATAATCAAAGTTATTACACTGCTCTGCCTGCAGGGGGTCTCGCTGGCTGACACGTGCACAGACACACTCATGCAAGCTCTCTATTACCGTCAATGGCGGTGCAATCACAGGGCTGTTTTTTTTTTTTTTTTTTTTTTTTTTTTTTACCGAGAAACCCCTAAAGTGAAACCGTGACTCATACGCTAGCGAGCGTCACAGCTGGCGCCGTTTTCACACTCGCCTTGCCGAAACCCATCGCCTAGCAACCGACCCCTCGGGAAATGCGCGCCCCTCCGGACAAGAATGACAACCGATCGGGTGAGCCTCTTCCCGGGGAAAAAGTACTGCGAGTAGGGGGCGGGCTTGGTCAATAAAGCTTGGCTGTCTCAGGCGTCGATCTCCGACCCTTCCCTCTGTTTTATCATCTTTGAGTGCAGTTATTGATGTCAAAGCCCTCAAATCTCATCATCTTCCATCTGTGGAGGACGCGACGGCTCTAAGGAGGCCACAATTGATTTCGTAGACGTCCTGTCACTAATATGTAGCGTGGATACCGACGACAAATCAGCAAATCATCAAAAGGTTTGATTCAGATGCAGACTTTAGGCCATGTTAAGCGATAGCTCCATTTTCAACGCAGGTTCTGTGATTCTGGGTGCGGGAGGGGGTGAACGGGTTTGTGAAGCCTGTTCAGGAGGGATTAGTTTCATTCCCTCCGGCAGCTGTCAGGTGACTGACAGCAAGCGAAGCACATCAGAATGCGGCAATTTAAGAGAAAGAAACCGAAAAAAAAAAAAAAAAAACCCAAACAACGTCGGGACCGTAAAAACCAAAATTCAAACGAGACTGAATCAAGGCTTCGTCTTTCACCGCGATTGATTTTTCCCTCTTGGGGTAATTTTTGTGAAAGTTTTTTTTTTTGCCTGCAGAATAAAAAGACAGCGGAAAACCGCTCCCTTTTGATGGCGGCAAAATGAACCGTTTAGTCTGGAAAAAAAAAAAAAAAAAGAAGCACCATAGGGGGAGAAAAATGGAGATGTTCAAACTAATGCAAACAATATTTATCCTTTGACGCCGGAACTCGCAATTCTCCTGCGCTGATTTCGGAACCTCCAGAGGCCGAGGATCAGACTATCAAACGAAACGAAACCCTTTCTTGTCTCACGTCGCCGTCATCCCCTCTGCGGCGCAGGAAGATTAGAAGACCCGTTCGACTTATCAAGTGGATTCCGCATCAACTCTTCGCCCAAATTCGTACGATCGTGGCTCGGGGCGAAGGAGAAGACGACCAAAAAACAAAAATGAAAATTATACGGGTGGTGAAGAGGCGCGCAGGTTCACCAAAGACAGTTTTGAATGCGAGCGCGTGGCTCGAGGACGCCGATATTTTGATTGACAGGTGACCCGCCTGGATAGATGAGCATTAGGCCCCGCCCCTTGCTCCCTGTCGCCAAGGTAACGCCGACATAGCCGCCCCTCTGCAGGAAAAGCGCAATAGATGACGAATAAATGAATTATCAGAAGATAGTCTTTGTTTATGAACCGATTTAACTGATTTAAGGATTAATTGTAAAACCGCAACGATAAAGAATTTTCGTGGATACAGAAAATATGCAGATAAAGTTAAAGACTGGAAAGTAATGTTTGACCATTAAAACCACACACAACTTTATGAATGATTTATTACTCTCATTTGTTACACAAATATAATTTCCTGTGTTAAATGAGGTTATTCTTACATTGACGCTTTCTGGGATTCCCCGCTTGACTTTTTTTTTTCTTTTAAGTTCGCGGCGCGTTACGAAGCCGATGCTATCTACGCGTCAGGTGCTACGTTCCGCCTCATCCTTCACCATTACGGATGAGGAGGCCAAAAAAACATATCGCTCCCGATTCACCTGAGCGGCTCCTTCTTCGTGCATATTCATGAGTCAATCCCAGTGTAACTTTTAATTATGTAGAAAACGATAGAGAAAGAGAATAAATCTGCTTTAAATATCTCGGTACAAAGTACAGAGCCCTTAGCCGCCCCCCCCGTTTCCTCTCAAGACCTTATGATAATTGTCATGACATCTCCGGTAAACAAACGCTCATCAACATTTAAATCAGGAGGCTCATCACAGTGCAAATAACAGTATAAAATAAAATAAAACAAAATCTGATAAACAGATGATACAAAAACGAATTATACACTGGTTTTCCTGGCTTCTGTAATCAACAATCTGTTCGATTTGTTTACTCTGTGTTAGTGAAGCGCATTAAACAGCCAGCCAACTCCATCCCATAATACCTCTTTACATCCCGAGAGGTTCAAGTCGAGCCCGACATGAGAGGGCGGGGGAGTTGTGACTCACAGACGCGAACGATCAAATCCACCAACCTGGTCACTTCGAATTGGAAATCTAGGATTTGCAAGGGTATTTTCCAGGACTGAATGGACTCAGTCGAATGGTGAGAATAATCTGCATCCATAAGCAAACCTATATCTACGTATATTTTCTGAAATGCTTATTGCATTGTGATAGTTGGAGTCTCCACTTAGCTGGAAGTTATGCATGCATGGTCTGCAAACCAATTAAATAAAAGTAAAATTCAGTTTTCTTGCACTGGTGTCAGAAGGAATGTGTGGGAATTCCCGTGGGTTCCCACAGTGTTTTTCAATGGTAATTAAAAGAATACAATGTAAATTAATCTGGATGGTTTGGTTTTGCTGAATTTTTTCAATAATCTCAGCAGAGTCAAGGGCAGGTTGATGACAAATGAATTTGAATTTATTGAATTTATTCAGCAAGGATTGGGACTCCTGGACTTTGAAAAATATATACATACTTGGTGTATATATATATGTATATATACATATATATATATACACATATACATATATATATATACATCATGCATGAAGGAGATATATATATATATATATGTATATATATATCCCCTTATATATATATGTGTGTATATATATATATATATATATATATATTTATATATATATCCCCTTCATGCATGATGGGCACCACAGCTATTCACATTTTTTTTCTCGGTATATCATGGGTCATATATATACATATGTATATATATGGATAAATATATACTGTAATTTCCAGACTATTAAGCGCACCTGACTATAAGCTGCACTGGCTAAAAATAGATAAATATAAGTGTACATATATAGGTCGCAGGTGTCCATGTTGTAACGATATTTACGCCAAAAAATATATACAGAAATCCCTTTTTTTCATCTTTGAATTAAGTACATACTGATAAAATCAACAAATACGTACTGGAGATGCTTTTTTACGAACAATGGCAGTAACGCGGCTGATGAAAAAATACATGATAAATAACAGAAGGAAAAGTCTATCCATCCATCCAATTTCTATTCCTGCTTTGTCCAACTACAGCTGATCGCTATCTTGGTCTTCCTCCTGCCTACTGAAACCATTAAAGTTGTCTTCTTCAGTGTCGGATTTGAACAGCACACAATTTCACGATCCGACCAAATGGCTAAATGTTTTGGCATGAAGCTCGCCCCCTCCCCCCCTCAAAAAAAAAAAAAAATCCATAAAGTAATCGCATCATAAGCTGCAATATCTAAAGCTTGTGAAAAAAGTAGCGGCTCCCAGTCTGGAAATTACGATGTAAATGTATATCTATTTATATATTATGCTGTTTACAGCATGCATCTGGAGGCGGGATTGAACGTAATTGTCAAAAAATGAAAACACTGAAGAGACCCATCTGTTTAGGTAACAGCCAGACCGGACCCCCCCTTCCCCCCCGCCAGCCGCTTTGTCTTGGCGACTCCGTCCCTGTGCATCAGCTGCCATCGTCTCCATCATCTCTATAGCTCCCCAGTGTGCTTCGCTTTTTCGCCTCATCGCCTTCGCAAGCCCCCAAAACGACCCCTACCGCATCCATGCCCCCAACCCCGCCCCAAATCACCTCCCTGGTGCTCTTGTTTCACACCTTGCAGCCCCCCAAGCCCACCGCCGCCGCCGCCACCGCCACCACCGCCACCACCGCCATCCCTTATCGTTTTGTCACCTTGTGTGTCTCGCCGCCTCGCCGTAATCCGTCACACTATCTCTTCCGCTTCGACTTCCTCTCGTCTCCTTGACGCTCGCCGCACACACACACACACACACTTATACACTCATCCCCAAACGCACATTTGTGTTCGCTCCTGCTCAACGTTTGTTTTTCGATCCCGGTTTCTCGAAACCAAGTTAATATCGACGGATTGTCATATTGATTTGGAGGAAAAAAAAAAAAAAAGATAAACTTTCAGGCTCGCCGAAGGCCGATTAGAGACACGGAGAGCCTCTCCTCTTGGAGGACCCAACGCTTTTTCTTATTCAGAGTCCAAGGATGTCGGGTTAGTGTGACCTCTAAACAGTTCCCTCTGGAAGCTTCAAACATGGCGATGCTCTGTGGAGCGGAAACATAAAATTCCGCCCCAAAAAATCAATGGGCAAAACGGGTATGTTCGCCTGATAATGATTATATGGAAGTGAAAGAGATGAACCTCAAATGCTCCTATTTGTGTGTTTTAGTGTGTGTGTATGTGCGTATGCGTGTGGGTGTGTGTGTGTGGTCCCAGAATTTGATTGGTATGGTCCTTGTGTCCAGCAGTAATTGCGGTGCACGTCAGAGCGTTGGAGTTCAAAGAGAGGACACAAGAGGGGAGGAGCAGAACGAGCTGTTAACACACACTCACTCACACACTCACACACACACACACATGCACATACACACGCGCCCATGCACACTTTAAAGTGATGGCCTGTGTATAGTGTTTGCAGCAACACACAGACACGTTGACACGCACGCCAGCACACACAGATTAAACATTAAGTAGTACTTAACTATAACATGTAGTCCGGTATGTGTGTGTGACGTGAAGTAATAGTATAGGCACACAAACACACACACACACACACACACACACACACACACACGCACATATAAGCTTTGCTAATGTCACAGCCTTTAGAATGAATTTGTCCCCTGCGGATCAAAACCCTGCTACTTGGAGTCGGCAACTTCCAAAATATTTGTGTTTTCAGCACGTGCACGCTGCGCTTACCTTGATGCTAAGTTGCCCCCCCCCCCCCCCAAGAAAAACAACACAAACATAAAAAATTAGCAAAACAGTCACTTGGGGGGAGCTGAGAAGGACTTCCGGAGGGCCGGATGGGGAAACGATGGAGACGTTACAAGGCGGAGAAGGGAGATGTATGAACCACGAGCGTTGCGGGGGGGGGGGGGGGGGGTCGGGAGAAGGAGACGCGGTCATTTGCGATGACAAAACGAGAGGCAAAACAAAGGAGATGGAGAGAGACGGAGAGCGAGAGAGTGGAGGAGAGCAGGAAGCGGGACAGATACGCAGCGTAATAGATAAAAACACAGAAACAAGTGAAGATGAAAGACGCAAGAGGGAATCTTCATCAGACACGGGGCGGAAACAGAAAGAGTATTTATCTAAGCCCGGGAGAGGGGGGGGGGGGGGCGACGGGGAGGAGGGGGGGGCTCGGCAGAGTACACAAGAAAGAAAGAAAGCAAAAAAAAAAAAAACATAAAAAAGAAAAAAAGAAGATGATGAGCACGAGCAATGAGAAATGGCGAAGAGGAGCAGCCTTTTGAAAGCTATCTGGTCCTGAGCCCCTATCAAGTCGGCCTCGCTTAGTGGAGTGCTTTGGTTTGAAAAGGGCTGGGGGGGGGGGCGGAGATGTGAGTGTGTGTGTGTGTGTGTGTGTGTGTGTGTCGGGGGGGGGGGGGGGGGGTTCATCAAGAAACCTGCTTGATTTGAATTTAGCTCCGGGGGAATGAAGAAGAAGATGAGGAAAAAAAGACGGGGATGGAAATTTCGGCGGCTGAATGGCGGCAGTGATTCGGCGACGGGCCGAGCGTGCGGATCCTTCATTGTGTCGGAGGAGGCCGTTTCTCGCGGACGTGCGGCGGGATGGGAGGGCGGCCATTGTGACAAAGACCGCTTATTGTTTATTCAGCGGTCACAAAGGGAGGCAAGGGGGGGGGATAAAGGCGTCTTTGTGCACGCGTCACAAGAATGCGACTCTGAACGCGTCGGCATATCCGAGCATGTGGGCCGGATTAACCAGCGGAGGCGTGATTAACGGCGGCGGGGGGGGGGGGGAGGAGGGGGGTGAAAAATTCAGGAGTAATTACACGCTACTTATTTATTCTGGTGGATACTTTAAATGTCATCCGTGTCTGCGGCGCCCGCTTTCCGCCATGCATTTTTCTGGGGAGGCCCGCACATTTTTGGCGTGCCTCTTTCCCACACCGCCACCCATCCCTCGCTATAGAACCCCCCCCCCCCCTCCCCAACTGGGATTATTTACCATTTTTAACCGCTGTGGCATCAGCTGTTACGTTTTGTCGCCAGAGCATCTCGCCATCCCAGCCTGACGTCATTTGGGAATAGCGGCTGACAAATGAATTCTCTCTCTCTCTCTCTCTCTCTCGCTCTTTTTGAATGTATTCATTGTCTTGCGTCTTCTCGTCTGAGTTCTTGGGGCGCCCCCCTCCGACCCCCGTGGACCTCCCGTAATACTGAGTGAAGGCCTACATAGGAATTCTGGGGATGTTTTTCATGTTCCATTCATGACGGAATTATCAAATGGTCGTCAAAATGATTTTCCAAAGCACTCATGTCGAGGCAAAAAAAGGTAAAACAATTACGAAAAGATGAGTATAAGACCTTTTAGAGTCTAAAACCTTTTAGAATACAGGTAAAATGCCACCAGAATTATGTGGTATTATTATTACATTATAGAGTGGGATTACAGTGAGATTACAGTGCGGGATTATTATGATATTATAATGGGGGATTATGATGACGTTATAATGTGGGATTATAATGAGCTCATAATATGGGATTATAATGAGCTCATAAAATGGGATTATAATGAGATCATAATATGGGATTATTAATGCGATTATAATGCAGGATTATTATGAGATTATAATTTGGGATTATTTCGAGATTGTAATGTGGGATTATTATGAGATTACAATGAGGGATTATAATGACATCACAATGCTGGATTATTTTGAGATTACAATGCAGGATTATTACGAGATGACGTGATAATTTCACGTGAATAAACTCTGGTTCTCGAAAGAGAGGATCAGTTTCACAAAAGAGGGAAACACCAAGCTGTTTCACGCAAGCTATCTCGACCTTCTCTGATGTGACAAAAGATCCGTTCCGAAGAGAGAACCACAAAAAGACTCGGAGGAAACTCAGACGTGGTCAGCAATTACGTCTGGGATTGCGTATTTTCTTTTTTCTTTTGTTTCCAGAAAAGAAGGAGGGAAAAAAAAAAACTGCATTCACTGCAACCTATTTTTGAATGCATGTGTTTTGTTCAGGGGTTGTGGGATTATACAAGTCGCCGCACACAGACACTGATGGCTGACGACTTTGAGCCAACAAGCCAGGATGTTTACTACACGTTAACAAACAGAATTATTCATTTACCCATGTATTAATTTTTATTGTTAATTAGCCTGCTAATATTACATGAGAGTTCCTTTAAGTTGCGCATGGATTACGATGACAGCGGTTCCCCGGTGATGCACACGTAAAAAAAAACAAAAATTCCAATAATACCGGATGTGAAGTTGCGATCCATGTGACTTTTATTATTCTTTAGAAATTATAATCCGGTGAAAAACTCCTGGTGCTCAAAATCCCGTGAGGCTTTCAGCTTCTCCCAACTAATAACAAAGAATCATTTTCTTCAGCTTTGCGTTTTTCCTCCTGGTATGTTGCCATTTAAACCTTTACAACAATCATATCGTAACCTCACGCGCGCACACACACACACACACACACACACACACACACATACGCCTGATGAGGGATCAATGGCCTACTTAAAGTAAAAGAATATATATATATTGAAAGATGAAATCATAACTTGAGATGAAATGAAGACAGAGAAAAACAGACAGTGAGAGCGGTGGAATATAATTCAAACACACACACTCACACACACACAAACACACACACACACACACACTAACATGTGTGATGAGGAATCAATGGCCTACTTTAAGTAAGAAAATATATATTAAGAGATGAAATCATAACTTGACATGAAATGAAGACAGAAAACAAAGATAGTGAGAACAGTGGAATACAATTCAAACACAAACACACACACACACACACGATGCACATGCAAGCACACAGTCCAAACCACAACATCAATAGAGCTTATGTCCATTAATCTAAATTGATATGACAGTCAAGCCAACCTCCTGTTTATTCTCATCATTGGGCCTTGTTACATCAGCCTATCATCAGTCTCTCTTTGTTGACCTGCGTGTACACACACGCACATGTACACACACACACACACACACACACACACACAGAGCTGCACGACTCCGTGACACAAACAGAATTAAGAAGACCCCAGAGACAGACAGTGCATGAAAAGCCTGTCCTCCGAATGGATCATGCATTCAGCTCCGTCCCCCAGTGGACGTGCCCTATATTGACAGAGCAGAATGGCAGAGGCCCTTGAAATTGTAGAGACGCAACACTTTGACACAGTTCCCACACTACCTGAGCAGTGCCGGAGAACATGACACTGCGTTACCCCCCCCAACACACACACACACACACACACACACACTGGCCCCCACCCTCCGTTTCAATAAAGGCCGATTTCACGCCAGCGGCGCGGCGGTTACCTCGTTGCGGATAATGACCGATGTAAAGACGCAGTTGAAACTCTCAAAGGATAGGGGTGGGGATGGGAGGGGAAGAGTCTGGAAAATGATCAAACAGGGAAATAAAAACAATGAAAAACATTTTTTTTTTACACCCTGTCATCTTGTTAGCGTCGGGAGCCACGCAGAATGCGAGGGTGAGTGTGCACGCCGGTGCCAGGAAGTCAATAAAGTAAAGCTGACAAAACAAACATTTCACAGCGAATGAAATATATCTCACAAAAAGGAGTAGAAACTGTAATCTATTTCAATTGAGTATAATGAATTATGTGTAATCCATTATTCATATACCCATATATCTATGGTTCTATGTATGTATGTCTCTCACTTGTAAAGCGTCTTTGAGTATCATGAAAAGTGCTATAGAAAACCTATGTATTATTATTATTATTATTATGTGTCTATGCAGGTACGTGTATATATGCTTGTACAGTATGTATTTATGTATGTATTTATGTATGTATTGCATACATACATGTATGCATGTGTGTATGTATGTAAGTATGCATGTGTGTGTTTTTATGTGTGTGCATGTGTGTATGTCAGTATGTATATATACAAATCAAAATATTTACGTTTTACACAATGTCTCAACTTCATTGGAATTCGGATTTTTAGTACATAGATAGATAGATAGATAGATAGATAGATAGATAGATAGATAGATAGATAGATAGATAGATAGATAGATAGATAGATAGATAGATAGATAGATAGATAGTGTGGATGTTGCATTACATATTTCATAACATTATATTTAGTCCAATTGCACTCTTGTTTATGTATATACTGTGTGTGTCTGTCTATCTATCTATCTGTCTCGAACTGTATAAATCTGTTTATATAAACCAAAATACTGGGAAAGTCAGCAGTGGGAAGGAGCTTATTGCTGTCCTGCTGTTCCGCTAGCTAATTTATTTTCACAGTTTACACAAAAAAACCTTCACTGCGTTCTCACCCGTTCATCAACACAAAGCTAACAAACGGGAGAATTTGCAGTCCAGGGAGAAAGAAAAACAAACACGGTTTAGAATATTCAACGCGCTGAAAATAAATGGGTAAAAATAAATGCAGAAGAGTGACTTTTGTCAGAGGTTTCATAACTGTGTAATAAACTCGCTTGTTCATCTGTTTCCTCGTGAACAGTCAAACTTGGAGGTAGTAATGAAATACAAGGCAGTTGGAGATGTAAACTCCGCAACCCCGTGTTTGGAATGTTGAGCTTCGCCGGCGGATGACTGCCAGGGAGAGGCGGGCTTGAGGGTGGCGGTGGTGAGCAGAGCAGAGGGGCTTTTCTCCTTCATGTTTTTACCCTCTGTCCTCATTTGCCACTGATGGCCGGAGGCAGAGAGATGAAAGACTGGAGGGACAGTCGGTGGGAGGAAAGAGAGACGGCGCTGAGTTTTTTTGCGATTTCCCAAATTGCCGGTGCCGGGAAGGAGGGCCGAAAGACGGGAGCGCGGCCTCCCGGAGGAAATGCTGACTGAACACCTGGTGGGGTTCGAGGGGGCTTAAGAGACAAGGACGGCGTGGCGTTGGGTTTTTTCCCCCGAATTAACATTTATTTTACGCAAAGTACTTAAACGCAGTTCAAACAGACGTTGGCGGCCGACACAAAGCCGCGGATAAGCTGGATTCAAAAGATTCAATCGGCTATGAATTCAAGTCAACGGCGTGTTTAAGGGAGATACGAGCCGACATCCTTTCCCGACGCCCCGCGCTGCGCTTTGTACCTTTTTTGCGATTTTTCCTAAAGGCCGTTATAACCTCCTCCAGCCTTTGGAAAGATGTCATTTCACTCATGAGTGAGAATAGCAATAAATAGAAATAAAAATCTAAATTTCATACTAATCTAAATGACTCATTTAAGTCATGATAGTTCTTCATTTCCTTCTCGACTGAGGCGCCGGCCATTATTGTAATGGTGACAAACCATCCAATCGGGAGGCAACGGCCCTTAATATTGCCGGCGCGTTCCAGCGCGGCTCTTATTCCCCCCCTCTGATGCTTATTTCAGGAAGTGCCTGTCAGTCACCCATGTCTACGGAGTGATATTGAGAAAAGGGAGATGAGTGAGAAGACAAGGGAAGAAAAGGAAGAGGTTGGAGATGTTGAGTGGAGCGGCAGCGAGGCATTCAAGTACTCCGTCTGAAGGAAGCTGCTGTTTCGCTAAGCAGACTGAGCCACCAAGATGCGTTTGCCGTTTTCTCACCTTTGACAAAAGGTTGATGCTTTTTGAATATGAGCCGTCAGTGACTGGTTCCCTCCGATGAAGCTGCCGTCCCTCCTGAAAAACTCCCGGTGCAACACGCTAACATGCTTATGCAACACGC
>NC_141293.1:15715079-15735079 GCF_037954325.1 Fistularia commersonii
CAGCCAGACAGCAGCAGCTCCCGCATGGAGAACAGATGAATAATATCAGCCCCTCCCCCATTTATACATTAACTATCAACGCGGAATAATGAATTTTTATACTGTCGACGTTGGCACGGTGACACGGCGGTTAGCATTTCCGCTTCACAGCAGGAAGGTATTTAGTGTAATTCCAATAGGGGCTTTGCTAATAGAGTTAGCATGTCCTCTAACAGTTAAACAAAATATGCAGTCGGACAAACAAAGACACCAAAGTGCATAAGTAACGTTCTTATAGAGAGAAAAGGCGATCTTGCAGTGGAAAGGAGTGTCACATGACCGTTTAAAAAAAAAAAAAAAAAAAAAAGAAAATCCTAATTCCTCGTTCACCGTTCTGGTCCACAAAGCAAGAACAAATTAGTCGTCTGTTGCAAGTTTATCCCTGCTATCAGACCCAAACAAGTCAAGCTGGCGTCAAATTAGCAACATTAACTCATCATATAACCGGGCATAAAGTAGGTGGACGGGCGACTCCTTGACGCTGCACCCGAAGCTGCAATCTTAGAACAACCACCTGTTGCGAGACTCCATCCCTCCTAATCTGAAGCGTTATGAGGGGCGGATGATGGATTATCAGACGAGAATGAAAAAAAATTAAAGATAAATAAGTACGACTACAGCATACCCTTCTTTTTTCGTGGGGGTTACGTTCTAAAAAGAACCGGTGATAGGCAAAATCCGTGAAGTAGAAACCTTTATTTTTTATTATATTATATATTTTATTATTTTTCATTATATTGTATATTTTTTATTATATTACATATATATATTATTTATTATATTGTATTTTATTTATTCATTATTATACAATTAAATATTCTATTATACATTGAAAAGAAAGAACAAACCATTTTATAGGCTGAATCATTTGTTTCACACTTTAGAAATGTTTTATTCAACAAATAACTTCTGTACTGTACTGTCAAAAAATAATGTTAATTATCAATGTGAACAGGTGGCCTCATATTAGGGAGATTAGCACCGCTCACCGCCCAAACTTATTGCTGCTGCGAAACTTATTGCTGCTGTCGTCCTTATGTTTTTTTCTTCCTTCTTTATGGAACGAACGGAAGATTCATTAATTCCGTAATGCCGACCTACAGCCGCATAGCTTTTACCTTCCCTTAGCATGTCCAGAAGTTTAACTTTATCTGCGATAAATAGCATCTTCCGCTACCTTTTGGGCCCTGCCGCAGGTGCTTTTGTCGGTCCAGAGCGTTTTGTCAACATTATGGGTTTTAGAGAAACTCAAAATTGCGAGAGAATTTGCACCTACGTAACGTAAATTTGGCAAGCTGTTTTACGTACGTGTACATATTAAACTGCAACGTTATCGACGCACAGGTAGAGAAGAAGCGGAGTGACTTTTTAGCCAATCAGAATGCAGAACACAATGCACGATGCAAATCCGTGAAGTAGTGAAACCGTGAAAAGTAAACCACGTTATAGCGAGGGATCACCGTATATTCTGTTACAAAAAAAGTAGTGTGTGTGGTTTTTTTTTTTTTTTTTTGGGGTAGAGTTTGGTGACATTTACTATGAATTGAAAATGTGCAAAACTTTTCATTGTGTCAATAAAGCCTAAAAAGTCCCGAACATAAAGACGGATCATTGGAAAAAAAAACAAAAAAAACAGACGGGTCAGGAGGCCGGAGAGAAAAAAAATATTAAAGTGGAAAAAAGAGCGAGGGGAAGAGATGGACAGGGAAGATGAAGAGATGAGCTCAGAACACCAGTGAGCGAACAAGACCTGATGTGCACTCAGACTCGACCTGCGATGACCCCGTGACGATGTGACTAATGGCTGGGAGAGCACACACACACACACACACACACACACACAAAGAACACTGAGCCACTTCCAAAAGAAAAACACAGACAAAGAATAAAAGCAAAAACTGGTGAAGATGAAAGAAATGGAAATGGCTTCCAGTTGTGTATCTTGTTGCCGTGGGAGAATACAAACCCTTAACATTCCTTTAAACCTAATTTATGGTAGTTCAATTCCCTGATACTGCAGGTTTTTATTTGCTAATTCCTCTTTTTCAATCCCTCGAAACACTTTGAATCACCCCGGGATGTGGCCTTAGTTTTGCGTAAACGGTGTCCTCGTATTGGGGGACAACAGGCTCACATTGAAGTGCAGAAGCTTTGTGCACTTTTATTTTAGCGACCTCTGTTGCAGCTGAACTTCTAAAGCATCTGGCGAGCAGTGTGTGTGTGTGTGTGTGTGTGTGTGTGTGTGTGTGTAGTGTGATAAGTATCTGCCTCCTCAAGTAGCTCCCTATTAGCAGGTGTTGTAGCTTGTTTTCTTGAATACAAATGTGAATGAACATGATAAAGGAGGGATTATGTCATTTTGATTTGTTTTTGGTATCAATTTCACAGGATTTTTGACGGCGGCCACTCGGGGGCGACGGGGTTCAGGAGGTTGGAGGTTATTCCTTCGAACCGAACATTCCCGTTTCGAATCCTGCGTTCCTCGAAAGCCTGCCGAAGTGCTTTTGGGCGAAACGTGGAACGCCCAACCCCTAAGCGGCTGCCAACTTCTCATGGTTAACCCATGATGGGTTAAATCCAGAGAAATGTAATTTTCCGCAATGGATTAATATATATAATCAAAAGATTTTAAAAAAATACGAGGCACTGAGGACGAAGCCAGAATGTGCGGAGAGCTCAGGCAAGCAGAGGGAAAAAGGCTCTGACAGGTTTCTTTTGTTGGGAATAGACTTTACTGAACGCGTTTTTACAGCACCGAGGTATCATCGCTATGTTTTCAGTGCCTGGCAGACTGTTGATCTGGCTGGTACCAAGCGTAGTCCACATAAATCCACGCACATTTAGTCAAATACCCCCTTTATTACAGCCTTATAATCGTGCGACGTGTCATCGTCGGGGAGTCAGACAAGACATGACAACATCAAGAGTCTGGAACAGAACAGAATCGCTTTTGACCGTCTGTCTTTTTTAATGCTGGTGGTAATACCAGGCGCCGCTGGAGGGGGAAAAAAACTGAAAAAAAAAAGCATGATGTAAAATAATTACCATTAGTGCGGTTGAAAAGTCACAGGATTAATAGCTTTGGGGGTAAAATACGTCATTGGAAAAGTGTGTCTTTGACCTTTGTTGGCTTTTCTTTCTAGATCTAGAGGGGATTTCAAGTGATGGCGTGAGAGCTGGTCTCTGGTCGCGGAACGAAGAACGGGGTTACGAAGAATTTTCGTTCACGCTTTCGTTAAACTCCGAAAGGCTGCATTTTGCACGTTCTCCCCGTGTCTGCGTGGATCTCCTTCGGGTTCTCCGGTTTTCCTCCCACAGCCCCAAAAACATGCAACGTGTTCACAAGACCCGAAATTGCCAAGAGGTGTGAATGACGGAGCGAATGATTGTTTGTCTCACGCTCACACAAACACACACGACGGCTTTTAAGCAGCTCCTCGGTGTTGCAGAATTGATCCTCCACTCTGCGAAAAACAGGTTTTTTTGACGACAAAAAATGCGGTGGCGAACAAAAGAAGAGCCTTGTCGGTGCTGTGAGTGGATACCGGAGGAGATCGGCATCAACACCAACACCTGTCGCTTCTCTAAAGGTCAGAGTATATGATGGCATCATAAATTACACAACACACAAAAACATCTTGAATGCCTTTTTATTTCATCCTGTCTGATTTTTTTTTTCCTTTTTTTGGCGAGGGTGGATTCTATCGAAATGAGGCTCTAATATTCTAATATTCAGAGCTGTGCAATATTTCATTTCATAACAGCTACACTACAATTTTTCATTTTATCGTACTATTGTGCACTCCTTACCTCACTTGTCACTAAGACACTTATAGTTTTATCACTTGTTTACTAAGACACTTTATAGTTTCACTGAGACACTTTATAGTTTATAGTTTATTTTCATTTCTAATTCTGCCTTTTTCTTTTTATTATTTATTTCTGTTATATTTTCTGTAACTCTGGCACAACAATTTCCTTCGGGATTAATAAAGTTGTTCTTATCTTATCTTATCTTATCTTATCTTATCTTATTAAAATAGTTGTGTGTCTTCTATTATCCTCTGGGGACGTCCAACATAGATTATCGCCGTGTCCCCAAAAGACAAGAAACTACAAGGGAATTAATCACCCAATTATCTGTCTATTTACTCAACTCATCTAAATACAATATATATATATATATATGTATATATATATATGAATAAATGAAAATAGATAAGAAAAGTCCTGAATATATAGAGACAAGCAAGAACAAGCAAGACTGAGTTCAAGACGACTCCATTCCTGGGGACAAATATTTGCTGACTGACATCAGATTAATCCTTATGAATTATCCCTATAAAAACATTGGGATAATTCCATAATTACTGGAATATAGGAGCACGGGGAAAAAGGCAAATCTTAAACGGAGAGTAATTTATGTTTTGTTTGCTTGTTTTTTGGTGTTTGTTGGTGTGTAATAGATATTTGTTGTTATATGTTGCACGCCGTTGTGTATGCACACATACAGAGCGAAAAAATTGAGAGAGAGAGAGAAACAAAGATTGTGGGCGCAAGGAAATATCTGTGAGCGTTTGTGTGCGTGCGCGTGCACGTGCACATGCGGATGAAAGATTCTGCAATCCCGAAACCTGGTTTGCACTAAACTGATATTATCAGGGCCTGCACATAACATTTCATCATCAAGTGAGTTCAGAGAGGGGGCAGTGGTTTCATTGTCTGGGTTGGGTTGCCGGGATGCCGTGGCTCTGGGGGATTGTGGGAAATGTAGTGCCTTTACATCGCAATGCAGATTTTGTTTTTTCCTCACACGGAATCTAGATTACACACTTTCAGCTACTGGTTTGCTGGCACGTCATGAAGCCCATAATGCAAGTCCCAAATGGGGGAAATGAATGGGACTTCTTGAGTAGCGGTTGAAATTTAAAGCCCTGAGGCGTCAAACAGTCCCCAACAAAAAAAAATTTCATTTGATTGATTGTTAACCCACAACTCACTTTCTAGCGCCTCATGTTTGTATTTCCATTTCCCCGAAGCGGAATATAACGAGCGATGTGATGTTTGCTGCAAAAACAAAAACGACGACCGCCATCGCAAAGTGTGTGTGTGTGTGTGCACACATGCCTTTGTGTGCGTAAGACTGTGAGTAAAAGTGTATGTGTGTGGCATGGGGTGAAAAAGAAGGCGGTGAGTCAGGATTAAATTCATAGAAAAATGGAGGGGGAGGATTGAGATTAATAGAATGATTGATTGCCTCCGACTGAAAGACATGAAAAAAAAAAAAAAGGAGGCGGCGTATTTTCCATCATCTTCATCTTTTCCTCTCATCGGATGTCTCCCCCAAGCTGTCTTTCAATCTGCATCTCTCAGCCACGGGGGGCCTTCATGCTCCCTATTTGTTTTAACTGTCATCGTGTGTGTCTCCGTCCGGTCCTCATCACACACACACACACACACACACACACACACACACATACACACTCTGATCCCTGTGCTCAATTTACACAGTATCGTCAGTGTCAGGAGGGGATGTCTCGCTACAACTGAGGGGACGCCATTCCCTCAGTCGTAGCTAAGTTCGCGTACAAAACAGTGACGTGTCGCAAATCACCATTGACGGTGATCTCTAACACACACGCAGGTGCGAGGACAGACTGTGTCAAAACACGGCTGTGAAATGACAGCTTCCCGTGACAATGTGTCTTTCCTGATCTTTGCCGGCGTTTTGCATTTTCTGCCTCTCTCTTTCTTTCTCTCCCTCCAGGCCTCGCTCCTCTCTCGCTCCCTTTGTCATCGCCTTTTACTCCTGGGAGGCAATTATGGTTTTCCCCTGGACACAAACTAATTAGCTTAAAAACTCCCACAAATAAATAAAGCATTCTATGAGTTGGGAGTATCTGTGTGTGTGTGTGTCCGCACACACTCATGCGTGCACCTGCTTGCGAGTAACTGAGTCGAAAATGAAGTTGAATACATAAATACTAATATGGCACAGACTTAGGCGAGGACGCTAAGAAGTGTCTTCCAGAGAGTGATGTGTATTTCTGCATGTGTTGAAAGGCACACACTCACACACACACACACGCGCGCACGCATACACACACACAAACAGCATTTCAGTATTGCTCAAACAGTTTCACGCATTAACCCATACCCTTTTTTGATGGCTTTATTTTGATCAGACTTCAAATAAGACACAGCCCACCCGCCTGGTTGTTACAGCGATGCACACATTTCAAGTTGTCCTACCATCCGCTGATGAACACACTGAGAATTGCTTCACTGTACGATGACAGTTTTCTTAAATCCAAAAACACAGTAAATAAAAACCGGTTTCGAGACCGAAAATCCAGCCATGTGGGGAACAAAATAATCCAAGGTTATTTTTTTTCTCAGATGTTGAGCGCACACAGAAAAGAACACGTGTGCGAAGGCAATAACAAACTCACCTATTTCCCCAGACCTCTATGTCAAGCGCAAACACATCCATGCACGTGCCCGCACACACACACACACACACACACACACACTCACAAACAAACACACAAACAGTCCACCCCAGGGGGAACACAAGGTTACTCTTTAGTAATAGTGGCTGTCCTTTTTGTAGCTTAAATGAATATCAGTGCTGGCAATCACACACACACACACACACACACACACACACACACACGAACATGGCACCCTGGTGGTGGGTGGAGTGTGTCCCATTTTCTAATGACAAAAAAGAGCAAAAACAAAAAAGAAAGAAAGAGCTCTGGGGATCTGCGTGTTCAGAGCTAAATGACACTTACAGGTTGGCGTGTTGTGGAAAATACAAATGAAAAAAAGGAATAAATAAGAAATAAGAGGTTAGCAGGCGGCATGGGAAGAGGGTGGGGCCGACACAGGGAATTCATGCAGTGATGTGGAGCTGATTTAAGAGTCTAGAAAAGAAGACTCTTTGCAGCGCCACGACCAATCGCGCCAAATCTGGTCAATAAGGGCAACCCCACCAGAAAGCAGAAAAAAAATTGCGCTTTCACAACTTTGGCCTCCGTGGTGCATTTAAACGATATAACGATCGGCCGGGACGAGTATTTGAAGCCCAAAGTTTAGATTTGGGCAAGGGTTTAGATTTGTTCAGCGGGCTCACTGAAGCCCTGAGTGGCCTCGGGCAAAGATGCGTTAAAAAAAGACCGTCCTAAAACAAAAATATTTTCATTTGACTCTCTGCATAGCATAATTTTTTAAAATTTTTTTAAAGTATATAATACAATATAATAATAATATCAATAACAATAATAATAATAATAATAACAATAATAATGGTAATAATTGTTACGATTATTGTATAATTATAATAATATATAATAATTGTTATGATAATTGTATAATTATAATAATTGTATAATTATAATAATATATAATATATAATAATATAATATAACAACAATAATAATAATAATAACAATAATAACTATAATATAATGATAATTATTATTATTATTATTGTTGCTGTATATTGATAATACTAATAATAATAATGGTTATTACCATTATTATTATTTTTATCATTATTGTTGTTGTTGTTGTTGTGGTTTTGTTAATTTAATTTAATTTAATTTAATATCTTAAAACTGATCAATTCCTACAATTGTCAAAAAATTGAAATTGCCCAGATGCGTGAGGGACTAAATGGTTGTTGGCTTCCATGTGTGGCCCTGTGATTGACAGACCCTGAGTGCAGGATAAGCACTGTAGAAATGAATGAATGAATGGATGAATGAATTCATGATTACGTTGCATATCATTTGAAACGCTCTTTTTTTTTTTTTTTTTTTTTAATTCAGAGAGTTATGAGTTTTCTGCACATATCGCATCGCAGCATGATCAGCAACATCGACCGAAGTCCAAATTATGGGGACACAACAACAGGCTGGCGGAGGCAGACAGACACGACTGCAAAACAACAGCAGAGCCAGGAGTAAACCAAGGAGTCGGGATCGATAAATAAACCAGAAACCCAGCAAACAAACGGGCAATGCGAACAGACTGACTAAACCCCAACTAATGAGGCTGGGCAGAATACAGGAGGAGACACTTAGCAGAAGACGAGAGGAGGAACGAAATCACGTAGCCAAAATGCAACCAGAATAACAAGAAGACGGACAAGAGAGGGGAGGACGGACAGACAGGAAGCAATTACATCCACCCGAAGACTATTACAAAATGAGACGGATAATAGCTAAAAGAAGGTCTGGTGGAAACAGGAAGTGGGAATAAACACAAGGAGGTGGTGGGTAAAAATAAAAACATCAACAGACCAAAACAAGAACGCCAGCCTCAGCCACAAGTTTGTGATAATAATTCGTATTTAGCCCCAGAGCGATTAAAGCTGCCGCACACAAACAGTTCGATCGCAATTTTTGAAATTACCGTTTCTATTTGAAGCACGTTCGTAATTTCCCTGTTATGACAATTATGGCACAGGTTACGGCATTGTTCATGCTTTTGTTTTTTATTAATTTTTTAAAATGTTTTCTAAAAGGCAACACAACATGGCAGTTGATTAAATAATTACTAAAAAAAATATTATTCTCATACGGCTAACGACCGTATTTTCTCGGGACCCCGTCGCACAAAAAGTTAAGATGGAAAAAAAAAAAAAAACAATAAAATAAATCAAATAAATGAATAAAACCTCATCCAGGTGTGTTTCATATGATCTGCAGTTTCTGCTGTGTGCCTCTGTCGCTATTACTGTTAGCAAGTGTACAACTTACACAAATAACTCAAGCTAAAAATATGTTAAAAAAAATGGCCGGCAGTCAGAAAAAGTACACCGGCAGCGACACAGTCTGGTGGAAGGGAATTATCCATCGTCTGAAATGTTTGCCTTCTTCTGATTTATAAAGCTCAGAATCCCAAAGGGACGATAACGCGGTACTTCTTCTTCTTCTCCTTTTTTTTTTAACGTAATAAATTCAAGCTGCTGCTCTCGGGCTCTCAGCTGCTGAATTTGTTCCATTTGCACCTCACTACGGGGTGTTTAAATGCACCGCTCCCTCCATTTAAATGACCCCGCGCTGCGTGTTGCCCGCGTGTGTGTCGTGATGTCAAGGTATAAGTGCGCCCGTTCCTCTTGGCTAGGTCGTGATATCGTATTAGCGCGTTGCCCTCCGCGCTCCGTACGGCAGGGGGCCTCCGACGTCCATAATGCTTTTCTCACATTTACTGTCCTTTTAATGGTTGCGCGGTCTCGAAAGCATATATTTACACAAACCCGAGTGAGGCGCATCGATTGGTGTATTTAATATTTGTTTAGTATGCGCTCTGCGGAGGTTCAGAGACGGCCGAGCCGATACTAAAACGTGACGTCAACAGACCCAAGGCCCCCGATTGGCCAAATGATGTCATCAGCGAGCGTGATGATCAACATAAGAATTATAGCCGCAGTAAAAAAAAAAACATTTTTTTTTAAATGGCTGCTGCATCGGCAAGGCAGTTTCGCTGTGATATTTAGCCGGCAAGTCATGGAAAAAATGGGAATATAATGGAGCGGCACTGTAACTATGTGTGTGTGTGTCCTCCATGACAGTTAACAACAACAACACACGTACATTTACTTCCCTATTTTACTACAGGGAGAACTTCATCCATCCCTTGTCCTACTGGGCCACATATTGAGACATACAAGCATTCATTCTCTCATTTGCACATTTTCTCAATTGACATCCTGCATGTTTTTGGACCATGGGAGGAAAACACAGATCCAAGAGGAAAAGTACAAGAAGCAAACTTCACACAGAAAGGTTTGTCCCAGTCAGAATGGGACGAGGGTCCTTCTTGCTTTGAGGCTAATGCGCTAACCGCTGCACCACTGTGCCGCCTATAAGCGAAAACTCTCTCAGTTTTGCCTAAACAAGGAGCTTTTATTGACTTTTTGAACCCTACCATCCAGCCAGATCTCTCACGGTCCCTTTAAATGCAGAGCGGAAGCATTCAGAGCCATCTTCACATCTCCGTCCGGGGGGCAGACGCCTTCTTGTTGCTTAAGAATAGCCTTAAAACCTTTCTTTTTCGAGAAAGCCTCTAGTTAGTGCTGGACTCGTCCCTACTTATACTGCCAACGGGCGTATTCTGCTGTGGGATATCCCATGATGCGTTCTTGTGATTCCTGCCGCTCTTCCAACCTTCCCGCCTGCCTGCACCCACGTGCCTTCATCAATGCACGATAGTAACCTCATATCTTCCCGCAAGTCCCCGGCCACTATCCTTTCGCAGGTGTATTTTGTCACCAGAACCACGTGTTAGCAGTACCGTTCTGATTACTATGAGATCACTTGGGCCCGTGTCTCCATCACACATTCGCACTTAATCTTCATGTTTCTTCTCTCTTTCTATCCCAACCAGTCGAGACAGGTTTTCTTCAAACCTCGCCCAGGGGCGCGTTCATACAGGAATGTTGGGTTACTGTCAATCACTTTCAAGAGTGTGGTCCACAATAACAACCGTGTTGAAATTCAGCGTTGTTGAGAATAAAATCTGACCCCACTTGGCTTGACTTGACTTATTAAATACCTATTATGCTTACTGAACATATTTTACTTTTATACATTGAACACATTTCTTGCAAGGACACAATGAATACCCTTGGAAAGACATAATAAACAAAGATGTAAACATCTTTTTGTTTGGAATTCCTCCAGCGCACGCAATAAATTAACAATCACATTGAAATGACATTTACTTGGTTATCATCGCCTCGTCACCTTGATTTCACCTGTCAGTCCCAACAAAAGAAAAACAATCCACAAGCAGTGATGATCATTTACTGGAAGAACTGAACGGAATTTTTTTTTTCTTTTTTTTCGTCTTTTAAACCTAGATTATTCCTCTGTTTATAGTCATCAGCCAGACTGAAAGATTATAATAATAGTAATTATAATTTATCCTTTATTAATCCCACTTGGGGAAATTAATTCTCCGCAATTAATCCATCATGGATGAACCACGAGCGGTAGGCTGCCGTCCACCAGCGCCGGGGGAACAATTAGGGTTCAGTGTCTTACTAATACTTCGACACGCTAGGACAGACCTGGGCATTTAACGGCCCGTTTTGCTTCTTTATCCGGCACGCCGAACTATTTTCTTTGAATATTTTAACAAGTATTTTTACCCAATATTGAATTTAGTAACTCCTTGTTTTTTCCTTTTGTTTAATTTTGTGTGGATAGTTACATACAAATTAATGGGGGTGCATTTAGATCAGGGGTGGGCAAACTACGGCCCGCGGGCCACTTCCGGCCCGTTGGTCTTTTTAATCCGGCCCGCCAAAGATTGGTACAGAATTCCTACTTAATGATTGGATCAATGAATGTGGAAGTTCAAACAGGAGATTATTTCATTTTTAGAGCTACTTGAGAACACTTGAGAATTTTCCTGAACTGAATGACACAGATTGGCTTCGTGATTTCGCTTTACTGTGAACGCAGTGACACACGCGACTGAGCTGCACGTGAAGCTACAAGGGAAAAAACAGTCTGTGCATGAAATGCAAGCAAACGTCAGAACCTTCAAAACCAAGCTGGATTTATTTTCAAAGCAAATGTCAGACGAGTCTGAACGCCTTTTTTTTAATTTTTATTTATATGTATCTTGTAGTGACCCAGCTCTTCTGTCAAATTTTAAAAGTCAATGCGGCCCCTGAGGCAAAAAGTTTGCCCACTCCTGATTAATATTAAAGTTGAAATAAGTTGAAATGTAAATATTTAAATTGTAATTTTCATTTTGTTCAATCTACATGATCCCTAGTTGGCCGGCGCATAAAAATTAAATAAGAAATGTGTCCCGCCAGCCAAAATAATCACCCACCCCTGCACTAGGAGGAGCCAGGAATTAACATTCCCTGATTGACAAAGTTAAGGAACACAGGATTCCACTTGCAACTCCGAGCAGGGTTCTTCCCGGTGAATTTATTAATCACATTTCACCGCCTCACTGTTCTTACCCCCCAAGTCTGAAGTCTGTGCCACTTCGAACGGCGACGCCGAAAGATCAGCGGGCCTGTGACGCCGCCGTGGCGGCTCTCTCACCTCGGTGATTGCCACCCGCCGCGCCTCCCCGCCCCCCCGCCGCGCACCTCCTGTCACTTTCGTCCTATATTGTCCCCTATATCCTCCACAGATCCTCGTCGGCGTGGCGATCAAAGTGCCGAAACGGAGAGAGGATCATAGCGAGACGCTGCTGCCTGTAGGTTCTCTATCACATTCCTTTGATATTTCTATGATCACTCTGCGGCGCGTGTGAGGCTGAAAAATACGCCCGCCACCTGCTTTGCGACAAAATATTTTAGTGGCGCCATAAATTCACTTTTCACTATCAGGGTAATTCCAGAAATATGTTTTCTATATTCTATTTATTTTTTCTTTTCATACGTCGGATAGGGTCCCTGTAAAATGCATTGAATGATATAAATAAAAACAGGCGTGCTTCACCGCGCCCCGTCTCCTTCCCACAATTGGTACATCTTCTCTCCGAACGGGTTGCTTTCGGTGCATCCTCAAATGGCGGGCTTTCTTCCGAGCTGAAATAATGAGTGTCTCCGTGAACAACAGAGGAAATTAATATACTTTTATAAAATGCAACCTCAACCCCGAGGCCACAAATGGCTGATGCCTACTTGACAGGGCAAAGCCAATATATTTAATGACCGAGGCAATTCTTTAGATGTTGCCGGGTAAATAAATTGACTACGGGGGCAGGAATTAGCCGCTGGCGGGGATTTATCGGATTTCTGCCGTAACAGCAATGACGATAATAATCATTCAAATGATTACTGAACGCATAGAATCAGATAAACAGATTTCCGCTATTGGTGAGTTGGTGCCGGTTGGTGTGTCGGGGAGCGGGAATTGGCTCAATCACGCGAGCAGACAATGCCGTGCACCCGTAAGATGTTATAACTCCTTTACATCACACGGTGGCGGAGTATCACGCGCACAAATTTACCGTGGATACGCTCCACGGCTGCCGTGGCAACTCAGTGGGCCCGAATGTTTACTTCCTGTGAACGTCCTGAGCGACGTCATGAAAGGTGCTTCCATTCCAGCATGTCAGACCTTGGGAGCGGACGAGGAGAAAAGAACCAGATGTGTCACGAAAGCAAATTAATAGATGTTTGCCGACTGTATGTGGGAGCCCACGATGCGTATTTGTGTGTGTGTGTGTGTGTGTGTGTGTGTGTGTGTGTGTGTGTGTGTGTGTGTGTGATGAAAAGAAGAGGGACCGTGTTCTACGTTGACAATGCGCATTACTCATTTCTGATTAAGAGACAGGGGGAGGTAGAGGGAGGAGGGAGCATGACAAAACTATATGGAAGAAAAAAATTGTGTGTGTGTGTGTGTGTGTGTGTGTGCTTGTACATACACACACATACAGATATGTACACCTGTGTCAGTGTCTTCCCCCAGTTCAACTGCATGTAGTGTATCATTAGAGGCAGAAAGACAGATCTTTACTTCTACTTATACACACATGCGCGCGCGCGCACACACACACACACACACACACATACATACGCACACACACAAACACAAATATATTGTGTTACGCGAGTATCACTATGGGTGTTTATCTTGATCAGCATCTATTAAATTTAACGACGTTGTTATCTCACCTTGAAAATGTGTTAAATAGAATGAAGCACAAACCAATACAAACAAACACATCACACACACACACACACAGAAAGAAACATCCTTGTACTACTATATTCCTGGGAATCCGTCATTGACGTTATCGATTCCCCTCCTGACCTTGGGCATCACAACCAAGTGAATAACCAGAGGTATCCAGCCTTTCAGAAGGAGTAGGACCTCGCAAGTATGGTAGTCTCTGGATTTTGCAGACAGAAACATAGGCACGTCGGCGAGCACACATTTAACCACAACATACAGCATCCCTGCTGCTTTAACAATGTCAAAGATCCACATCCTGGGATTTCACACAGGGAGGGACAGTTTCTGTCACGTCACCGGTAGATCTACGTCCCTGCAACACGAGGAATACCTGGCAAACACACCCACTTGCAGAAATCTCCTTTAGACCCCTTTTCATTCTCTGCCTCCTCTCAACCCCCATCCCATACCATATACATCTCCATGGAGACGGCCGCCTGACAACAGCTGGAAGGGAGCCAGTTGCTGCGGCGACACTGACGCCCGCATCCCCACAACGGGGAACGGCGATGCTGCTGAACGGACAGGGTCGCGGCGCCGCCAAAGGCCGGCCCAGTTGATGACCGCTACAAAAGCTAAACACGCATCTTCGCCTTTATCGCCGCCATCTATCAGCCATCGCTCGTCTTCATTGACACACACTCTCCGTTGTTTGTCTTCATTAGGTGTTTCCGCGCCGTGTTCATCACTTCCCATTCAACCTCCCGTCCTCTTGCTCTCCCGTTAATTTATCTCCCCATCTCTCCCTCACTTTTCAAGCCATTTGCTCCCGTCTCCTTTGTTACGCTCATCTCAACATTCTATAAATTACGAAGCATTGAAGGTATAAAAACCAAAACCGTTCGCCGCATAAAAGTGCAAAACATATCGCTCATTCGGACCCCCGTTGACGACCACCCGAAGCCCGGGTTTTTGATGTCTTCGCAGATGTCCTCAAATGGGGTCAACAGGTTTATGAAACCGTAGCTCATATTTAAGTATAACTGCTAGCAGGGGCTGGGAAAAAAAAAAAAAAAAGATAAAAATTTAAAAATGTAATGTTTTCATTTGTGGACGCCGGAGGTGCTTTTTTCTGTATTGCACACTGTTTAGGTATGAGGTACGTGAAAGCTACCGTGATGAAGAAGAGTGGGTATGTCGTCCATTTATAACACAATCTGTACTTAAAGAGAACAAATGTGTCCAAATATTTACACCAAAGGCAAAAAAAAAAAAAAAAAGAAATTGCTCCGAAGCACAAACTCACTTATATACTGGCCGGATTACTTTCCCCGAATTAAAAATGTGTCATTTTCAAACATATATTTTTTTACTCACTCCAACTGAAATGTATATTTTCCTGAAGGTCAAAAAACTTGTAGCATATTTTTTTATCTGTGATTCATTTGTTTAGTGGCCCATTAATAATACTTATTTATCCATCTTTACGGAGCTGGTGGAGAGATGTGAAATGCTTTCTTTACAGGGTGTATCTTTTTTTGAGCTGTGAATTCGTCTTCGTGGATCGGTGGTCTGTGGCGCCGTATGATGCAAAGTGGCAGATCATGATGAAACGAAGCTTTACTCCGCTGCAAATGAAAAAAGAAGTTCTTCAACGTAAGTGGGAAATAAGAAACAGATCCCTGACATCTTGAATTTCTGATCAATTATGTTAACAACTGTCATCTCTCATGGATATCAGACATTTGTCATATCTGCTACCAGCTTCATGATGAAATAAGACACCATCCTAATCCCTTTTGAAATGGGAAATAAAACACATCATGCTTTGTAAGTACTGCGATGCTTTGGCAGTAGAGAAAAGTTCTGCAGCGAGTTTGCAATATCTTCCATCCATCGATCCCTCCTTATTGGATGTATGGCCTTGCATCCTTGGTCATCTTAATTTTTCTGTCCTAAATCATATGTAGTATATACTTTGTTGTCCTAATTTTCAATCCTCGCAAATCTACGGTTTGGAAATGTACAGAGGAGAGATAGTCAACATCACAAGATGGGGGTTGGAACGGCGAGGTAGAGGAAGGCCGAAGAGGATACAGAGAAGAGGGTGAAATGGAGGAAGACGATTGGCTGTGAGAGCAGCCCAGTGGAAAAAGAAAAAGGCAACTAATCCACGTCTTCCATCCTCGGTCATCCCATTCTTATGTTCTCGCTTATCCTTTTTCTTCCATCCGTGGTTGTCCTAGTTTCCCAACTCAACACACCCCAGTCTTCCATCCTTGATCATCCTAATTTTCAGTCCTCAGTCATCCTTGTCGTCTGTCCTTGATCATCCCATTTTTCCATCCTCACTCATCTCCCTCTTTCTTCCCTGCCCTTCCTGGTCTTGACATTTCTGCTCCTCCTCATCCCACACTTCCACCTCTTCTCATCTCATACAACCCACAACCATTTAGTTGTCAAGTCCAGCAGCGCTAACAAGCTCTGTCATCTGTACAGCAGGTATCTGACACTCAACCACTATTTTCCCGTCAAGGCTTGCTTTACCATGTCATGTCCATTCATCCTCTTCAAATCCCTCGCTCCACTCAGAACGTGAACTCCCGGACGTTTTATCAAACACATCCATGTACACACATCAGCATAGAAAAGCCAGACCTCATTTTGCAGAGGTAAATATCCCAGTCACACACAGAACAGGTCATAGGTTCCCCGGGCTTAAGCTTTTTTTATTGGGTTTCCAGTGTTGCGCGTCTCATCTTAACCTCGTCTTAATCCCGGTACGAGAGTCTCGCGGAGATATAAATACGACGCGTATCCCCGCACTGCAACTTACGGAGAGACGGCGCTCGCTATGCTTGGCCGGCGACCCCTGGAAGAAAATGAGAGCGTGGGAAGGCGGGGGAGACAAAAGAAGACGGAGGAGAGGGGAAGCAGGCGTGTGATGAAGGAGGCAACAAGCCGAGCCGGAGTGGTGCTGCTTGGGTTAGCTCACTAACGTGATCTGAAATGCTTCGCACTCCTAACAGACTTAATTAACGGGGCGGCGCAGAGTCCATACAGTGGCCCAGCTAACGCTAGGCATAATGAGGAAATGCTGACGCTAATGGTCGAGGAAGTTCGACGGACAGGTACATGTGGTAACTTGTCCACGGGGAGAACGGTTGTAAATTTCAAGTAATTAAGTAATTTGCTGTCGGGTAACTAATGGGCGCCAAAGCGAAAGGTGAAAAATAGAAATAAAACAACATGGGAGAGAGGAAATGGGCGATTCCAGTCCATCCCAAAAAAAAAAAAAAAAAAAAAGACCAATTATAAATCCCCTCCGTCTTTCCTCTGCAAGATGCATCGATATATGAACGGAGGGGAACGTTTGTCCGTGCAAGATTCCCGGGAGTGGACACGAGACCTTCGCGCGGAGATTTACACTTCTGAGGCAGCCGGGCGGATTCCTTTCCGAGGCGTAGCCGCGATGAAACGCCGACTTTGACTACTTCACCTCCGCTGACACTTCCTTCATCCCACTTCCTCACCCCGTCTCCCCCCTCCACCCGTCTAATGTGTCCCGTCTCTCTCTCCGTCTCAATCTACCCTCCCCATCACTGCTCTTGTTTTTTTTCCCCACTCCATTTGTTTTCTGTCCCTTTCGCTCGGCTCTCCCGTTTGTTTGCCCTCTTCTGCTGTCTGAACCTCTCTCTTCCCTCTCGTGGCAGTGTTATGAATGCAAATAGCTTGTAAATTAACAGACAGATTACCAAAAACACACACACACACACACACACACATGCACACTCAACATCCTCCATCCACAAATGCCACTCCCCAGCCTCACTCCTTACCGGATAGTTGGACGTTTGACTGCTTTCAATCATCATAATTGGCTATATGTAGATAGCAGCTCCGCACAATCAGGCTCATGTACACAAAAACACACACACACACACATACGAACAAACACGCCAGAGGCGCATTCCATTCGATTAGGAACACCAGCATAAATCGGTGCGGAACAGCAGCCCCGCGATAAATCTTTTTTTTTTTTTTTTCCCCCGCACGGATTATAATGATTACTTCATATTGAATGTGCTTTGGAGGCCGTTGGTCATTCTGGAAAGGCGGTAATTTGCGACGCCGTTGAAACTCCAACCGGGTCGTGCTTCTAGGCTTCGCTTTGCGCTTTATCACCCTTAATTCATGTAAGTGGGATCGTCTTGTCGAGAATGACGTTAGCAGTGGGGGAAGGGAAAAAAAAAGACAATGTTCTAATTCATTTAATAAGCTCCATCCTGGAAGCGCTGGGCGGGTTCTGCATTTCATCACCAGGCCAAACCACTTAATACACTATTTATGACTGAGGACATATTTGGATAAACATATCCACAGTGGAGCGTAAATACTTTATTGTCAGATGGGCATATTGATATTTCCTTTGAGCGATCACAGAGATCATAAACTCATAAACACTTCATCGCTGGTATGACTTTGTACGTCCACCATGTTGGATATTTCAACTGGAGTTTCAAACAACAGCTGGATTCTGGAGGTATTTACTTCAATTTTATCTTTTTTTTTTTTTGGTTGTTTTCGCAATCACGCCATTGAGCGGTTTCCAACCGCGGTCCCCTTTGCACGTATCGCGAACATTTTCTCCCTCCCGGATGTTAATCTCAGAATTTGAATGCAGAATAGTCGCGCGTTACGGCAAAAGCCCTGGTTTTTTTTTGTTCGGGTGCAAGGATAAAAAAGCTACAGAGCATCTTATTTGGATCTGAACTCTGCGAGGAGCCATGGGTACGGCATGTTTTATTCGGATTTAATGCTTCCCATGCACAGAGTTGGATCAATGAGCTCGGGTGAAGGACCTTCAGCATAGCCACTCATCAAACAACCAAAGCAGCCTTGCTCATCGCCACCACAACCTGGAAAAGCAGCCAAGGGAGGGGGAGGGGGTACATACACCGCATGTTTCTGGTGAAAATTTCCTGTATTTTCTGTTTCCTCGCTGATTTAGACATGACTAGAAAGCTTTTTTTTTTCGTTTTTTACCATTATGTTGTTTGGGTGAACACTCCCCCATCAATAAAGCTACCCGGGACTAGACAACTCACCTACTCTGGGAAAAAAAAAAGAAGAGGCCCGATCAGGCTGGAGGAGACACAGCGAACTGAACAAACACACACGCACACACACACATTCACAGGGTTTGGCGAGGCGTGCGCATCAGTAAACCCAGTCATGGAGCTCAACACTAATTAAGTGGAGTAGACACTGAGAGTGCCGCTGTCTGCGGGGGTGAGCGTGAGAGACCTTTAAAAAAAGCGTCGAGAAGGAGCAGAGGAGTACGTGGGGTGGAGGTGTGTGTGTGTGTTTGTGTGTGTGTTTATGCACGTAATCTGTTACTGTTAATGTTTGAGGGATGCGAACACAAGCAGGGCGGGGCTTGAGGAGCTCATTACCTCATTGTGCGTGTTTATTCGAGCGAGAAAGGGGGACGAGGCGAGCGTCACCTTGATTTATAGCCATGCTGATGCACGTCAATTAAACTCTAAGACACGCGCACACACACACACACACACACACACACCCGTCGTCACATGGTTTGATATTTAGAAGAGATATCTGGTGTCAAATTAAAAAATGTCAAAACCCGTAAAGCGCAAAAATGCAGGCATGCGTAATTTGCACCAACATAAAAAAAAGGCATTGTTTTTTTGTTTTTTTTTTTGATTTTATCAAAGTTGAAAAATTTACATTTTTTTGGAGCAACGGTTATAACCAAGCAAAAAGCGTGAAAATCAAACGAGTTGATCCGCACGCATGTGTTTTTTAATTGTTTACATCCTCACATTAAAAAGTCCAACTCGTCAAAGGAACTGTCAGAAAAAGAAAAAGGTGGAGTTCACGTTCACAGGCCGCCAATATGAAGGGAATAAAGAAAAACAAGAGAAAGATTAATTAAATATTGAAAACCGAGTTGTATCAGCAGCCCGATGATTGACATGCTGTGTGGTTGCGTGTGATCGTGTGTGAACGGCGTGCATAATGTATTTTTGTACTTTTCAATAATTTCTTCACGCAAGTTACGCAAGTCCATGTCAGCGCAAACGTCTCCTCCGATGGCAACCAACCAACGCGTCGGACTCCACGTGAGCGTCTCACGAATTTAGATGGATGTCGAGAGAAGAATGACCAAAAGCGAACATCCAGTGCGGCGCGCTGCATCAACAATCGCCGCGCGTCCGGTTGATTGACAGGCGAATCACAATGAGACGGTGTTCCGGCCATCTGTTTAAAAAA
>NC_141293.1:18592579-18700079 GCF_037954325.1 Fistularia commersonii
TCAAGTTGAGGCATCACATATTGTTAAATAATGGTTGATTTATTTACACTTTGTGCGCAATTATTATCAAGTGATTATTTTGACCATATCATCATTTTATCCATAATTTCCAACCCCAAGCTGTATAAACGTGAATGCTTATTGGATTTAATGCAAATTAGATGATTTGTATTCGTGTGAAGAGGGACGGTGCGGCCTAAGGAGATCAACACTCTATCTTAAGGTGTGCAGAATCGTGAAGCAGATTCATCTCCTCGGGAAAAATAGGCCAAAAAAAGAGATTTAACTGACTCGGATAAGTCAAAATTTGTAAAAAGTCTTTCAAAGGGATGCAACATTCTTGAAATATCTAAAATGTTGGGGTGTGAGCAAACGTTTTGTTGCAAATAGGGTCGAAAGAAACGCGTCGAGAAAAAAAGACGCCAATGAACCGCAAATATGAAGCGACCAGAAGCCCATTTAACTCCAGACAGAAGTTGAAACGTCAAGAATGGGCCGAGAAATATCTGAAAAGAAGCTGTTATATTGTTTTTTTTTGTTGTTTTTTTGTTGTTTTTTTTTTTTATTTCAGAAATGTTTATCTGTAAATTTTGAGTTTGTATTTTATTTTCGATTTAACTGGTGAAAATAAACAAGTGAGATGGGAACATTTTTAGTAGCACTGTAGTTGTACAATAACAAAATGAATCCTCAAAAATACAACTAACCTAATAATTGTACACGCAGTGTATATAACTACCTTTTCCTGTAGTACATTACTTTAACTATGAATTATTGAATTAGGATAAACATAACCTTTATTTTATCTTGTCAACAACTTTATTATGTGCCACAGCAAAATCAATATATATAGAAATATAAAATACATGTGAAATATGACACCCTGTTAATTCCACGTGTTTTGGTTCATATAAAAAGGCACAAAGCTGAGACAAATTCTTCTGTTGTAGTAGTGTGTGTGTGTGTGTGTGTGTGTGTGTGTGTGTGTGTGTGTGTGTGTGTGTCAGAGTAAAATTATAAAATGTCTGTCTCCTGCTACCAGCTCCAATTAGACATTAAGAGTGGTTCTCACCTGTCACCATGTTTCATTTCCTTTTATAATTATTATCATTATTATTATTTTACCTTTCAAAAGCCAGCAGGGGAAAACATATTTTCCTTCTGTCAAAGGAATCACTTAAAATTAGATTGAATACAGCATAACTTAATTGTATTTATTTATGTTATTTATCTTCATGTAATTTTTTTTTTTTTTTAATAAATTGAGAAAATGCCAAAGTTCTACCTCTTATTCACAAAGAAACACAATGACATATCAGGAGGATTTAATTTTTCAGTAAAAAAAAACAGCCCTGTGATTTCGAGAAGTCCAATGTCTCAATGTTAATATTGTTTTTACCTTGTAACATTTTATTCAACAAAAAAATAAATAAAAATAAATAAATAAATAGTAAAAAAAAAAATAATAATAATAATTAAAAAAAGAAATAGTAAAAAATAATAAAAAAAATAAATAAATGAAAAAAGGCTTAATGAAATGTTTGTGGTGAAAAAAGAGATCAATTCCAAGACGTTGGATTTGTATGTGACTGTCGTTTTATATGTATTTATTCATTTATAAATCATCATTCAGTTTGTAATTCCTTCCAGGCAGGGTTTCCTGCAGCTTGTTTTTCGATTCTGAGAGGAAAGCGGTGAATCCCGGAGGAAACATGAAACTCAACAAAGAAAAGCCCACTGTCAGAACCGAACCAAGGAGCGCCAGACGCCGTTTAGAACGTCATTTACTGACTAAAATAAATTATTTTAATTCCGTCCCACCGAAGGACCTGGTCTTCAAACCAAATGAAAGCCTGTAGAAATCGAGAGTTTGTGCATGAAGTAAGATAAACTTTATTGATCCCCGTTGGGGAAATTCTTTTGTCACGGCGGCGTAACAGTTGTAATGTCAAAAATAAAAATGAATATAAATAGAGAGACAGAAGACATCCAGGAATAAAAAGATAGCAGGGAGAACAACAGCAACAACAACATTGGGGAAAATAATGGACAACATAAAGGAACAGTAAGTGTGGAAAATAGACAACAAGAACTAACCTGCAAAGCCTTCTCTGCTGGCCTAAAAAAAATCTGGATCACAGACTGATTTTAATTAAAATTGAAACTTAATTATATATTGAATCTCGAATCCGAATCCAAACCGCTTCCTTTCATAGCTTGTTCCCTGACTGACTTCTTCCCTGTGTTGCTTCTAGACATGTATTGTCATCGGACAAAGAACATTTAACCAATCAATGTCAATCATGTGACCCAATAGAAGCCAATGAGATGCGCAGTCTGACCACTTTTATCAAAAAAATGTCCTGTATCCGCAGGACGACGAACACCGGAGGTCAATCGTCGGCCAATCCGATCATTTCAGGTCATCAAATTGATTCTTATATTGCAAGTTGGGTTCAATTAGTACGACAGTGTGTCAGAGTGGACGAGGACTTTGGAGGTTTCAGGCATCCATGGAACCACAACTGGAGGTCAACCTTCTAAAATTTCACAGAGTGCAGGATAACTTATCCAGAGGGTTCGGGAAAAAAAATAAAAAATAAATGCACGTAAACATGCAAAGCGCCGCACGCATCAAGCTTAGTGAGGCTCCGGGGAACGTTTTTCTAAATCGACAAATTTATAACTCATAATATATTTTTTCCTGCAAAGAGCTTGTCGCCCCTCCGGCGGTCTCGGCTGAAGTCGTCTAACCTTAACTGCCGAGGAGAAACAACGCATCAGCTGCCCTCTTTGCCTTTTCAACATCCCATTAGGTGACTGCAGCTTTAGCTCCCTGACAACACACACACACACACACACACACACGGTCTAACAGCCGACCCTACTTGGCATTCCGCTTTAGGCAATGTCAGTTTGTGAGTGTTTGTGCGCGCCAGTGTTTGGGGGGTATGACAGCACTGATTGAACCACAATCGGACAATGAATACCAATCTGCGCTCTCCCAATCTGTTCTGGGCGTCTTTCTCCTTCGTTGTCCTTGCGGGACAAGATTTTTAGTAACAGCAGCAGCGTGAGCACCTTTTCTGTCAGCGTGATATGAAACAGACTCCCGGTACCCTTTAGGTGTCTCCCGGTAGGATCCGCGTTGCCCTTGGTGAAGTCGCTACTGTCCCTCGGTTTTTATTTATTTCCTCTCATTTTCTCACATATTCTGCAGTTGTATCTTCTACTTATTCATTACAAAAAAAAAAAAAAAAAAAAAAAAAAATTATGATAATAAAAATTGGGAAGTGAGATAAAATAAAATAAAAATGATAAAAAAATGAAGGTGATTTAAAAAAAATAATAATAATAAAAGACTGATTTAGGACATTTTGTTGTACCAAGTTAATAACATATCAATGCGTTCATTTTTATCTGGTTTCATTTTCATAGATGTACTTCAGGTTTTTTTTCTGGGTTCAAATGTTGTCTATATCTTGCAAAAAAAGACCAGCTTTTTGGTCCCTGATTATTTTATTTGATGATTTATTATTTTTATGACTTTATTTCATGATATTATCGTTTACTCTTGAGATTTCAGCAATGGGCCATGGGTCCACTTCAAAAAGCATTTAAACTGAAAATGCAAAGAACAGTTAAATGGAAAAACACATGAAAAAATTATAATGATGATGAATGAGTGTTACAATATTTTAATAAGTTTTTTTTTTATTATCTTATGGTTTTAACTACATTAATCACAGATTCCAAGCATCGGTACAGCTACATAATAAATGAACATAATACTGACTTGCTTAACAGTGTACTTATGGAATAAAATATATATAATCATATATATTTGAATTAATAAATCATTTAAGGCAATAACTTGCGCCTTTTCCACATTTACAAAAACCAGGTGGGTGAAAAGAGATCACGACGACAGTGTCCACTAGAGGGCAGCACTAAGGGTTTTATCGGAACGCAAATCTTGAAGAAAATAGTCGTTATGACTTCCCCAAAATCTGTTATCACATGTTTGTTTGTTTATTTTGAAACTTAACTTTTATGCCACGACTTGCAGTTGCTTTGGATTATTTTTTTTTTTCTAATTTTTACCAATGTATGAATTTATCACAATCACAATGTTGTTGTTGGTGATGTTGCTGTTGATGATGATGATACCGTTAATGTTATTGTTTGTTGGAAGTCGAAGTTGTCATTCTTTGCATTGTTCTTACTTTTTTTTTTTTTTTTCTGCTGAAAGATAATCATACTGTAATTTTTACTAAATTATTTTGATGCAATTCAGGAATACAAATGGTAACAAAGCCTAGTCATCAGGAGAAAGTATGAACAATTTTTCATTATTTTTTTTAGAAACAGTTCAATATCAAATTATCTGTTGATAACTGTATTATGTGGAAATTGTACCTCGTTGAACCATTTTTACAATCATGAGAACAATCCAGTCTGGTGTTTTTATTTATCTATTTATTTTTTTTTTTTTTATTATAATTATTTTTTTTTACTTTCCAGAAAACAGTTTGAGTTAAAAACATCCGTTGCTACGGATTTTTTTTTTTTTTTTTTTTTTTTTCGAGATTTTTTTTAACGTCTTTCTCCTCTTTCTATACGGCAGCTCTTTTGCCCGTCTGCTCCCGCTCGCTTCCCTTAACATTTCAGCCTTGATCCAAACACTCATTTGCTCGGCTGTCAGACCTTCGCTCTCAAAGTAAGACATGATATAAATCCGAGCCGTCGTCAGAGGGGGGAAGGCTGTGGCGGAGCGCAAAGAGGTAGCCGAGCAGGTTAGCGGAAACAGTAAAGGGTCACGTTGCCTTGAGCAGAGTTCATTCTGCTTATGTTTCCTCATTTGATTGGCCTTGTTTCACCCTCCCGTCCAAACTCACCCCCTTATTCCTTTTATTATTTTGCAATTTGGAGAGACGGACCCATCGCTTTGCCCTGCGGGGAGGAAAATGCAGATGGCAAAAAAAAAAAAAAAAAAGCTCTGTTCCTTTCTCATCTCATACTTTATTAGCACCCAGATAGCTAATGAAGGAAGTAAATTAATTAGGAAAAAAAAAAAAAACGTGACTTGAGGACAGAGAGAAAAGATAAGACGGGACGGAATGGAGAACGCTAATCATGGTGGGGGTTGGACTTCCTGTTTCCTGACATCGGCTTCACTAGAAATATCAGACTGCGAGCTCCATCTAAGGGATCCCGGGCATATTTGTTTAAAGTGCAAGTTGAAAGTATCTTTGGGGGGATTATATTCTAAATAAAAAGACAGCAGAACATTTCTTTAGTGAGTAGAGAGACACGCATTGGGCGTCTTGGAACCGAATGCTATTCAACGCTAAAGCTTCCTCCAAAACAAGAGGGTTGAATGCAAGGGACAATTTCCTGCAAGGGATTGATAAATAGTATATATAAAATTAATTGTTAAAAAAATACATATCAATTTATACTGCTCAAAAAAATAAAGGGAACACTAAAAATTACTGAATGAATGAAATATTCTGATTGAATTTTATTGAACTCGACAACTTAGATGTTGTGTATTTTTCACCCTCATTGTTCCTTTATGTTGTCCATTATAATCCTTGATCTTCTTGTTGTTGTTACTGTTGTCTTTATATTCGTGGATTTATTGCTGTCTTCTGTCTCAAAATTTACATTTACATTTACATTTATATTTATATTTATATTTATATTTATATTTATATTTATATTTATATTTATATTTATATTTATATTTATATTTATATTTATTTGCGTTCGTTATTTCTTGACATTATAACTTTTACGCTGCTGCGACAAAGGAATTTCCCCTATGGAGATCAATAAAATGTATCTTAAATACTTTGTTCTTTACATTGTTGAATGTGCTGACAACAAAATCACACAAAAATGATTAATAGAAATCAAATGTATGAACCCATGGAGGTCTGGATTTGGAGTCACACTCAAAATTATAAATTAGAATGGAAAAACACACTCCGGGATGATTCAACGTTGATGAAATGTCCTTAAAACAAGTCAAAATAAATCTGTGTCGTTTCCAAAGTGAACACTTTGATTTCACACGAGTGGGATTGACTTGGTGTTTAAGTGTTCCCTTTATTTTTTGGAGCTTATATATATTTGTATATATCTAACATTTCTTTTTTGTATTTTTTTATATATGTATGTGCACATTATATCAGCGTTGGATCAGCCTATAGTGTGTTTTTCCACTTTGATTTTGGGTGCGACTCCGAATCCAGACGTCCATGGGTTCATTTGATTGTTTCTGTTTAATTAAAAAAAATCAATATTTTTTGGTCAATATTTTGGTCTTTTAAATATGTAAAGACCAAAAATATTTCATTAGAATATTCCATTCATTCGGATCTAGGACGTGTTATTTTTGTGTTCCCTTAATTTTTTTTTTTTTTTTTGAGCTGTGTATATATAGCTTATGAAATTTTATTTAGTACATTTTAGCTGATATTTTGGAAAAAAAATACTGAGCAGCTCGTTGGATTCATCAGAGTATTTTCTCTCAGGAAAGTGTGATTTGATGTCTTTCATGCGTTGCTATTTTTCATTTTTTTGCCAGAAGAATTTTTGATGACTAGAGGCAGTTTTATCACTGTCTGTCTAAAGAGTATTTTAAGATAAATGATTAATTCTGTTTCCACTGCATGTCGAATATGTAATCTCAGTCTGTAGCGCTGCAATATCGAGATAGGATGTAACATAATGTCACTGAACTGTGCAGAAATAATGAATGAATTGTTTCTAAGAGTATGCAGTTAAATAATGGAGACATTTTTCTTATATATGCAGTTGTTTTCAAAATAATAGCAGTGTTTTTTTAAACAAATGAGTAAAGCTCAGAATCCTTAGAATATATTTTTTTATTCCCATTCATTTGGGACACGGCACATTACATTTTATAACAAAACATGGAGAAAAAAAATACCAGTATTTTAATTAATTTACAGACAATGAAGGAAATAAATAGCAGTGTATATAAAATTACATATTTAAAGAAAAGCGAGCTCTCTTTTCCCCGTCACACCTCGGGAGATGCGAAGGCGGGAACGGCTGTGAAAATATTTCATAAAGTAGAGAAACTCTTTAGATGGGAACGCTGGGATTTGAAAAATATGTGTAATACCTCCAGGACAAACACAAGTGTGTGACACAACTGAGTTCCACCAAAAAAGAAATTCTCTGATGACATTTTGATCCACGGTTTTTAAGATTCAGATTCTCTGGTTTCAAAAAAACTGTCCTCAACTGTCAAAGATGCAACTTAAATAAACCCCTCGTAACAACCGAGGAGCTCGTCGGAGGCTTGCATGGAACGGCACGGCAGCCTCGGCCAACAGTGTCAATCTGTGTGTGTGTGTGTGTGTGTGTGTGTGTGTGTGTGTTCTTGTGCGTCTGATTGAGGCAACAATGTGAAGCCCTCAAGTGGCTATAAGGTGAAAAGACCCCATATGAAGAAAATACATTCAGGGTGCATGTAGTGGAGAATTGGCTCACTGGCAAGTGAACACACACACACACACACACACACACACACACACACTCAAAAGGGAAGCAATGTTGTTCATCAACATCACTATGACTCACCTCTCTCGGTGATCTTTCATCCAACCTTCTCTGAGTATCCCATTATCTTCATTTTTCCACCATGCACTCCACCATCAATTGACTTTTCTTTTTTTTTTTTTTTTTCTTCTTCACCTCCTTGCCGCCGCCCCTCTTCCTCCCCGTCCTTTCGTGTTTTCACCTTTGAATATCTTCGTCTCTCAGCTCTTTTTTTTTTTTTCTTCTTTTCTCCCCGCCGCCTCGCTCTGCCGTTGTCAGTCTGTCTGTTAGGCTCCCCGAGGGGAAACAGAACAAGTGTTTTTGATTTGAAGCCAGGGTAAAGATGCATCAGGCACACAAACCAGTGCTGTGCACCTTTCACACACTCACACACACACACACACACATGCACATACACAGACTACCTGTTCACTCAAATACAAGTCCAAGTCTTCTACTATTACAGAGGGTGAGCTGCAGGAAAGTTTAAGAAAGATATTTTTTTTACGATTATCATTAGCTTGATAGGAAAAAACAAATCAAAAATCAATAATCTCTCCAAGCTGCACAACCGCGCAATTGCACTCTGCTCACACACTCTAAGCGCATGAGAAAACCTATCCAGCTATCTAAATTAATCAGATAAATAACGTTTTTTTCTGTATAATTTTGCTGTGTAACTCTGTGAGTGACAGGCGTCCAGCCAATCAAACGATACGATGCAATCACACCACGCAGCCAATCACGGCGTTGACAGCACTTGCATGTGCTCTGCACGTACACGCTATATAACAATGATAACAGTGTGGTGGAGTTAAGTGATGCTAATGCTAACATGCTAACCCCTTATTATGGCGAAACGAGCGGGCGCTTAAAATGCGGTTATTTTTCTTTTTTTAAAATCATTATCTAGAAGTAACACTGAGTACAAATTTTTCCTTTGTTTTAGTGTCAAGGAGGTAAACAGGTAAATTATAAAAATCTTAATATTTAATGAACTGTTCCTCTAAAAAATACATGAAGAATTGACATTAAAATTTTATGAATTTACGAATTTACATCAAAAAAAGAATTGATGAAATGACACCCTAAAAATATTGTTGAATTAAAATAGAAAATCTTGTCACCGTGGGAAAATTTACCACTGGAATTCATTGGAAAATCGATTGCTAGCATGTATAAGAAGAGGACGGCGAATGATAGCTAAGAAAAGAAAAGATCATTTTAACAATGTCACATGACTTTTTTTTTCACAAAAAAAAAAAAAAAAATTGTTTTCAAATTTTGAATCGAAAAAAACATTGCAAAGTTACTTTTTCATTTTTTCCTTGCCCGTTTTATTTTTTGGAAACTCACTTTATCAAACTTCCAGATGCATGTGAGAAAAAAAAAAAACGTGCAGGCTGCAGTAACACGAAGATTTGATTTCCACAAAATATTATTCCGAGGGCCACAATTGGCCCGCGAGTCTAGTTTGTTTTGTCTGTTATCGGTTTATAACAGTATGTTTTGTCTATGGAGGTTCTGGTTATCCTGGTCAAATTAATATTTATTATTTAAAAGGTGATACACATTAGTTTAACAAAGAAACACCCTTTATTTTGTCACATTTAGTCATACATGCTGCACCAAATCAGAGGAATTCAACCACTGCATTTGCAAGCCATCATGGATGAACAGCAGGCGTCAAAACTTTAAATATGACATCAGTTATTGGGCCAAAAATTGTTTGTTAGTTTAAAAAGAGTGTATTAGGACAGTGTACAATTATATTAAGCACAGAGGCAGAGATGTTTGCACCAGATTGTAGCTCAAAGCTAATTTCCATCTGAAGACAATACAAATATATATATAAAATATACAAATAGGCAATGAAATGACTATACAATATATAAACAGGCAATAAAATAAGTATTTTGCAAGTTGAAAGTGATATTGTTGTGAGAAGCAAGTTGATATGAAACTAAAAATGGATTATGCGAGGCGTCATAACGGTACCGAACCAAAGTGCTACAAGAAAGCGTCATTTATTTGTAAAAAACGGTGTCGTTTGACACTGAACTATTCATTTATCGCTCTTTTTGTTTTGTCTTTTATCATGTTTCTATAAAATTATCTTAGATTGTCCCTTTTCCCTCGGGATAGTTTTTGCACTTCCGTTAACCAGCCGCACAATGAAGAATTCACAGTTTGTTGACCAAAACTATGCCTTATTCCGTCACTTTTCATTCTGTTTATTTGAGCAGAATAAGATCATAAATCAGTCGACGCCATGAAATGGAAATGAAACAAATATGAAACAATGAAACCCGTTTCTTATGAAAGCAAAAGACCCCATCGGCTGTGAAAACGACATTTTTGAGTCCTTGAAAGTCCTTTTAAACAATTTGAAACACAATCAGTTCTTAGAGTGTTAACTGTATTCTGTATAAAATGAGCTTAGTAAGTTGAACTGTACATTTTTAAATAACCTTTAAATATTTTCATTCGCTCTCGTGTCAGTTGCCGTAGGAAAACGCCGCCGGCTCGGTTTAATTCCAGTCAGTTTAAGTCCAAATGTCATTGGATTTTCTGAAGTCGACACCATTGAATAAAAATAAGTGATTTGTTTGTCACGCAGACATTCGTCTGTCTGAGGTCGCAATTATTAACATCACGCTGAAAACAGGTTATTTTACTGAATATGAGAGAATATTTGAATGAGCTGCAGTAAAAATATCCAAAAATGTTTCCACATGAAGAGTTTTATTTGTAAAATGGTGCGCATATCCATTTTTAAATATTAATGTTTTTGCTGACAGCTTTTTGAGATTAGCGACTTTACCTTTTAAATGCATTTGTACTCGATTAGCGTTGGAAATTAAACTTTGAAAAATACACCCAAAAAAAAACAGTAGTGACCCACTAAGAGCAATTGCATTTTAAAGAGAAAGAAAATGTGCACCATCGTTTGATTAACGCCCCCAAAATAACATCATTTACACATCAGATCTCAATTCTGCATTGATGACGCCACCGGGATGCACGATCAAATACAAAAACAAATCTTACCGTCTTCTTAGCATCAAAAGCAGCAAAAGAACGGCAAATATCAGAATCTGGGCGCTAAAGCTGTGATATGTGAGGTGACCCCGGTTTCCAAGAACCTGATGAAAACACACATAAGATAGAAAGAAAGATAAATTACAGAGAAATGCACTGCAAGCTCACTTTAGACATAAGAATGAATGCACTTTGCTGACATCGCACTCTAGGAAAGATAAAAAAAAAAAAAAAAAAAAAACAAGTTTGGCTGATTACTCTTCAATTCAATCCACGGGTATCGATAAAAATCATCGCAACTACATGGACATGCAAGGCTCCCTTGTGCAACGTGCACGATCAGCACACTCTTACTAGAAGTGATGGGAGACGTGCTAAAATGAAATTGTACTGGTAATTTTAATTAAAGGTAATGGCAGCAATTTAAAAAAAAAAAAAAAAAAAAAAGTGTCATCGGAGCTTCGAATGCAGGAGAGCGAGGAGCATCGATCAAAATATCTTTGAGAGGGGAATCTACGCCGCCAAACGGGGAATTAATGATGAAACTGTGTGGAGGAAAAAGAAAAAGAAGAAGAAGAAAGCATGGCCTTGAGGTAAAGGAAGTAAAAAAAAAATGTGCTTCAGTTGTGCAGAATTCAGCACACTCCGTTCCTCGGAAACCGTTACGATTTCGAACATTTCTACGTGTTGCCACGCTGTTCCGGCTCAGCTGTTATCTCTGTTTATTTACTTATAAGAAAATACGAAAAAAAAATCTACGCAACAATGATGATGATGATAATTTTGAACTGGAACATCGTAAATAAATCAATAAAATGAAGGAATCAAAAGTCACTCCAGCCTTCTTTCAACGCTAGCTTTGATATGTTATTCAGTTTAAATGTGAGTTATATAGGAAGAGTTAGACCTGAAAACAAATACATTTTTTGAATGTGCTTTATTACAATTCTTAGTTTCAATTCAATTCAGATGCTTTGTTCAATTCAGGCGGAATTCAAAGTATTTAATGTACAAGTTGTTTATTTTCACGATACGCCATTGCGAAGCCGCCGCTCCCAGTCTTATTAGCATCACTGTTAAACCCGCGGAGCAATAATGTGGTTAAATCTGACCAAAAATAATACTGTTTTTACTTGTTGCAAAATCATTACTAAAAGAAAAAATGTTAATCATTCAATCTTAGCTGGAATGAGATTCGGCTACAAATATAGGGTATCTTAATTGGGTTCGACCTGCGCTCGCAGCTGCCGAGCCACAAGGCGAGAGCCCAGAAACTAATTTGAACATCTGCTTTTATTGAAAAAATCTCTAAGGTTACTTATCTGTGAGAGGAAAGTGGAGTAAACTCACAATTATTGCATCGTCAATCCAAACCACAGTGTCATCTACATATATATATTCATGTGTGTATGCATATATTTACACATGTATAAAAAAGAAAAAAAATATATACACATATATAAAAATAGAAAAAATATATATCCACATATATAAAAAAGAAATATTTATTTATAAAAAGAAGACATAAATGAAAAAATTAAATAAAATTTTCCAGTTGTTTTTTTCATCTCCTTGTAGCTGCCGCCTCCTCACCACCAAACCCAAAAGTGACATCCTTTCTTATGTTTCTTAAAGATATTTCAGAATGTATAGAGCCTTCTGCATTTTCTCATTCATGCGTTGCATAAAAAAAAAAAAAAAGAATTAATATGTATTTTTTTTGTCGAAGTAAACCAAAGCACCGCTTGTCGATCTTGTTTCTTGGGCTGCGTTGCTGTGAATTTGAAATGGACACAAGCGCCGTCGTCCCTGTAAACACAAAGCAGATTTTTTTCTTTTTTTTTGTCACGAAGGATTTTCTCCGCGGCTTCATATTTGGATTTGTTTGGATAGCGAGAGAAATATATTTTTTGAAGGTAGGGTTGATTAAATGAAAACAACACGTACTCTTAACTCCCGCGGCGTTGCCCATCGCGACAACAAAATCCAGCGTCAACAAATTAGACTGGATTCACTGCAAGGTTCGCCTTGAGCTGGGATTTAAATTTGACCCCTTAAAAATGGTTGTGTTAAGGAATTCGACATTTATCCTGCATTTCCATATTTACCATAATAGCACAACCTAACAAACTTTGCTATACGTAGATTACTGGTCAAGTTCAACTGCCACAGATTTATTATTTGCAATATGTGAAATAAAACCTACCCGACATTGTTATGAACTTTTTGGCTGTGGCAAATAGTGCCTCAGGTAATAAATACACGGATAAATAAATACGGTGAATTTATCTTGTTGTGAAAAATAGAGGAAGCCTAAAAGGACAAAAAAAACAAAGCAAAAATCAAACACAAAGAAAAGAGTCATCCAAATGAAAATTAATTAAAAAAAAAAAAAAAAAAACAATAGCCCAAATACATATTGCTATTTAACATGGAGGAGGGCTATTTAGAGATGATTTGACAAAACATATTTCAGTTAAGGCAATAAAAGCTGAACTGACATCTTAATGAAATAGAAAAAGTATTTCCGTGCAAAAATGGAAAAAAAAAAAAAAGTAATTATTCTCTATTCAAACATGTCAATTTTCACCGAGCATCAACACAAATATTTTAACTTCACTTCCTCAATCTGTATGTGTAGTTAAATGTACGTATGACATTTTCTTTTTATTTAGATTTCAAGGCTCTTTGATGATTCGAGTGAATAGTGTTGCAGTGCCATTGAAATTACCCTTAATTTTAAGTTAATTTAAAATTATTCCTCCGAATCTTGCCCATTTTTTGGATTGTTTCTGCACTGGTAGAGATGCTACAAACGGGTCGTCATGCCAACGGAAATTTAAGTCCTGAGAGGTTGAAATGAATAGTAGTTATAACTTTTCTCTTCCTGGACATTTAGGGATCATTTATTAATTCCTCTTGTTGAAAGTGTGATGATGTGGATGTCGGGACGAATTGTGGGAAATGTAGTTTATGGTTAATCACACGTTTGACTGATTTATTTTAAAAAAATCAGACCTTTTTAAGACGTTCTCTTGGGCCGCATAAAATGAGGCGACGGGCCACATTTGGCCCGCGGGCCTCGAGTTTGACCTCTCCCTCCTGTTTTGCTTTAATTTTCTTAACAAGCTTTGAATTAATATGATTATCCTCAGAAACTTCAAAGATAATTCACTGATTTTTTTTTTTTTTTTTTTTTTTTCAAATGTACTTCAATCCAAATCTGTTTAAAAAAAAAAATCTTTAGGATTGAAAAAAAAAAAGACATTTTAAATGTTTTAACAGGATTTCCAGCTGGTGCTTGAGTGATTCTTGCTGATGTGTTGTGAGAATATCTGCAGGATATATTTATCTATATCTATAATTCCGTCTTTATCTGTCCATCTGTCTCCCTCTCTCTCTCGGGTACATTTAAAGATTTAATTTTTTTTTCAGTTAAATGCCTCTCTGATCATTCTAAATGTTATGATTTTGGCCCCAAAAAAAAAGGAAATGGAAAAAAAAATACCGCAGATTTTCCCATATTTACTGTTTTTCTCCCCTGACTTTTCAGCTTTTTGTGTTCTGTCACCTCCTGATTTAAAAATCGGGCCTCGGTTAACACTAAAGACAGTGAGGCCGATAAGGCTGATTTAGTATTTAGTAAAGAAGATGAATTGCTAGTATCGATCCTCGGTCAACAATTTAGTGGGACCAGAAAAATGCCAACGTGTATCAGTAAGAGCAGAGATGTTCCACACAATGAGGTGATTTAAATCACTGTCAAATAACCATCACTGCAATCTGTTAAATGACCCGGCTATCAAAAGTGCTGCAGCAGAGATTGGAAAGGGTGGAAAAGGAGAGGAAAGGAGGAGAAGATGGAAAACATTCAAATAAAGGAAGCAGCTGTAATATTTTACCTTAAATTTGATGATCAGATTACTCATATTACCAGAAATATTATTGCGGTATTTGCAATATTGTGTTTAAACGTGCTCGATTTCTCAAAAGAGAATCCCTGAAGCTGGTTATAAGAATGAGTGGCAAACCAATTTTTTTTTTTTTTTTTTATTATTTTAAACCTTCGTTCCCTCCCTAATTTTCCCATCACCAATTTCAAATTAATAACAGAGAAATCAGCATTATTTTTCTGAACCTTAATTATTTGTATCCAAAACACAAATAGGAATGAGAAGGGCCTTAGAAATCTAAACAAACAAACGGTTGGTGGGATAACAGCAGTAATTAGAAAAAGAAATATAATAAACTAATATAAATATAATACAAAAAATAATATACTGATATTCTAAGACATAATATATTATAATATATATTATATGAAAATATACTGATATTATAAAATATAATATACTGATATAATGTTATATATATATATATATATATATATATGTATATATAAAATTGTTGACCGAGGAGCGATAGTCGCAATTCATCTTCTTTATATATATTATACATTATATATTTATTTATTTATTTATGTATAAATATTTATAATATATAACATATAATATAATATATATATTTCTTTTTTAATTACTGCTGCAATCCCTTATCTAAGTGATTATTTAAACTTGTATATATACACATAAACACACACACACACACACACACACACACACACACACATATATATATATATATATATATATATATATATAATATTAATATATTATAATTATATGATATAATGATATTTGTATATATATATATTATTATACATTGTTATTGTATATATATTTGTGTTAGACATCTATTACATATATATATATATATATATATATATATACGCAGCCCATCAAATGCAGCTCAGAAACCTGCAGCAGGTTATTTGCTTCCCTGAATTTACTTGTCAGAAAGGTTGTCTCGCCCTTTTTTTAACCTTTGTCAGAACCGCTACATTATCATTTTTTTCCCTCCACTCCTCGACCCCGGGGGAAGTTTCGAGGTTGTTTGTCAGTGAAGGTCCTCAATCATCCAGGTAACGGTCATTCGTTGTCAAATCTCATCACGGCAACTCAACTTTGTTTTCGTCCTTGAAGACAGAACATCATGAGGACTCTGATACCCTTTTCACTTCTGAGACCAAAACAGCTTGTATGGTCGAGCCGTCTCTTCTGTTCAAAACACAACAATCCACTTGCAGGTCTTCTTCAAGACGGCAATGTTTGGATTCTAGTAAAGACACCAGATGGTTAAAGACAGGAGTCAAAGGACGCAAATCTGTGCCGACATCAACACACCTGATATTTATTTGCACCCTGCACTCATGCAGAGGTCAACAAACCCAAACCGGGCCTTCAAGACCCCCCTTGAACCTCGGCCCAAGCAGTGTCGTGGGTTTCTTTAGTTTAAAATAATCTGCAGATTAGCTTTACAGATCCCAACTCAAGTGAAGTACGATTTCTAACCTTTATTTCCCAAATGTACCGATTTGCACATTAACAGAACTCAGTTTAACCCAATCACAAGCAAGATCTTTTTAAGTTATATCAATGCCCGACCTCATCCCCGACCCCTGCAGTTACACGCCAGATACTCCTGAAGGTCTGGTGGAACTTCAAAAAGATGAGACGTGAATCATTTTTAAGCAGGAAAACAAAATCAAGTTGCCACAATTGGGTTTCATATTTTGTGGTTTCGAGGTTCGTTTAATCCCCTGATTTTTGGTTGAACCGCAGACTCTAAAAATCCCCTCCTTTTCAGTCAATATCAACATCTCTGTCGCCAAACACAGGGCGTGCACCTTTTCCTCATAATGTGGCGTAAAGGCGTTTTATTTTTCAATCCATAGCAGAATAATGAAGTTATCTCCATACCTTTACAGAAATAGTGATGCAAAGCCTCACTCACTGTTTGAGCACATTGCCCTTCGCTTGTACTTCTTCCAAAAGATATGGACTTCTTTACAGAAAGAAGGGCTGGGAACATCCATTTTAAGCATCAGGCAGTGGCGAGGTTTTCTTTATTTTGCCCCTCTGCTCTCCAACAGTAAATTTGAGAATTTTGCCTCCTCTTCACGGCCGTTTATCTTCCCTGATGGACAATAGGTTGTTGTTAGAGGTCAGTGGCTTTTAGATTCAGGTTAAGCAAAATGTCATGTCGGTTCGTCATTATAGGGAATGACATCGTACCACTTAAATCTCACTTACTACTTTACTACTTGAAACGGAGTGATTTCATACACAATGGATTAAATACAAGGCGATTGCATGGTTAGTACATTATATAGCTGTACAAGGCAAGCCGAGCTAAATTGGAAAAATCAGGAGAAATACATGTTGTTTACAAGAAATTGTGAACATGTATTGAGCCGCTGCAGGATTTCCGAAAAATATGGGGCCATTATTTAAATCCCATGTCTCCAAATTGTGAATTGACAGAATGGAAATCAAAGCTCACTGGTGCAAAAAAATGAATTTGAATTAAATGGTATTAAAAGGGGTCATTTCTAAAGTTCCATTATGTATGATTTCAAAATGTCCCTTATATTTTGCGTGCAATATATCCATTTTTATGGCTTCATACACGTCTGTGGATAACAATATATACATACCCAGTACGCTGAACACAATAGAATATTCCTTTGCATGATATATATAATATGCATGTTTACAAATCGGTTCAGATACAAGAAATATAAATATCTTATCCGTCCACGTGTAACCGTTCATGAAACGCTGCATTAAGATAAGATAAGATAAGATAAGATAAGATAAGATAAGATAAGATAAGATAAGATAAGAACAACTTTATTTATCCCAAAGGTAATTGTTGTGCCAGAGTTTCAAGCAAAACATAACAATAATAGATAATAGTAGGAAGGAGGGAGAATAAGAAATACAATAACATATAAATTGTCAAAGTTAAGGTTAAAGTTAAGGCTATTAAGTGTTTTAAGGTCTTAAAAAGTACAAAGAAGATGTGTTAAGTCCTGTCGCTGCTTTAAGTGGCCGATACGGCTTTTGTCCAAACAGTATGACAGTGTATTATCGTCTTCATCTAAACGAGTCCAGCTGGACCGCAGTGGACCAATATTTCTTGTCTGCATACAGATGATCTTGCTTTTGGACGTCTGTTGTTCCTTTCACATGGAGCAGGACCTGCTGTCCAAAAGCTCTTCCCAGCTACGTGGCAAAGTGCTACCGATACCCGTTCAGACTGAACGCCATCGAGCTCTTGTTGCAGTCGCCTTGGAAAATAGTGTATTATAGACTTCCATCAGCACCTTTCAAACCCCACCTCTGGATGCGCTCCAAATTCTGCCACCTTGCAGTTGTTGATTTAACGCCCATTTTAAATCCACCGCAGTGGAAGTCGGGGCAGCTCTGTAAATTGCAGTGCGATCCTGAGAGTAAAAACACTCTTGGAATCCTTGAAATAGGCATGCAAGAGATGGATGGGTTAGTAAAAGCTACCAGGAGTGTCTCTTGTTGCACTCCTGGTAGTCCTGATCCTCCTCCACTTGCCCTGAAGGTCATCGGTGGAGGCACCATTCTGGATATCAAGAGCGTAACCGGCCTTGGCTCCTCCTGATAGTTGCAGAAAAGTTTTCCCATGCTGCTGCAAATAGAGATGCATTACTAGGTTTAATAAAAGCTTGTAGGCTATCGGAAGGAAACACACCTCTTCTATTTTTTTCTGGCTCCACATAACCAGTATCATCTGATGCCTCTGAAAGTTTGATAGTCAGTTAAATAGAAGATAAATTCTCCAGGCCAGAGGTCGGCAACCCGCGGCTCTTTCATCTTTACACTGGCTTGGGAAAATAAATTATAATTATTTAATTGAAGTGAATTTGGTTTGTGTAAATTCCTTTTTTTTAACTTTTAGATCGAATTTGGAAGATTATTGTGATCTTGAAATATTAAATAGAATTATATTTATCATTTTTCGATGTTCAAAATACACTGGCGGAAGCCGGTATACCCAACCAGCCGGTAAAGTCCTGATTTGCAGATGCTGTGCGCAGAAGTTCAGGAGCAGAAGTCCCATAAACCAGGTAAAATAAATATCTATCAAGATATTTTGCAAACTTTTAATTTCTTTTATTGTTTACTGACACAGTGATTTTTTCCCGATTTATTTTTAAAATTCAGGTCAAGGCTCCGCTACACACTCTGAAAGCCCAAAATGAGTTCATTACATAAATAAAATTTTATTCTCTCCATAATACCTTGTGAATTTCAGAAGCAACACACTACACACTTGTTTATACAAAGTGTAAAGGTAATAAAAAGCAATATATACAGTGGTACCTTTATTTTAGACGTCAAAAAGTAATCGCGGCTCCCAGTGTTTTCTTTTCCGAGGAAACCGGGTCCAAATGGCTCTTTGGGTGTTACGGGTTGCCGACCCCTGAATCAGGCCATCATGCAGTGTGTTGTGTTGTCTTGGGAGGATAAATGGCGGTATCTAATTTAGTGTTTCACCCATTCACGTGCTGATGGCAGAAAACCAGTGAACAAACAGCCAAGTATATCATCATAGTGGTGAAAATTTGATGGAATATCTCTCATTTTTGAAATCAGGTTCGTATGCGAGACTGTTTTTTAGTCTACACAATTGAGATTCTTGTCTTTTTTTAAGAGAGTTTATCCATCGTCTCCCTTGTTGAGCCGCATTTTGTAATAACGGTGCATTTTGTAATAAACGTCCAAAATGTAATAACTTTTTCATTTCATTTTGTAATGAAGCCGCATTTTGTAATAAACTGCCGCATTTTATAATAAACTGCCCCAACGCATTTTGTAATAAATTTTGCCGCATTATGTAATAAGTTATTACATTTTGAGAAGATTATTACAAAATGCACTTGCAACTTTTTTATTCTCTAGGAAATGTAATAACATGGAATTTATAGAATATTCTTTGTTAATGCAACCTTTGAATAGTGTACTGATAGTAATTGCTAAGTACTGCTACTAGGCTAATACACTGATACTAATAATAGGCCTAACTTTTACAAATACTTTTAAGTAAAATAAAATACAATTAACAAACTTATGCTTTAGAATTGTTATTACATAATGCACCATGTTATTACATTTCCTTGAAAATAAAAAAAGTTGCAATTGCATTTTGTAATAATCTTCTCAATATGTAATAACTTACTACATAATGCCGCAAAAAATTATTACAAAATGCGTTGGGGCAGTTTATTACAAAATGCGGCTTCATTACAAAATGAAATGAAAAAGTTATTACATTTTGGACGTTTATTACAAAATGCACTGTTATTGCAAAATGCGTCTCAACACCCTCCCGTCGGGTGTTCTGCTGGAAACCTCCACTCAGTGGAAAAGCAGTTTCCAGTATCATCTATCTTGATGTGGTTTTGTTCAGCCTTATCGTCACATGACTTCCAGCTAAGGGTCGGTTTGTGGCCCAGTTTGATGTGGTCATGATGAGAGTTGGCACCCACAATCACGGCTAATATATCTGCCCTGGAAAGCGGTAGATGGTCCCATCAGCGTTGGAAGATAGTTACACCCGCCCAGTTTCTTTGGGTTCGTGAACGAGGGTACGGTGGGATACAAATTTGATTGGTACGTATCACAATTTCACTACCTCACCCATTCACGTCATGTCTTAACTCCGCACACATCCTGCCTTTGTTTGTTTGTTTATTTATTCATTGTATTCATTTTTTGTCACTCTATTTATATTGTTGTTTCATTCTAGTTGTGTATTTTTCACCCTCTCTGTTTCTTGAAGTTGCCCATCATCCCTGATGTTATTGTTGTTGTTTTATTTGTAGATGTTGATTTATTTGTCTTGCTATCTTCTGTCTTCTCCATGTCCATTTATATTTATATTCATACTAATTTCCTTTTTTTGTTTTACATTATAAAATTATTACGCCGCTGTGACAAGGGAATTTCCCCTGTGGCTATCAATAAAGTTCATCTTATCTTATATGGACACTGGATTGGCTTATTGTAGGGGAAAAAAAAGCTTGTTCTGAATCAGAATCAGAAAAAAAAAATGTATTTGTCCTCAGATACAATTGGAGGTAACATGGGGTAGCAGCATCAAATTGTGAACATCAAAAAAAATATATACTACAGGTATAATAGATAACGGTACAGAATTGTGCAAATTGTACCATCGCCATAAGACTGTAAAGTAAGCTGCACAAAAAAAAAAAAAAACAGAAAGCAAAGCTCTCGGTTTAGCATTCTATTTATTTTCCAACCCTGCCGTCAGGAAGCCGAGGTAATGACCTGTACGCCTGCTATGCATGCAGCTGAAGGTGTTTCCTCCACGGGATGGAAGACCCATCTGTTGAGCCGCATTTTGTAATAACAGTGCATTTTGTAATAAACGTCCAAAATATAATCAATTTTTAATTTCATTTTGTAATAAAGCCGCATTTTGTAATAAAGCCGCATTTTGTAATAAACTGCCCCAGCGCATTTTGTAATAATTTTTGCCGCATTATGTAATAAGTTATTACATATTGAGATGATTATTACAAAATGCACTTGCAACTTTTTTATTTTCTAGGAAATGCAATAACATGGTGCATTATGTATTAACAATTCTAAAGCATAAGTTTGTTAATTGTATTTTATTTTACTTAAAAGTATTTGTAAAAGCTAGGCCTATTATTAGTATCAGTGTATTAGCCTAGTAGCAGTACTTAGCAATTACTATCAGTACACTATTCAAAGGTTGCATTAACAAAGAATATTCTATAAATTCCATGTTATTACATTTCCTAGAGAATAAAAAAAGTTGCAAATGCATTTTGTAATAATCTTCTCAAAATGTAATAACTTATTATATAATGCGGCAAAATGTATTACAAAATGCGTTGGGGCAGTTTATTACAAAATGCAGCTTTATTACAAAATGAAATGAAAAAGTTATTACATTTTGGACGTTCATAACAAAATGCACTGTTATTACAAAATGCGGCTTAACAGCATCTCGGAGCTGCTTTTTCTCTGGGAAAGCAGTCAGTCGGGATGGTCAAGGTAGCTGGTAATCCTCCCGCATATCTCCCATTTAAACCGCTCCGTGCACATTTACTTGACGTCCGCCCACAATTCTCCGGAGGTGAAGAAGTATCCGATCTGGAAAAGGGAATCCCTTGTGGTCCAAAAGGAAGTCTGCGATGAGCCGCTCGGTCTGATGTCACTGTGAGCTCAGCCTTTTTTAAATAGGATGACTTGATTAGTCAGAATACCGAATGTCAAGGATACATCGATGGGTTTTTCTGCTTCCGCTCTCACAGTTTTCTACTTGCATAGACTCAAATTAACCCATTTACAGCTTCAGAGGGAGGGACTTTGCGTCCAGTTCAAACCGCTTCGACGAGAGCCAAAACACCCACTTTGAGGTTAATGCCACTCGACACCAAATACCCACTTTAAACATCACTGATTCATTTTCCGAATGGACAGTCTCTCTAGACCCGGGGCATATTTGTATAGAGATTTATAATCGTGGAGCTAAAATAACTAGCTGGCATCAGCTCCATGATCAACATGTTTAAGACGAGGCTAAAACGTGAATAGAGGAAACTGTAAAAAGGCAAAGGGAACAATTGTGATGAAGTTCTTTATCTTCTGTAATGCAATTACAAAAACAAAAATGTCATACATTCTGGATTCATTACAAATTAACTGAAATATTGCAAGCTTTTTTTTTTTGTTTTAATATTGCTGATTATGGCTTACATCTTAAGAAAACTCAAAAATCCTATCTCAAAATATTGGAATATCATTAAACAGTAATTTTTGTTTTTTTGATTGCATTCCAGAGGATAAAGAACTTTATCATAATATTCAAATTTTCTGAGAAAGTCCTGTATATAGTAAGGAAACTGAAGGGAAACAATCGATCCCTGAATCTATGCTGGCCATTTTTTTCCTCTCAACTTTCTCGTTGTAATCGGTTAAACGAAGTGAGTTTGTCAATTTGAAATACTGGTTACTTAGAGTGATTAAATGCTAACAAACAATCTTACAGTATTCCCTTTTCCTTTATCTTTGCTTTCCTGTTTTTATCATTTTATTATGATCTATTTTTGTTTATTTTTTAACAATCATAGAGTTTCCTCAAGCTCCTAGGATGCAAGCAAACATTTGCAGTGGTAACATTGACCCCTAACAATTACAGGCGCAGATGCTGCGCGTTCGCATGGTGGGACATAAACATGTTTTTGAGAAAAAAAAAAAAAAAAAAGTTGATATGAAAAAAAATTGTTTTCTGCCGGCCAAATACCATAAATACACAATTGCATTTTTTTTTAACAATTATAGTTTCCCCAAGCTGCCAGGATGCTAGCAGACATTGGCAGCGGTAACATTGACCTCTAACAATAACAGGTGCAGATGCTGCGAATGAGCATTGTAGGACATTAACATGTTTTATAAAAAAAAAAAAAAAGTTGATATGAAATAAAACCTCTTGTTTTCTTTGGGCAAAATCCCATAAATACACACTTGTAATTTTTTTTTTTTTTTTAACAAAAATGGAGTTTCCTCAAGATGCCTGGATACTTGCAGAAATTTGCAGGGGTAACATTGACCTCTAACAATTACAGGTGCAGATGCTGTGAGTGAGCATTGTAGGACGTTAACATGTTTTAAAAAAAAAAAAAAAAGCTTGATATAAAATAAAAAAAAAACTCTTGTTTTCTGCAGGCCAAATATCATAAATATACAATTGCATTATTTATTTATTTTTTTAACAATTATAGTTTCCTCAAGATGCCAGGAGGCTAGCAGACATTTGCAGGGGTAACAATGACCTCTAACAATTACAGGCTCAGATGCTGCAAGTGAGCATTTTAGGACATTAATATGTTTTTGGGAAAAAAAAAAAAAAAAAAACATCTTGTTTTCTGCAGGCCAAATACCATAAATACACTTTTTTTTTTTTATTTTTTTATTTTATTTTTATTATTACATTGTTTTAAGATTTTATGATTTGTACCGATAGATCTTTACCAGATCCAACTGCGAATAAATGGAACAGAGTAGACACAGTAGCATAAAGCAACAGAATAAAATATTAAATCTAAATTTTTCTGTTTTTTTTTTTTTTCTTTTCTCCTAAACCTGCTATTTCATACATGCAGACTCTATGTTCATGTCAAGTAAAAAGAGGTACTGAAGTGACTCATCCCTCTTGAAAGTGTTGTGTGACTGACGTTTGAGCGTGACTGGCAAACGTGTCAAACCGAGGGCAGCCGTGTGGAATACTGACCTTTTACATTTAAAGTTTCCTGTTCGTTCACTCTGAAAACTCTTGCGGTCGTGAGTCATTCAATATTTGTCGTGGTTTTCATCCGCTTGATGGGATTGTGCACGTAGGTGTCTACGTATTTCGTAACGTTGTGTATCTGGATGTGTGCGATGAAATCTGTCACATCACCTATATACCATATGAAGTTGCACATCATGACTCTGCCAGTTCCCCACAGCTTAATGTGTCGTCGGTAATTACATCACACAAAAAACACACACAGACATAGACATTTGCACACACACACACATCCAGACTTACACATAGCACAATGTGTCACAGGGCTGTCATAATATCCTGCTTAGATATGCATCTCGTGCACGGATGTGCCACTGTGTAAAGCTCTATATTTAGACCCTGTTGATTCTTTTCCCGTAAATTCCAATAGAGTTTGAAGTATCATGTAATCAGTTGGATCTCATAGTCATCAAAGTGTAAGTTGGAGTTTTGCAAATGTAAAAAGTTTTCCTGTTCAGTTTCTTTCCCCCCCTTGGATGCTGAATTGTTTCAGACATACTGGACTGAATGTCAAAATATAATGTTCAATTTTTGAATAACTTATTCTCGAACAGCTCGGGCAAAGCTTGGGTCACAGTGGGAGAAGCATAAACATGGTCATATTAAAAAAAAAAAAAAAAAAAAAAGGTCTTTAAAACATTATTATTATTATTATTATTATTATTTTATTTTTTTACACTCAACCATCAACAAATCTAGATGTTTATTTTTTTTTTTCCAATTTTTTGCTGAAAAATAAATGATGATAATAATATTGATAATAATTATGATTATTATTGTAGAGTTAACCAGAAAAATATATGAAATAAGGAAATCTGCCATGCCACTTTTAGGAACATCATTTCCATATCTCTGCTGGAAGACTTTAACTTTCTCTGTTCAGCCTGAAATTCTGACTGCATGACTTCCTCTTGTACTGGAAATACTTGAACCTTCTACTGCAGAGATTTTCCCCCCTGAAAGTATTGCTTTCTGAAACCTGATGTCAGCCACTAAGACTTCCAGATCACCGATGTGGAAATTTTGGGGTGAATATTTTCACAAAATTTCAACGTGTACCTTTTTAACTTCAAATGGTTGATGGCCAAAATGGTGACTTGAGATTGCATGATTTGTAATTGTTTTAATAAACAGGGATTTACCTAACTATACACATGCCTGAAGGCTTTGTATTTACTTAATGTAATATATTATTATTATTATTATTATTATTATTATTATTATCATTATTCATTCCCTAATTGCGGCAGCGAAGACGTTAATGGGCTTACTTTATTTCTAAGACATCATCTGTTGTGCTGCAGGTGTCTATTTAATATCACACACTTTAGCAAGTACGTACAGTACTTCAGTGCCATATTATTTGTAATTGTTAAAGCTTTTCAGTAATATTGCAATAACGTGTACCAGGCAGCTCAATAATAACAATTATTATAATAATAATAGGTTTTATCATTATTATTATTATTATTATTATTATTATTATTATTATTATTATTATTATTATACGCTTTTATATACTATTATACGCTATTATATTTTATGTTATTATTATACACTATTATATATATTTTATGTTATTATTATTATTATTATTATTATTATTATTATTAGACTAACAATAATAAAAACTTTTTAAAGTTAGTTGTTGCCAGTATGAATAAAACAAACATCTCTGATAATCACTGGATACATTTTCAATGAAAAAAAAAAACAAAAAAAGGTGGATAAAAAGTACTTAAAAAGTCAAACAGATGTTAGATATTTTGATGAATGATAATACATATTCTCCATCCATCCATCCATCCATCATCTATGGTTTATCCTACTTGAGGTCACGAGGGATGCACACATACACATATTTATACAGGACTGTCTCAGAAAATTAGAATATTGTGATCAAGTTCTTTATCTTCTGTAATTCAATTACAAAAACCAAAAATGTCATCCATTCTAGATAAATTACAAATTAACTGAAATATTGCAAGCCTTTTATTATTTTAATATTGCTGATTATGGCTTACATCTTAAGAAAACTAGAAAATCATATCTCGAAATATTAGAATATCATGAAAAAGGAATTTTTGTTTTTTTTAATCATATTTATAGTCATGTTTACACTCTTCCTATCACACATATACAAATGCACTGCGGACAGCAAAGTAGGAATTTCATATTTCCACATTCTGCATGTGACCGAATGAATAAATATGGATAAATACCCATTGCTTATCGTGATGTTGTTGTTGTTGTTGTTGTTGTTGTTGTTGTTGTTGTTGTTGTTGTTGTTGTTGTTGTTGTTGTTGTTAGCACTGTCACCTCATGGGCAGAAACTTCCTGTTTCCAATCCAGCCGCTGACAATTCTTCCCAGATCCGATACATTTAAGCCTTACACTGCGGCTCCGAGCGGCTTGGGAAAATAAAATATACGTATTTAATTGCAGGCTATTTCATTTTAGATCTAAATTGGAAGATTGTTGTGATCTTGAAATATTAAAATAAAATCATATTCATTATTTTTCGATGCTCACTTGGGGAAGCCAGTACACCCACCAAAATGCCATCAATTTTTCGGGACTTTCAACCCCAGGAAGCAAAATATAGTCGTTTATACAAAGTGTAAAGGTAAGAAAAAGCAATATATACAGCGGTATCTTTATTTTAGACGTTTAAAAGTATTGGGGGGCTCCGAATGGCTGTTTGGGTGTTAAAGGTCGCCGACCCCAAGACCTGCTGGGTGGAGATCTCATTGTAGCGTCTGCCGCTAACTGCTACTTAGATAAATAAACACCCTCACCCAAAATTGTGAGCAAATAGCCACCAGCTTTGTGAAATCCTCTTTTTTTCCTCTGAAAAGCAGCTTCCCCCGTGGAAAAGTCTGCTCGGCCATGATAACCTCTCCGGTCGGGTCGGACCTGATCGTCATAGGCGGTATATTTTCGGTTGATATTTCCAACCGGCGGTCAAACGCAGGTCCCGTGTTGTTCGTACCAGTCGGACTTTTCAATAAGCTTCACTTTCCGGTTGTACGCGGTCCTGACGAAGAGGTCAAGCCGTGCCAGCGGCGTCTTTCACGCCGCGGGCTACGTGACGGTTACGTGGGTGTTGCCGGTTGTGTACGTCGGAATTAGACGCAACAGCGTTTTTTTCTCATTTTCACTTTTATGGATATTTCGATGTTTCCACAAAAAAAAAAAAAATTAACTTGAAGTGAAACTGAAAGATATTTCTAGCCAGAAAACAGTTATTTGAAAAAAATGGCAGGAGGTTGTAAAAATGTGTCCATCTGTATTACAGATTGATTAGACGTTTGCACACAAGCTGTCAGGAAAGTAGGTTCGGAGATTAAAATCGAAACCATCGGACCAGAACCCGGTGACCGTCTGAGGGAAGGCAGATTTAAAAACTTTTCAAACACATATCACAGCTAAAGTTTTTTTTTTTTTTAGGCTCTGAAATATGTAAGACCCTGTTAAAACCCTTGGATGTGAAGTTGCACGGGCCCATTAAAAAAAAAAAAAAAAAGCATTTGAGTCATACACACATTTTTAGGTCTGCAGTTGATTTCTCCTTTTTTTTTTTTTTTTTTTTTTATTTAACTTGGGAATTGTTTTCTCGTTCACTTCCAAATACTGTCTTGGCATCTTCTTCTTCTTCTCTACGCCTGCTGAAACCCTGACAAGGACTCACTCCAGCCCACACATGTTATCTCTGGCTCTCTTTCTCTTGCTAACACAGATATAAGCGTACATACAATATACGTACAAAAATACAAAAGCACATATAAGAAGTGGACAGAAAACACCCGAGCTCAAAACTAAACAAGGTCATAAACCAGGAACGCTGGTCTGGAAGGCTTTGCCCGTTGCGTTAGCGTGTGGAAGTAAAAGTGTTTTCTGGTGTATACAGATGTCATTTGGCCGGTCGTGTTTCTTCCGCCGAGTGTTTTACAACTTGTGAATGTATATTTAAAAGAGGCCGAGCGCGCTGGCGCTTTAGAGTCACGCACATCCTGCAAATTAGACCTTCGAGCTGAAGATATTTGGAAAAACTGGGGTCAGAGCAGAATTGACTGTGATGAGACAACCAATTGTAGAGAATGGAGAGTTAAATATATAAATATATTGCCCAAAAAAATAAAGGGAACATGAAAATGACGCATCTTAGATCTGAATGGATGAAATATTCTCTGTTCTTTACGTAGTTGAATGTGCTGACAACAAAATCGCAAGCAAATTATGGAAATCACATTTATGAACTCATGGAAGTCTGGATCAAATTAAATATTAAAATGGGAAAATACAATACAGGCTGATCCAACTGTGATGTAATGGCCTTAAAACAAGTCAATGAATCAGTGAATAAATTAACCAGTGTTACTTCCAAAGTGGCCAGTTTAAAAAAAACAGAAAACATAAATAAATAAGAAAAAAAAAAAAATAATAATAATAATATATACATATATATATAAGAATAAGAATAAGAACACCTTTATTTATCCCGAAGAAAATTGTGCCAGTTACGAGTAAAATATAACAATAATTAATAATGTTTAATTCTATATATATTTATATCATGAGAAGTCAACTGGGAAAAAAAAACAAAAAATAAGAAATATATATGGAAAAAATATATATGTATGTGTAAATGTATATATATGTATGTATATATGTGTATTATGTGTGTGCATGAATATATATATATATATACAGGATAGAGAGAGAGAGATACTTATTAATGAATTTATGAAATTGCATCAATGATAAAATGCACTTGTTATAAATAAAAAAATGCTCACCTTTTGCATTTTGATTGGCATAATATTGCCATAACAATCATTTCTACTGATACAATAAGGAGGCTACATTTTAAATACAGAACAACAGAGACTTAGAGATGGGATACTTAATTCCTGTTTACCATCAAGCTTAGCACCGGTAAAGAAATTCCCGAAGCTAATTATAATTTGAATGATTTGTATCTGATTAAATGTCGGCGTCTCCGCCTCAGAGAGCTGACATTGATTTTCATTCACCTCATTCGACTGACCCGAGTCAGGAAGCCACGTGAGAAATAACCACTCCTGTTCGAGAGCTGCGACGCTCGGATTCCCCGACTTCTTCTCCCCCATTATCGCTCAAGAGAACCCCCAACCTTCTTACTTCACTAGTCTGTCATTTTCATCCCTCCATCTGTCCCTCAAGTGGATGATCCCTATTTAAGCCAAGTAGCAAGTTGTGCTATTTTATTCCCTGAAAAAGTGTAAAGCACGAGCTGGTAAGAGCGACTAAACGGAGTCAATTTGCAAGATTAGATTTGCTGTCTTGCTGTTATTTATGCACATCATGTATACAGTGCAAAGCACACAATGCAGTCGAGTGTGTTACAACATAAGTTTATGCTTTTCTAAATACAAACATATTAACGCTGCGCTGGCCGAAGCCCCATATAAAAAGCAGATCGGATTTTTGCATTTGTATGCACATCATTTTTTACCTCTATGCTTACATTTGTCAGAGACAAACACGCATGTTTGAACCTGCCATTTACATTTATAATCACTTAATTACCGTGTGTCGCTCCGGCGTAGCGACCCCTGAAAAATAGTAAATTGCATAGCGATCTAGAAGAGAGAGAGAGAGTGCATTTTGTCCATTTACGTGCAAAATCACGTGCGCTTGCACATTAAAAACAGTGAGGTGTTGCCGAATTGTCTCCTTCTGGTAAAAGTAAACATTTTCTCTGACGTTTCCCCTCAACCTACTCGCCTCACTGCTTTTTTACTTTCCCCTCAATTGTTTCCAATTATCTTTCTTCCTGACTTGCATGAATTAAACAGACTTTTGGGAAAAATGGAAAAAGGGAAAATGGGAAAAAAAAAAAAAAAATTTAAGCCTCCAATTATATGGCTGGAATATACAGGGAATAGCAGGACACCGACATCACTAATGTCACACCTGGGTACGAAAAGTGATTAAAAGTACATGTTTATTTATCTATTCATTCATCTATTTCTTTATTTACTCATCTAAATATTTAGTTGGATATCTAAATACATCTAGAAAAGAAAATTCACCCTTTTTTTTTTTTCTTTTTGCATATCGTATTTGTTTATATTAATTAATAATCAAGAATTAAGAATTGAAGAATTAAGCATTGAAGGAATAAATGGTACATAAGTGTGCAACGATAGTGATAAGAATGATGGTCATAAATAAACAAATACAGAAATAACGAAACCTTAATATTTACATTTATGGTCAACTTTTTTTTTATTTTTTATTCCACCTAAAGTGTTGAGAAACAGCAGTATGATTTGAGAAATACGCAATTTCATGGCTGGTGACATGCAGTAATACCTCCAGGCCAAACATAATGCTGTTGTTTCTCACTCGTGTCACACAATTGACTTCCACTAAAAAAAAAAAAAATAAAATAAATAAAAAAAAAAAAAGGAGTTTTCTGTTGCAATGGGATCCAGTGTTTTCAAATTCACACTGTCTGAGTTCTAAAGTCAAGACCCTCCAACTGTCAAAAATGAAACTTAAATAAACCCCTAACAACTACCGAGTAGCCGGATGGATCCTCGCCTAGCAGGGTGATGTGTTTATATTCGTACGAGTGTGTGTGTGTGTGTGTGTGTGTTTGTGCACCGCCGGTTTATTTTTGTTACCGGCATCCAGGAGAAGAAATAAATCTGCGAGATGGAACCGAATACAGAGGAAATGACAAGGCCTGTAAGTCCGGCTCGCAGATAAAGGAGCAACACTCCTTCTTTTTTTTCCCCCGAACGCAACACGACTGTGAACGAGGAAAAACGCAAGCAAAATCAGCGTGCGATGATAAGAAGCTACGCCTAAAACGCAACGGGACGACGCGGGAATAAAGACCGATTAGAAGTGTTTACGTTCGTACAATCAATTCCACTCGACCCTCCCCTTCGCTTTTAGACTCTCCGTATATTTCACCGTATCGTCTCAGCTGTCAGATTTCCATTTTTCATGCCTCTTCAGCAGGTGTTTCCATGTGTGACGGTACCTCATAATATCTTGACATCACGTCCTAACACTTCAAAAAGCTGCAAGGACAATCTGACAAAAATGTTTAGGGTTATAGACCTGGCCTTCTATCAAGGGAATTAAACTATTTTGCTGTGACACAAAGCAGGCAGCAGGTTTCTGCAGGAAAATACCACTGCTAAAAAAATATCACTTTCCGGTCTTACAAATTAAATGAACACTCTTATTCCTGTTAAGCTCCAGTAACAATTTATTTTGTGCGCGGCGTTGTGTTGATTTATCATGGGGTCGAGCAACTGGATTTTTTGCAACTCATCAGTGAAGCTTCTTCAGTTCTGATGACCTGTGGGGAGATTCAGTGAATAACTCAGTTATATAAGTCGAATCACACATGTAGTTAAAATGTAGCCTCTTTACTGTATCGGTAGAAATGATTGTTTTAGCCAAATTGATGCTGTCGAAATACAAAATTTGAGCATATTATATTTAGTGCATTTTGTTATAGATGCAAATTCATAAATTCATAACTAACTATCTCTGTCGATATGTATGTGTATATTCATGCACACAAATGTCATGCACACATATTTTTTCCATATATATATATATATATATATATATATATAATTTTTTTTTTTTTTCCTTTTATTATTTCTTTTTTTATTTTTTTTTCCCAGTTGACTTCTAGAAAGTCAAGAGATTTATCTCTCTCTCTCTCAATTAATCAATTAATCAATTAATCTCTCTCTATATATAGAGAGAGATTAATTGATTCACTGAATCATTGACTTGTTTTATGGACATTACATCACAGTTGGATCAGCCTGTAGTGTATTTTTTCATTTTAATTACTGATTTTGATCCAGTGCAGTTTATAAATTTGAGTCATATATATATATATATATATATACTTTTTTTTTTATTTTTATTTTTTTATTAAAATATATTTATATACTCACTCACTCACATGTACATACACTTCTATATATATATATATATATATATATATAATTGTATATAGAAATAGATATACTGCTCAAAATAATAAGCGTAACTGCAAATCCAGACCTCCATGGGTTCATACATTTGATTTCTATTGATATTTTTGTGTGAATATATAGATCTATGTATGCATACAATAGATATACATATAGAGAGAGGTACATATTGATGAATTTATGAATTTTCTCTCTATGATGAAATTCACTTTTTTTTCAAAATAGAATATGCCCGCATTGTAAGATTAGATCAACTTTATGGATCCCCAAAGGGGAAATTCCTGTCACAGCAGCGAAACAGTTATGCCAAAAAAAAGAAAGAACGAAATATGAATATTAATAGAAATAGAAAGGCAGAAGACAGAATATAGCGAGCCAAAAAAAAAAAAATCCACAAACAAATAGACAGCAGATAAATAGACAACAACACCAACAACAATGGGCAACATCAGGAACAGTGAGGGTTAAAGATACACAACTAGAGCTAAACAACAATACAAAATTAATTAGCGATGAATAAAATAAATAAACAAAAGTATGCAGAATATGTGCTGGCTGGGACAAACAAGGGTAAGAGTTAGGACACGACGTGTAGCAAAGGTTCCACTCGGGCCATTTTAATGGCATAATATTGATAATTTTCCACTGATCCATCAAGGAGGCTACATTTTAAAACCATGTGTGTATCGACTTGAAGTCACATTGTGTTGTTTAAGTGTCCACTTTATTTTATTTTTATATATCCCGAATCTGGGGAGTTTCCGAGTGAAATTTCTTACTATAAACGAAAAATAAACTCAAATTTTAAGCACATAACACTTCATATTAAGAGAAGGTCTGAACTCCAACTGGCTTTTTAAAGATCCAAGCTGAATGTGGGTGGTCTTATGTCCGGACTGCACAGAAACACTCAACGCTCCACCCATATCAGATGAATCGAAAGAGAAAACATTCATCGATGTAAACGAGAGATTTGGTGTGACTGGGAAAAACAAATTAAAAAAACAAAAAAACAAAGAAAAAACATTGAGTATGTGGGAAAAACCACCATAGAACACCACTTTGGGGAATTGTTGAGCCGCATTTTGTAATAACGGTGCATTTTGTAATAAACGTCCAAAATGTAATAACTTTTTCATTTCATTTTGTAATAAAGCCGCATTTTGTAATAAATTGCCCCAACGCATTTTGTAATAAATTTTGCCGCGTTATGTAATAAGTTATTACATTTTGAGAAGATTATTACAAAATGCACTTGCAACTTTTTTATTCTCTAGGAAATGTAATAACATGGAATTTATAGAATATTCTCTGTTAATGCAACCTTTGAATAGTGTACTGATAGTAATTGCTAAGTACTGCTACTAGGCTAATACACTGATACTAATAATAGGCCTAGCTTTTACAAATACTTTTAAGTAAAATAAAATACAATTAACAAACTTATGCTTTACAATTGTTATTACATAATGCACCATGTTATTACATTTCCCAGAAAATAAAAAAGTTGCAAGTGCATTTTGTAATAATCTTCTCAAAATGTAATAACTTATTACATAACGCGGCAAAATTTATTACAAAATGCGTTGGGGCAGTTTATTACAAAATACGGCCTTATTACAAAATGCGGCTTTATTGCAGAATGAAATGAAAAAGTTATTACATTTTGGACGTTTATTACAAAATGCACTGTTATTACAAAATGCGGCTCAACAGGAGTATTTAAAAAATACATGGACAAGTAGCGAATCAAAAATCATCTGGGAATGAAATGAAATGCAGTAGGAAACACACACACACACACACACACACACGCACACACACACACAAATACTGCCAACACACAGTTTAAAAAGGTACATCATTCAGTCATTACTCTCACAACAAAGATTTTTCTCCAGATTTTGCTTCGTCATCCACAAAGTGAATGACTTTATGGTGATGAAGCATAAAACTATCATCAGACACAAAGGATCCTGGGAGACTCGGAGAAGCTATCGGCCAAAGAAATGCAGCAAAAGTATGATATTGAGCAAAAAACAAAATTAAAGCACAGAAAAGCGGCGGCGGTGGTTGGTGTTTGTTGTGTCCGCAGTGTAATTAATCACAGAGAACAGCAGCTCAGACAAGTTATCAGTTCCACTCCTGCTTGTTGTCAGTGAGTCCTGCAGTGATACTGATGCGGCTGCACATATCGACTTTCTGGACAAAGATGTGCGGATGATGAAGACACACACACACATGCAAAAAAAAAAAAAAAAGAAACACCAAAATCGACCCAGCAATGAATATTTAGTGATTAATCTGCAAGATCTTTCAAGGTTCTCCGTTGTGTGATAGAAGTGCTGGTTCACTGCTTCCCAGGCAGACATGGCTAACGGAATACTGAATCAGGCCTTCTCTGCAATGCTCACACGCCGCACATGCTAAGTACCTCGGAGGAAACGTCAGGCTTGAAGGGAGATGCAGGAAAAAAAAAAGAGGGAAAAGCCAAAATGCTTATTCAATACTTTTTTTTTTTTTTTTTTTTTTTTTTTTTTTCTGTCCTCCTTCTACTTCCTTCATGCTGAAAAAAAAAAAAAAAAAAAAGTTAATTTCGGAACGAAACTGTATAATGAAGTTTTCACCATCAAGTTCGATCGGTGATTATTTTTTGTGTTTTTATTAGTTTGTGCAAATCTTTCACATTTGAACTCAGTGAGAAGCTCCGGTTACCATGAATCACCCTGATCTTCATCTCTGCTTCCTCAGATTTCAGGTCGATAGAAAACAGTGAATGGAAACCAAAAATTGAAATTTTTTTTTTTTTTTCAGTAAACCTACCATCAAAAACATTCTTTGGAAGTTTTGCAAAATAATTGTAATGTTTTTACATAATTACATTTTCTACATTTTGTTTCATGTTGTTTAAGACATGTTTTATACAATACTCATTCTTCCTCATTTTTATATTTTTACATCAAAAATTTGCTTTTTTCCAACTTTTTTTCTTTTTTTTTCAGTCCTTCTATTTCCTTGGTGCTGAATTAAAAAAAAAAAAAAAGTTAATTTCAGCCAGAAACTGTATAATGAAGTTTTCACCATCAAGTAGCTGTAATTTGATCTGTATTTTTTTTTTTTTTTTGTTGTGTTTTTTTTAGTTTGTTCAAATCTTTCACATTTGAGCTCAGTGAGAAAATCCAGTTACGATGAATCATAATGATCCAGTTTATCACCCTGATCTTCATCCCTGCTTCCAGATTTCAGGTCGATAGAAAACGATGAATGGAAACCAAAAATTGAACTTTTTTTCAGTAAAATTGCTTTATTCCAACTTTTTTTTTTTTTTTTTTTTTTTTTTTAAGCTTATTTGTGGTTTGTTCTTTTAAGATAGTTTCTCTAATCGACCCCTCAAGTGAGTAGCCGAAAGGAAAAGAAGATACTTGGCCAGTTTGATCTGTCATTTATATTTAAATGGGAGATGCAGGAAAAAAAAAGGAGGGAAAAGCCAAAATGCTTATTCAATACTTTTTTTTTTTTTTTTTCTGTCCTCCTTCTACTTCCTTCATGCTGAAAAAAAAAAAAAAAAAGTTAATTTCGGAACGAAACTGTATAATGAAGTTTTCACCATCAAGTTCGATCGGTGATTATTTTTTGTGTTTTTATTAGTTTGTGCAAATCTTTCACATTTGAACTCAGTGAGAAACTCCGGTTACCATGAATCACCCCGATCTTCATCTCTGCTTCCTCAGATTTCAGGTCGATTGAAAAGGATGAATGGAAACCGAAAATTGTTTTTTTATTTTAGGAAACCAACCATCTAAAACGCCCTTTTGAAGTTTTGCAAAAGAATTGTAATGCTTTTATATAATGACATTTTCTACATTTTGTTTCAGAAACGTTTTCTACAGTTCTTATTCTTCCTCATCATTATATTTTTATGTGAAAAATTTCCTTTTTTTTTTTTTTTTTTTTTTTTCCCCTCCTATTTCCTTGGTGCTGAATTAAGAAAAAGTTAATTTCGGAACGAAACTGTATAATGAAGTTTTCACCATCAAGAAGCCGTAATACGATCGGTGATTATTTTTAGTGTTTTTATTAGTTTGTGCAAATCTTTCACATTTGAACTCAGTGAGAAACTCCGGTTACCATGAATCACCCTGATCTTCATCTCTGCTTCCTCAGATTTCAGGTCGATAGAAAACAGTGAATGGAAACCAAAAATTGAAATTTTTTTTTTTCTTTTTTCAGTAAACCTACCATCAAAAACATTCTTTGGAAGTTTTGCAAAATAATTCTAATGTTTTTACATAATTACATTTTCTACATTTTGTTTCATGTTGTTTAAGACATGTTTTATACAATACTCATTCTTCCTCATTTTTATATTTTTACATCAAAAATTTGCTTTTTTCCAACTTTTTTTCTTTTTTTTTCAGTCCTTCTATTTCCTTGGTGCTGAATTAAAAAAAAAAAAAGTTAATTTCAGCCAGAAACTGTATAATGAAGTTTTCACCATCAAGTAGCTGTAATTTGATCTGTATTTTTTTTTTTTTTTTTGTTGTGTTTTTTTTAGTTTGTTCAAATCTTTCACATTTGAGCTCAGTGAGAAAATCCAGTTACGATGAATCATAATGATCCAGTTTATCACCCTGATCTTCATCCCTGCTTCCAGATTTCAGGTCGATAGAAAACGATGAATGGAAACCAAAAATTGAACTTTTTTTCAGTAAAATTGCTTTCTTCCAACTTTTTTTTTTTTTTTTTTTTTTTTTAAGCTTATTTGTGGTTTGTTCTTTTAAGATAGTTTCTCTAATCGACCCCTCAAGTGAGTAGCCGAAAGGAAAAGAAGATACTTGGCCAGTTTGATCTGTCATTTATATTTAAATGGGAGATGCAGGAAAAAAAAGGAGGGAAAAGTCAAAATGCTTATTCAATACTTTTTTTTTTTTTTTTCTGTCCTCCTTCTACTTCCTTCATGCTGAAAAAAAAAAAAAAAAAAAAAGTTAATTTCGGAACGAAACTGTATAATGAAGTTTTCACCATCAAGTTCGATCGGTGATTATTTTTTGTGTTTTTATTAGTTTGTGCAAATCTTTCACATTTGAACTCAGTGAGAAACTCCGGTTACCATGAATCACCCTGATCTTCATCTCTGCTTCCTCAGATTTCAGGTCGATAGAAAACGATGAATGGAAACCAAAAATTTTAGTCTTTTTTAGTGAACCTGCATTCAAAAACGCTCTTTGGAAGTTTTCCAAAAGAGTTGCAATGTTTTTATATAATGACATTTTCTACATTTTGTTTCGGACATGTTTTCTGCAATTCTTATTCTTCCCAATCATTATATTTTTACATCAAAAATTTGCTTTTTTCCAATTTTTTTTTTTTTTTTTTTTTTTTTTAAGTTATTTGTGGTTTGTTCTTTTAAGACGATGTCTCAAATCAATATATTCACACTTTGCAAGTGAGGCTCTTGTGGCGACCCCTTAAGTGAGTAGCCGAAAGGAAAAGAAGATAATTGGCCAGTTCGATCTGTCATTTATATTTATTTTATTTTATTTTTTTTTATCTATCTTTTTTCCTGCTGAAGGTTTGCTAAATAAATGTAATGTTTTTATGTAATTACATTTTCTACATTTTGTTTCATGTTGTGTCAAACAGGTTTTCTACTATTCTTATTCTTCCTCATCATTATATTTTTATGTGAAAAATTTGCTTTTTCCAACTTTTTCTTTTTCTATTTCCTTCATGCTGAAAAAAAAAAAAAGTTAATTTCAGAACAAAACTGTATAATGAAGTTTTCACCATCAAGTTCGATCGGTGATTATTTTTGGTGTTTTTATTAGTTTGTTAAAATATTTCACATTTGAACTCAGTGAGAAACTCCAGTTTGATGACTCATAATGAGCCAGTTTATCACCCTGATCTTCATCTCTGCTTCCTCAGATTTCAGGTCGATAGAAAACGATGAATGGAAACCAAAAATTTTAGTCTTTTTTAGTGAACCTGCATTCAAAAACGCTCTTTGGAAATTTTCCAAAAGAGTTGCAATGTTTTTATATAATAACATTTTCTACATTTTGTTTCTGACATGTTTTCTGCAATTCTTATTCTTCCTCATCATTATATTTTTGAGTCAAAAATTTGCTTTTTTCCAACTTTTTTTTTTTTTTTTTTACGCTTATTTGTGGTTTGTTCTTTTAAGACAGTTTCTCTAATCGAAGTGAGTAGCCGAAAGAAAAAGAAGATACTTGCCCAGTTCGACCTGTCATTTATATTTAAATGGGAGATGCAGGAAAAAAAGGAGGGAAAAGCCAAAGTGCTTATTCAATACTTTTTTTTTTTTTTTTTTTTTTCTGTCCTCCTTCTATTTCCTTGGTGCTGAATTTAAAAAAAAAGTTAATTTCGGAATGAAACTTTATAATGAAGTTTTCACCATCAAGTAGCTGTAATTCGATAGGTGATTGTTTTTGGTGTTTTTATTTGTTTGTGCAAATTTTTCACATTTGAACTCAGTGAAAAACTCCGGTTTGATGAATCACCCTGATTTTCATCTCTGCTTCCTCAGATTTCAGGTCAATAGGATGAATGGAAACCAAAAATTGTAGTTCTTTTTTTCAGTAAACCAACCATCAAAAACGCTCTTTTGAAATTTTGCAAAAGAATTGTACTATTTTTATGTAATTACATTTTCTACATTTTGTTTCGGACACGTTTTCTACAATTCTTATTCTTCCTCATCATTATATTTTTATGTGAAAAATTTGTTTTTTTCCAACTTTTTTTTTTCCCTCCTTCTATTTCTTTGGTGCCAAATTAAAAAAAAAAAAGTTAATTTCGGAGCAAAAACTGTATAATGAAGTTTTCACCATCAAGTCGCCGTAATTCAATCGGTGATTATTTTTAGTGTTTTTATTTAATTTGTTCAAATCTTTTTGAGCTCAGTGAGAAACTCCGGTTTGATGAATGATAATGAGCCAGTTTATCACCCTGATCTTCATCTCTGCTTCCCCAGATTTCAGGTCGATAGAAAAGGATGAATGGAAACCAAAAATTGAAAAATAAGATTTTTAGTGAACCTACCATCAAAGACGCTCTTTTGAAGGTTTGCAAAAAAATTGTAATGTTTTTATGTAATCACATTTTCTACAATTTGTTTTGTGTTGCTTAAAACACGTTTTCTACAATTCTTATTCTTCCTCATCATTATATTTTTACGTCAAAAATTTCCTTTTTTTTTCCGTCCTTCTATTTCCTTGGTACTGAATTTAAAAAAAAAGTTAATTTCGAAATGAAACTGTATCATGAAGTTTTCACCATCAAGTAGCTGTAATTCAATCGGTGTTTATTTTTAGTGTTTTTATTAGTTTGTTCAAATCTTTTTTAGCTCAGTGAGAAACTCCGGTTACGATGAATCATAATGAGCCAGTTTATCACCTTGATCTTCATCTCTGCTTCCAGATTTCAGGTCGATAGAAAATGAATGGAAACCAATAATTGAAGTTTCTTTTTTTCAGTAAACCAACCATCAAAACACTCTTTTGAAGGATTGCAAAAGAATAGTAATGTTTTTATATAATTACATTGTCTACATTTTGTTTCGGACACGTTTTCTGCTATTCCTATTCTTCCTCATCATTATATTTTTACGTCAAAAATTTGCTTTTTTCCAATTTTTTTTTTTTTTTTTTTTTTAAGGTTACTTGTGGTTTGTTCTTTTAAGACAATTTCTCAAATCAATATATTCACACTTTGCAAGTGAGGCTCTTGTGGCGACCCCTTAAGTGAGTAGCCGAAAGGAAAAGAAGATACTTGGCCAGTTCGATCTGTCATTTATATATATATATATTTTTTTATTTATCATTGTTTTCCTGCTATATTGGACTGTATTTCAATTTTTCTTTTTTTTTTCTTTTTTTTTTTTTCCCTGCAACTCCCAATGAGTATTTTCAACTGATTTTATGATCTAAATTGCTTCATGTAAACATTTGTGGTGCAATGAAGATAAAAAGGTAAAAAGGCACTCCTTCTTTTTCTTAAAATCTAAGATCGTGTAACAAATTGATAAACTACAACTAAGTTGTAGTCACGTATTTGCCCTGTATTTGACGGCTTGCAAAAAACAAAACTACACACTTACTAGTATTGAGGTCATTAACATGAAAGATAAATCCCCGAGAGCAAAATGTAATTTATTTTGGTTGAGGATTATCGGTGTTTCATTCATGCGGAGAACAAAGAACCGAACTGATTCATGGTATCACCATTTCCACATCCCGTACTTTGAGGATTATGTTTTGAATGTGAAGCTAATAAACAGTAGCGCCGTCCAGCTCTGGCCTCTCTTTGCCTGCCGCTTGGAAAATAACTGGGTCTCTTTAGATGGTAAGATGTATGGATATCCTCATTCTGGCTCTGCGCTCCCTCGTCTCCGAGCGCCCGCCTGGTCGGGGCTCAAAGGGGTTCATGAAAGTGCGAGCCGAGACCCGCCGGCCTCGGTTAAAAATGAGGTTATTGTGATGTGCCGTGTTGAATAAAACAATGAGCCGAACGCCGCGGTCACGTTTGTTCTCTGCAAGATCTGGCAGAGAGAGAGCTTTTCTGCTAACCGGGATTTATTGCCCGAATGCTTCGACACCCGGTGAGGCCTTTAGCTGCGGCGCTGCGCCTTCGTGAAACTCAGCGGCAGACGTTTTCTGAACCGACCGCGGCGGCAACACTGATGCTGACTGGGTTGTTGTTTTAATTCAGAGCTTTTACCAATGATACATAATAATAATAATAATAATAATAATAATGATAATAATTACTATTATTATTATTATTATTATTATTATTATTATTATTATTGCAATTATAATAATTATAATAATATTATATAACAAAATCATTATATGGATAATTAAATAAGAATAACATTTTTTTGTATAGTTTATTATTATAAGACTTCTACTCATTATTCACTTTTTATTTCTTATTTATCATTTTATACCAATTACTTTTTATTATAAGATATTATCATAATATTATTATTGTAAATAAGTATAATAATAGCACTTAGATATTCACCGTACATATTATTAATTTAATTACCCTCATTGTCATCATTATTATAATTGTTCTTGTTCTCATAATTGGCAGTATGATTATAATATTATTGGCAGTATAAGATTATATATTTTTTATAATATTGGACTTATATTATTAGACTTATACTTATTGTTCATTTTTTCATTGCTTATTTATTATTTTATACCTATTACTTATTGCTATAACATATTATTATAATGTTATTATTATAAATAAGTAAAATAATAAAAGCACTTAGATGTTCACCACACATATTATTTATCATTGTTATAATTGTTCTTCTCATAATTGACAGTATGATTATAATATTATTGGCAGTATAAGATTATATGTTTTTAATATTTTTAATATTATTTTAATTGTTCACAGTAGGTCATCACAATATGAGTCTGTTTTGTTTTGATTATTTTCATACATATATTCATATATATATATATATTAATCATGAAAATGTTTTTCTTTTTTGTCTAATTTTTCTTTTAACTCACCAGTGGGATTAAAATGGGTTAAATGGATTAAAAACTTCTTGTTTTCATCAGTGATTTAATTTCCTGCTCCAAACAAAACAAAAAAAAAAAAAAAAAACCAAAGAGGGAAGAAAGCTTGTTGCTTCGATTAAGACGGTAGTTTGATGTCATATTTCAGGATCTTCTTCCATGAGTTGGCACGTGGTCATGTTTCTAACAAACGTCTACAAGTGCTGCTCGATATGCACATTACGCAGTCCCGGGTTTTGTTTATCTATTTACACCGAACTCCGAAATCCCAGAAAGCACTCGATCAGCGCGATGGGCGGAGAATCATTAAGGAGCTCATCGTTAATCCCCTGCAGATCATTCAGTGATAACAAACACTTTTCCAACTTCTTTCCCTTCTTCCAGTCTTTTCTCACCGTCCCTCTTTCGAAAAGCGAGGAGAAAGACTCTTTTCTTCTTTTTCATTCATTTCTCAGAAACCAATACAAGAAACTTGGCAGGGGTTTCATTTTGTGTTACTTTTAACATTCCATCTGTAATACGCTTTTGCCCTTTGGCTGCAGTGGATGGAAGTTTTATTTTTTTATGTGTGTTATCTTCTGGGCAGTTATATCGGCGGGTACAGAACAGTCTCGAAACAAAGCCAGAGGCAAGAACAGAGGGTCTGCATGTTTCCTTACTTTTTTGGAGTAATTAAGAATTCATAACTCTTTTTTTCAGTGACATTTCATTGACATAATAGAGTCTGGAGAAGAATTATTCTCTAAAATATAGCACTGTAACCTGTTGATACGGTTGAATTTGTCAATGTGATGGCATTTTATTATGATTGAAAATTATAATGCATGCATGCATATGTGTGTGCATGTGTGTGTGTGTGTGTGTGTGTGTGTGTGTGTGTGTGTGTAAGTGTGTCTTTCTGTATGAGACAGAGGGGACAATGAAGATCAGAACAAATACTGAATGATATGGACCAAGGCATCATTCACTGCAGCCTCCCACTCTGACATTTGGCCTGATCCTTTGTTCATCCAAACAGCACACACACACACACACACACACACACACACACACACACAAACACACACCAGCATGCACCCGAACACACAGCGAAAATAATGTTCTTTTCAAAGATATTGACCGAGTGCAGCATTCTCACCTACTTCTCTGTAATGGACATATTGACAGAGAGAAATTGGTGTGTATGTGTGTGTGTGTGTGTGTGTGTGCGTGTGTATCAGTTTGTGCAGGAGTGTGGGTTGGGTCATTGTTCATATGATTACTTGTGCCCACCATACATCATGTTGGTCCTCATATATATATATATATATATATATATATATATATATATATATATATATATATATATATATATACACACACTACACACACTCATTATATTTTTGTATATACACACACACACACACACACACACACACACACATATATATATATATATGTGTGTGTGTGTGTGTGTGTGTGTATATATTCTTTCGGCTTATATATAAGCATATAAGCCGAAAGAAGAAGATATATATATATATATATATATGAACATATATATATGAACCGGCTGCCGAAGCTAGTAGTTGTGCATCATGTCGGCGTGGTCCAGCTCCTCTGGTTGCTTTCTGGTATGAATATGAGCAGTCGGGGTTCTGCGGCTCCTCCTTCTCCCAGATATTCCTCCAGCAGAGCCAACGTTCAGCCGTAGAAGGTGTCTTTATCGAACAGACGACGGGAGGAAGTTTGTTTATTTGTTTTGTTTGGAAGTTTATCAGGACAGTGTACAATTACATTAAGCGCAGAGGCAGAGATGTTTGTACTAGATTGGAGCTAATAGCTAATTTCCATCTGTAGTCCTGGACAATACAAATATAAAACTGTGCAAAATAGACAATATATATAAAATATACAGATAGGCAATAAAATAACTATACAATATATAAACAGGCAATAAAATATGTATTTTGCAAGTTGAAAGTGCTATTGTTGTGATATTATTACTTTTGTCATCTCGGGGGCCATCAGATGTTATCCAGAAGGGTATTGCATATTTATCTTTAGAAAAAGATAAAAAAGATTAAAAAAAAAAAAGCATAACTTTTTTGTTTGCTGTTGTTTTGTGTCGGCCAATATGAGGTACATACTGATTATTTCCAATAGCTTGTATTGTCAAGCCTACCATCTTCACGAAAAGGCCAGTTGAGTGTGATATATTAATATCCATTTCTGCATTGGTAATGTCATAGGCCGTATTTTCAAATAAATTGTAATATTTAATTCTCCTAATACTGCAAAAGGTCTCCTTGGGGCGAAATGTGTTCATTTCCTTTTCGGTCGGTGCGTCGGTTCCTATAGACTCTCTCACTCAAATTTAACAGCCCGAGAATAAAATTATACTGCTCATATTCCTAAAGGCTTAAAGATGCCATTCTCAAAGTGGCACTATATAAATTAAACCGGGGCGAAACGAGAAACACAGCAACTGCAGCCAGAACTCAACCGGTAGTTTTCATTTTATGAGCCAAGTTTTGATATTAGTTCCTGCACAAGCCTGTAATTCTTTTCTTTACCGTTTTAATATACATCATTAGACTAAATTGAAAACATTGCATTTACCTTTACAGGAAGTGGTCTGGGTCAACATGCAGTACAATTTACATAAATATGAATATTTATCCGGATATTACAGAAAATACTAAAACCACCGGTCATACTTGGATGGTGGGTATGGACTGTTTATACTTAAAATAATACATTTTATTCACCAACTCATTCATAAATCCATTCATTATCTTTATGACTACCTTTCTTTACCAGTAATAATAATATACCTTTATCGAGTTTTAACCTAAACTAGCCAACTTGTTAAATCCTGATGCTATATAATGTTATTCAAAACTTTGGAAGATACTTCATGTTTATAACAACAATAACAGCAATGACACAATAGTATTATTACTACTAATACTAGTACTACTTCTACTCATAATAATCAATTATTTGATTCAATCTTTGTAGTTACTGCTAACAGTTAAGACAATTCATATTTCATCATATTTCTTATTCTTCCTCCTTTCTACTATTATCTATTACTGTAATGTTTTTTTTTTTGTTTTTTTTACTTGAAACTCTGGCACAACAATTTCCTTCGGGATTAATAAAGTTGTTCTCATCTCATTCTCATCTCATCATCTCATAATGATAATAATAATAATAATAATAATAATAATAATAATAATAATAATAATAATAATAATAATAATAATGTCATTAATGTCATTAATAACAATAATGCTAATAATGCTAATGCGAATGCTAATAATAATAATAATAATAATAATAATAATAATAATAAAGACAACAACAACAATAACAATAGTATAATAATAATAGTAATAATAATAATAACAACATTTCCGTGGAAAAACTTTCCTTGTCTATAATTTAGTTGTTGAAATTTTAATTTCAATTATGCCTATTGAAATATGAGGGATTTTGTGTTAGGGTAATATATTTTCTCTTCACCCAGATCCTTTTATTATTAACTGCCTTGATATAGTTCTACTATTTCCATAAGCATTATTTACTGCCCTCCTGCCTCCTGTTTCGATCACTGAGCCTTTATTTACAACCGTTCCACTTCTTTATCTGCATGTTGATAAGTCTCCTGCCGTCTCGCTGCTTTTTCACTCTTTTATTTAATAAAGCTTCGCTCTATTGTCTTTCCACCTTGAGGACCTTCTTTTTTAATTTTCCACTTTGCCAATCTCAAACAAAAGGAGAAAACAGGATGATAATGTCATCTGACAGATTAGGGTGGGACAGTAGCTGCTTTCACACGTGCACGGATGGAAGATATGCACCCATAAAAGAAGAATAATAGGAGGGAAGTCAGAGGGAGACACACTTCCTGTCTGGACAAATTACTCAAGGATGGATGGGATCAATGCACAGGTGGATGGAAGGCTACGGAGTTTGCAATTGTGACGATAATATTATAAATCCATTTACATATTGTGAATTAAATCTAAAAGAGGTTTGTGATTGGATGGTTTGTCTGTCAGCAACTTGTCAAAATGGGTATAAAAGATAAATGAGCAACAAGAGGTTTGACTTTCGCCACCTATGAAGACGTGTAACTTAAATGATCTTTTTGGGATCAACCTTGGCTGCATCTATATTTTAGTTTCAATTACTCAGCTATGCTTGAAGTTATGGTCTGCTCAAGTCGCTGTAGATCTATAGATGACATCTTTATTTTAATTTTGCAGACACTTGAATGGCTCCACATGAATAAGATAAGCTGAACCAGAAAACAAATCCTTTTAAAAATTATATAAATAAATGTATGTATATATATATATATATATATATATATATATATATATATATATATATATATATATATGTATATTTTTGTGGATGTCTTGCTATCTTCTGTCTTCTAACTGCCTCTGTATTTATATTTCTATTCATATTTATTTTTGAATTGTAACGATGCTGTGAATTTGTGACAACTGTGACAATTTGTGAATTGTGACAGAGGAATCAAAAAAGCTTATCTTATCTTATCTTATCTTATCTTATCTTATCTTATTTTTATAATAATAATAATAATAATAATAATAATTATTATTATTATTATTATTATTATTATTATTATTATTATTATTATTATTATTATTATTATTATTATTATTATTTTATATATAATTTTATATATAATTATTTTATAATCATTTTTCTTTATCATGTGTCTTATTATTTATTATTATTTTTTGTCCACCTTTCTATTCATATTTCTTTTTTTTTATGTTTTTATTATTTTTTTTTATTTTTTTCCCATATGGTGATCAATAAAGTTTATCTTATCTTATCTTATCTTATCTTATCTTATCTTATCTTATCTTATCTTATCTTGATTAGGAAAGCCATACGTGGTGATGGAGTTCATACAAGCTGCCTCGTTTGTTTAATCTGCAACAGGACAATATTTAAACTTTAAAATACTGAAGTCAGTAAATCAGATGAGACTCTATATGTTACATTTCCTATGTTGTTAACACTGGAAGGAGTTTTAACTATGTTTCCTAAAAATGGCCAAAGAACGATCCCAAGCTGGATTTTACAGAGTTTGTACTGTAAGAACGTTGCTGCAGGTACGAGCAAACAGTGTTTTTCAGTCTGACTTCCTTGAGAAGATGGCAGCTCCCCTGAAGTCCCCCAAAACTCAAAGTCTTCTTGGACAAGAGTAAAAAAAAAGAAAAAAAAAGATACCTGACATTGTCTTGGACTCTCTTCTCTACATCTTACCGATGCTTTATTTTCTATGGAATTTTCTCAAAATCTCTAATCTCTAATCACAGAATGATAGGTTGGGAATGAGTTTGATGTTTAATTTGTAATTTCTTCATTTCATTGTATTTCATAATTAATTATTTTTTTTTAATTTATTTCATGTGATGCAGAATTTGCAGAAAAAAAAAAAAAATCATGAAGAACTTACAAACTTTTCAAGCTATCAATATGAAGACTTGCTGATAAATGCAATTTGGCACTAAAGTCTAATTTCTATCACTGAATTTCAAGGTTCTTTATTCATTTATTCATTTAGTCACATTTACTCTAATTAGTTTATTATTTATTTATTTGTTTGTTTGTTTATTTATTTATTTATTTATTTATTTTATTTATTTATCCATGTATTTATATTTTTTTGTTATTTATTTATCGTTTTATTGGCTTGATTGGATATGTTTTCTCGATTTAAAATGGGGAATTTCAGAACACTTAAGAGTCTTACCAACCGAAGCATACGGCGTTCTCAAAGTGAGAAACCTCTCAGAAAGATGGATGAAAGATGAGTAGAAGTCGTCGAGCTCAGATATACATTAGGGAGACATGATGTGCACGAGCCACGATAAATCAAACATCTGACTTGCGTCTCAACATCTGTCTTCAGTCAATTCCATCATCCGCTGAATGACTCCGTGTTTCATGTGTCCAAATGCATCTTTTACAACAGATGCTATATGATCTTAAAATACGCAAAATGGAAAATATATGGGGTAATTTCAATACAGGGTAGGGGTGTGAATTTGTATGGCTCTACTATAAATATATATATTAAATGTTAAAAATATTCAGAAATATTTATATGAAAAAATATAAATGTGTTTTAAAATATTGATGTATTTATTTAAATTTTTTTTTGATTTTTTTTTTTTTTTTAATGTGGTCTCAGCCTGCAAAATGTATCTGTGTGCCTCAGTGCCCAGCAAAGCACACTCTCCTTATTAGATATCATCTGGCACTCACAAACACACACACACACACACACACACACACACACACATCTGTGCAGAAGGAATGCACAGAATGGCCACAGCGGTGCAGAAACATCAGCAGATGTTTGACAGAGATAATGCAGAACAAATGTACAACTTCTGCGCTAAATTCTTATGTCAGCATGGATGAATCCTCACAGGCTGTTAAAAACGTAATTTGTCGCTTTATCATCTTCTAGCAGGATTGCAGTGGAACACAATCAGATCCTTACACAGATTAAGAAGTTAAGAGACAAGGTCCTAAAGTAGAAAATGTTTGATTTGAAGTGCACATTCTGATTGCAAAACAATACACTCATGCCATATCTTCTTTTTTTTTTTTTTTGTTGAACCAGCCATCTAATTCCAGATAAAAATGTTAACTGAACAATTAGATTAAAATTAATAATAAATAGATAGATTAATAAAAACATGGATATAAAAATTAAATAATTAATTAATTATTTATTTAATTAATAATTAATTAATTAATTAATAGATAAGTAAATGGATAGATAGATAGATAAATAAATGAATATTTGATAGATAAATTAATAAATAAATCTATGGAATGGGAAGAAGAAAACAAAATAAATAAATAAAAATTTAACTGGACTCATTTGGGATGATAAACGTATGATTTTACAATAATGTCATACGGTAAGAAAAAAAACAAAACAAAATCACATCACTTAACACCATATTTGTGTGCCAAAAGTGCATAACCATGAAGAAAAGATTGCACTTTGGAAAAAAAAAAAATCAAAAAAAAAACAAAGAAAAAAAAAAAAGAATAATTCAACTTAAAAAAACAAACAAAAAAAAAAAGGTCCTGTGTGTGTCAGTGTGTCAGTGATACGCAGAAAATTGCCTTTTTTTTCTTAGTCTGCTCTGACTGGTGATAGCAAGCTATCACTTCCCATCACATCACACACGCCTTCCTGCTACCATTTAAACATTTTCAGCTTCGATTGCACCTCATCTGTGCTCATGCAGTCTGTTAGCATCACGTCCACACCGGTCAGTGTGTCGGCAACGCTGTCGCTCTTCATCGTCATCAACATTTTCCACTTCTGAATTTCAATAGTGGTTAAAAGCTGTTGTCAGTGGAGCGGGAATGAACTGAATGTTTGTTTGGTTGAAAAGTCTTTTTATTTTTTTCCCCCTGCTTTCCTTCCTTTTCCTTTGCTTTGTTTTGTTTTGCTATTGTTTTGGTTTGCAATCATTTATTAAGCCGCCAAATAGTAATTAAGCTCACTGCAAGTTGTGCGGTGGTCATAAAATGACAAAAAAGAAAGAAAAGCACAAGAAAAATGTAAATCTTATTATTGCTCAATTTTGTTTAAGATAAGATAAGATAAGATAAGATAAGATAAGATAAGATAAACTTTTTTGATCCCCATAGAGGAAAAAATAAAAAAATAAAAACTTAAAAAAAAAAAGAAATATGAACAGATAAGATAAGATAAGATAAGATAAGATAAGATAAGATAAGATAAGATAAGATAAGATAAGATAAACTTTATTGAGTTGCATACGGGAAAAAAATTAAAAATAAAATTAAAAACATAAAAAACGAAAGAAATATGAATAGAAAGGCAGACAATAATAATAATAACAATAATTAATATGATTAATAATAATAAAGACAAATAATAATAAAATAATAATAAATAAATAAAATAAATAAAAAATAATAAAATCCACGAATAAATAGACAGCAGATAATAGACAATAGACAACGACAACAACAACATGAGATACTGATGATATCCTGATGAGATACATGAAGGTTTAGATACAGTTATAGTAGAATTGTATTTATTGCCTGAAGCCAAATAGAATTAAAATGGTGCTTTTTCTTATTTCGAGCCTCTGTACTTTGTGCTGTGAGGCTGAAGCGCTAACCACTGCACCACCATATTTTTTCGTGGTTTAAGACAATATCCAAGGAAACATCCTGGTAGGAGTGTGGCTGTACTTCAAGCCACTTTTGGAAACACCAAAAAAGTGGCGTATCAGCATTATAAATGAAATGTGGGGTGATTTTAAAGTCTTCTTCCTTGTCACGAGGGAGCTGAAACCTGAATCTTTAGATTAGAAAGTCGATTTAAATAGAAATGCCTGGATCACATTATGATTTTAGCTTCTACGGTGCTTCTAAGATGATAAAACTCCATCGTCAAGAGGTCTTGGAAGATATGATCCAGATCTGACCTAAAAATATGGAAAGTGGAAGATATCCCAGCGCAGAATGGTAAATCCTGAAGTTTTCATGCAGAGAATTATTGAGTGCAGTTTAGAATATTCAGTATGAACATTAGCCAGCTGCAAAAAGCTGTATGAAAAACCAAACATAACAGAGCATAATATCGTATTGATCGATGCATTGAAACTCTAATTAACCATTTTTTTCACGTCTACAACAACGCATCACATCTAAATGTACATTCAACCAAGTTCATTTCTCAAGTTCATAATTGTACTGACATTATTTTGTATGTAATCATCCAGACAAAATCAAACAAAAGGAAAAATATAACGTTTCTAAATGCGATATTGATTGAAAATACTTTAAAAAATATTCAAAGACAATTGTTTCACCACCTTTGACCTTTACATAGTGACAGCTTTTGCTTTTAACAGTCTTGGATTCCAGTTTTATCACGATTCTTTCTCGGACATCATATGCCATTCATCAACAATATTTATAATAATTGTCTCAGCAGGTGCATGTGGTTAAATATAAAAATTGAATTATTCTTACGCTGACTGCATTAGCTAATGAGATGACTATTTTAATAGCAAAAAAAGTCAACCAATGCCATATATATATATATATATATATATATATATTTTTTATTTTTTTCCATGATAAAACTTTAAACCCCTGAAATCTTAAAACACAAGAAATTCCCCCCAAAAAAACCTTCTCAATATTTGATTAGTGAATGAGGGGGTCCATATCAGAAGAAAAGGCATGCTTATACTTTCAAACAAGGCTTAAACTCTGGCTTTATATACCAATTTTATTTATCTAAACCAGGGATGGAGGGGTCACATTTCTTATCTAAAATTTATGCAGCCCACTAAGTATCATGTAAATCGAACAAAATGAAAATTGCAATTCAAAAAATCAATTTTCGGGGCATTTTATTTCAACTTTAAAATCATTAATGATCATTTAATGTACTGACATTATTTTGTATGCAATCATCCATAGGAAATCAAACCAAAGGAAAAATATAGCGTTTCTAAATGCATTATTGATTGAAAATAATTATAAAAATATTCAAAAATAATAGTTTCACCACCTATTCCCATGGATTGGTGTTTACTGGAGTGTGATGGATTTGTGCCGATGCCTTTTTCCCAACTTTGGAAGAGAAGAAGTCCTAAATAAAGTGCATCTTTGCAGCTTTCGTTCTTCTCCATGTGGTCCGACCGAAGCGGACGATCACAGAGATGCAGAAAAATCAGATCCGATGACTAAAAACTGCCCTGTTGAGACGCATTTTGTAATAACAGTACATTTTGTTATAAACGTCCAAAATGTAATAACTATTTCATTTCATTTTGTAATAAAGCACAATTTTGTAATAAAGCCGCATTTTTGTAATAAATTTTGCCGCATTATGTAATAAGTTATTACATATTGAGAAGATTATTACAAAATGCACTTGCAACTTTTTTTTATTTTCTAGGAAATGTAATAACATGGTGCATTATGTAATAACAATTCTAAAGCATATGTTTGTTACTTGTATTTTATTTTACTTAAAAGTATTTGTAAAAGCTAGGCCTATTATTAGTATCACTGTATTAGCCTGGTAGCAGTACTTAGCAATTACTATCAGTACACTATTCAAAGGTTGCATTAACAAAGAATATTCTATAAATTCCATGTTATTACATTTCCTAGAGAATAAAAAAAGTTGCAAGTGCATTTTGTAATAATCTTCTCAAAATGTAATAACTTATTACATCTTCTTCTTCTTCTTCTTCTTCTTTCGGCTTTTCCCGTTAGGGGTCGCCACAGCGAGTCAACTTTCTCCATCTAACCCTATTCTCTGTATCTTCCTCTCTCACACCAGCTACTTTCATATCCTCTCTCACTACGTCCATAAATCTTCTCTTTGGTCTTCCTCGAGACCTCTTGCCTGGCAGCTCCAATTCCAGCATCCGTCTACCAATATATTCACTATCTCTTCTCTGTACATGACCGAACCATCTCAGTCTGGCTTCTCTGACCTTCTCTCCAAAACATCGAACATGTGCCGTCCCTCTGATAGATTCATTCCTGATCCTATCCATCCTGGTCACTCCCAAAGAGAACCTCAACATCTTCATCTCTGCAACCTCTAGTTCTGCCTGCTGTCTTTTGGTCATTGTAACAGTTTCTAGTCCATACATCATCGCTGGTCTCACCACTGTCTTGTACACCTTTCCTTTTATTCTGGCCGATAGTCTTCTATCACATAGTACCCCTGACACTTTTCTCCACCCATTCCAACCTGCTTGGACCCGTCTCTTCACCTCTTTTCCGCACTCTCCGTTGCTCTGGACTGTTGACCCTAAGTACCTGAAATCCTCCAGCTTCTTGATCTCCATTCCCTGTAGCCTCACCGCTCCACCCGAGTTCCTCTCATTCACACACATATATTCTGTCTTGCTGCGACTAACTTTCATTCCTCTCCTTTCCAGAGCATACCTCCACCTCTCTAGATTTTCCTCTACCTGTTGTCTGCTCTCACTACAGATCACAATGTCATCCGCAAACATCATGGTCCATGGGGATTCCTGTCTAACTTCATCTGTCAGCCTATCCATCACCATTGCAAACAAGAAGGGGCTCAGTGCTGATCCCTGATGGAGTCCCACCTCCACCTTGAACTTCTCTGTTACCCCTACAGCACACCGTACCAGTGTCTCACAGCTAGCATACATGTCCTGCACCAGTCCAACATACTTCTCTGCCACTCCAGACTTCCTCATACAATACCAGAGCTCCTCTCTTGGCACCCTGTCATATGCTTTTTCTAGGTCTACAAAAACGCAGTGCAACTCCCTCTGGCCTTCTCTGTACTTTTCTATTAGCATTCTCAACGCAAATACTGCATCTGTAGTACTCTTCCTAGGCATGAAGCCATACTGCTGTTCACAAATGCTGACTTCTGCTCTCAGTCTAGTTTCCACTACTCTTTCCCATAACTTCATTGTATGGCTCATCAACTTTATCCCTCTGTAGTTGCCACAATTCTGCACATCCCCTTTATTCTTAAAAATAGGCACCATCACACTTTGTCTCCATTCTTCAGGCATCTTCTCACTCTCTAAGATCCTGTTGAATAATCTAGTCAGAAAATCTACCGCTGCCTCTCCTAGACACTTCCACACCTCCACAGGTATATCATCAGGACCAACTGCTTTTCCACTCTTCATCCTCTTCAATGCCTTCCTCACTTCACTTTTACTAATTTTTGCTACTTTGTGGTCTACAATAGTCACCTCTTCTACCCTTGCCTCTCTTTCATTTTCCACATTCATCAGTTCTTCAAAGTACTCTTTCCATCTTCCCATCACTCTTCTAGCATCTGTCAATACATTTCCCTCTCTGTCCTTTATCACCCGGACCTGTTGTACATCCTTTGCATCTTTATCTCTCTGTTTCGCCAACCTGTATAGATCATTCTCACCCTCCTTACTATCCAACCGAGCATACAAGTCATCATAAGCCCTTTGTTTTGCCTTTGCTACCTCTATCTTTACCTTTCGCCGCACCTCCCTGAACTCCTGTCTGTTCTCTTCAGTCCTCTCAGTATCCCACTTCTTCTTCGCTAACCGCTTTCTCTGTATACACTCCTGCACTTCCTCATTCCACCACCAAGTCTCCTTATCTACTTTCCTTCCAGATGACACACCAAGTACTCTTTTACCTGTCTCCCTGATAACACTAGCTGTAGTTGTCCAATCATCTGGAAGCTCACCCTGACCACCCAGACCCTTTCTCAACTCCTCCCTGAAAACCATGCAACACTCCTCCCTTTTCAGCTTCCACCATTTTGTCCTCTGCTCTGCCTTTGTCCTCTTCATCTTCCTTGTCACCAGAGTCATCCTACAAACCACCATCCTATGCTGTCTGGCTACACTCTCACCTACAACTACTTTGCAGTCACTAATCTCTTTCAGGTTACCTCGTCTATACAAGATGTAGTCTACCTGCGTGCTCCTACCTCCGCTCTTATAAGTTACCCTATGTTCCTGTTTTTTCTGGAAAAAGGTGTTCACTACAGCCATTTCCATCCTTTTTGCAAAATCTACCACCATCTGTCCCTCTGCATTCCTATCCTGGATACCAAATCTGCCCATCACTTCTTCATCCCCTCTATTGCCTTCACCGACATGTCCATTGAAGTCTGCACCAATGACCACTCTCTCATTTCTGGGAATATTCTGCATCACTTCATCTAACTCATTCCAGAACTTCTCCTTCTCTTCAGATTCACATCCCACCTGCGGGGCATAGCCACTAACAACATTGAGCATCACACCTTCGATTTCCAGTTTCAGACTCATAAGTCTATCTGACATTCTTTTCACCTCTAGGACGTTCCTAACAAACTCCTCCTTCAAGATAACTCCTACTCCATTTCTCTTCTTGTCAGTACCATAATAGTACAACTTAAAGCCTGCTCCTAAGCTTCTAGCCTTACTACCTTTCCACCTGGTCTCCTGGACACACAGTATATCCACCTTCCTTCTCTGCATCATGTCGACCAGCTCTCTACCTTTTCCTGTCATAGTCCCAACATTCAAAGTCCCTACTCTCAGTCCCAGACTCTTTCCCTTCCTCCTCTCTCTCTGCTTCCGAACACGCACTCCACCTCTTCTTCTTGTTCTTGTTCTTCGACCCACAGTAGCCCAATTTCCATTAGTACCCTGTAGGTCATCAGTACCAATGGCGGTCGTTGTTAACCCGGTCCGCGACCGATCCGGTATGGTATAGTTTTGGTTGTCTCGCATATTTGGTTTTGGCAAAAGTTTTACGCCGGATGCCCTTCCTGACGCAACCCTCTGCATTTATCCGGGCTTGGGACCGGCACAGGGAGACACTGCTCCGTGCCCCCCCAAGGCAGGCTTGGAGAGGCACGGGCCAGTGCCGCCCTGAGGCTGCATTGTAATAACTTATTACATAATGCGGCAAAATTTATTACAAAATGCGTTTGGGGCAGTTTATTACAAAATGCGGCAGTTTATTACAAAACGCGGCTTTATTACAAAATGAAATGAAAAAGTTATTACATTTTGGACGTTTATTACAAAATGCACCGTTATTACAAAATGCGGCTCAACAAGCCTCCAGAGGCAGGTTGAAATTCCTGAGGTGCTGCAGAAAGAACTTCCTCTGCTTCCTTTTTCATCGCACCATCTATTTCATAAATATCCTCGGAGATGATGACGGATCCTGGAAACCCTGCAGGTTTTCTGCAGCAACCACAGTGCCGTTGGTTACGGTGATGCATTGTGTCTCACACACACCGCACGTCGCACTGACCTGAAGTGTGTATGCCGCCACTGTGCAAGGTGTTGCCGGGCAAAAAGATAGCGGCGGTTTCAAGTATTTGTTGTGTAAAGCGACTGAGGAGTGAGGATTCCTCAAGCAGAGACACAAAATGTCTGCAGAGAAAAGCAAAGAAACAAGTGTGTGTGCTGGACAGATATGTTAGAAAAAAGATTAGAGAAGAAATTAGAAATAACGAAAGAAGTGTGTTTGGTATTTGTGTGTGTGTGTGTTTGTGCTTGCAAGTTGGTTTGTGCCACTGGGATAAAAACATATATTGACATAGGAGATAAAGATATGCATTGATGTCAATCAAGATATCCAATTTTTTGTCAATATAGACTTGCCGACTGGGTTGTTTGGCATCATTTGGTTAGATTTCAAACAGGATAAATAAGAATAAGAAATTGGCTTTTTTTTCCTTTTTTTTTTTTTTTTTACCGTAATTGAAACAGGTTTCGTTTCGAACATTCCAAAAACTCCCTCTGATAAATAATAAATCAATCAATAAATAAAAACATAACAATAATAACAGTACAACTGTTAACAAAACACATGTTTTATTTGTGACTAAATTCTCCTTTAAATCCATTGTTTTGATAAGAGATAATAAGTGTTTTGGATATTAAAAACTATTGAAAGACCAAGAAAACGAGCAAACGTAGACATAAAATATACCATCTTTCGTTTGCTAATTTATTTTAAAAACAATGTTTAGCTCTTATATTCCTCTGTTAGATAAAAAAAAAAAAAATTGTTAGTGTTTACTTTCCTCCTTTTTTTTAATTTAACTCAATATGATAACTCAATATAATAAATCAATCAATAAATAAATACATAACAATAATGAAGTACAACTGCTCACAAAACACATGTTTTATTTGTGACTAAATTCTCCTTTAAATCCATTGTTTCGATAAGAGATAATAAGTGTTTTGGATGTTAAATTTTATCAAAAAAACAAGAAAACGAGCAAACGCATACATAAAATATACCATCTTTCGTTTGCTAATTCATTTTAAAAAACAATGTTTAGCTCTTATATTCCTCTGTTAGATAAAAAAAAAAAAGTTAGTGTTTACTTTCCTCCTTTTTTTTATTCAACTCAATATAATAACTCAAAATAATAAATCAATCAATAAATAAAAACATAGCAATAATAACAGTACAACTGTTAACAAAACACTTGGTTTATTTGTGAAGAAATTCTCCTTTAAATCCATTATTTTGATAAGAGATAATAAGTGTTTTGGATGTTAAAGATTATCAAAAAACCACGAAAATAAAGCAAAGGTATACATAAAATATACTATCTTTCGTTTGCTAATTTATTTTAAAAACAATGTTTATCTCTTATATCCTACTGGTAGATTGAAAAAAAAATTATATTGTTAGTGTTTACTTTCCTCCTTTTTTTTTATGTAACTCAATATAATAACCCAAGTTATAAATTAATCAATAAATAAAAACATAACAATAGTAAAGTACAACTGTTAACAAAACACTTGTTTTATTTGTGACTAAATTCTCCTTTAAATCCATTGTTTTGATGAGAGATAATAATTGTTTTGGATGTTAAAGACTATCGAAAAACCACAAAAACAAGCAAAGGTATACATAAAATATACTATTGTTCGTTTTCTAATTCATTAAAAAAAAACATTGTTTAACTCTTATATCCCTCTGTTAGATAAGAAAATTAAATTGTTAGTGTTTACTTTCCTCCTTTTTTCTTTTTTATATAACTCAATTCTTGCATGTATATCTTTGGTGTACCAAGTTATAATTCACCAAACTCCAAAAATAGCCCTGTGTATGAAAGAGGGGGAAAATGGGATGAAAACCTCAGTTTGGTCTCATTTAACTTATAAAGAAATGTGATTTTCAGGGTTCGCCGGAAGATTTCTTGTCTGACTGAAGGAGCGGCGCCGCCAGGGACGACCTTTGACGAAGTCTCAGCGTTCTCAGCTGGATTCTGCTCCATTTTAGCACATCCTTTTTTCCCCGATCCTCCCGTCCCATAAGACTTTAAGAAGTAGAGGGGTAAAAAAAAGGAGGCCCCTCTGTTCCTCGGGTTTGTGAGAATGATTCGTTCAAGGAAAGGAACGGGTAATTAGAAAAGTATTTTCCTTCTCTGCTGGGACTGTCCTGCCAACTTTAGTTTTTCCTCCACACAACTTTGAAAAAAAGTCGATTCAAATAATATTAATTTTAACATTATGATTATGCCTTTTTTAATGAACGGCGGAGTATTTGACGTTTAACTTTAATACTGCAAAGTGAGAATCATTGGCATTGAGACTGAACCCTTGCAGGGTCGTGGAAAGATTATATAAGAACTATTATTGTGCTCTCTTGCAAAGGGAATGTCTGCTCTCAAGCAATTATTTTATGTCCCTTTTTCAGATTTGCCCAATATGTCGATCGCGATCTATCGGTCGATCAGCCTATGAAAATTGTCACTTGACTGACAGTCGGTCTGTCCAATCCGACGCGCATAATGGTGCTAGCAAGCTAGCGAGTTAGCCTCCAATTTATATCCTCTAAACTTATGGGTATAAAAATGAGTGGAGGAGCTGGACTCAGTGAAAAGACTAAAATGTTTCACTTCCGTACGGAATGGGGGGGTGCGCTTTTTTTTTTATTATGTCATTTTCAAATCGCGTTCGCCTCATCTGCCGATCTGTCGTTGCTATACTGAAAAAGGGAAATGTGGAGCGGCATTTTCGGACCGTTCATAAAAACTCCAGTGCCGACTTCCCTTCGAAAAGAGAGCCGAGAAGGAAAAAGGTGACTACAGCAGTCATTTTTCTCACAGCTAGCTTCAGCTAGGCTGCTGACTCCATTCAAGTCATCAGAATAAGGTATTTACCAAAAAAAGTACTCTGTTGTAGTCAGTGGTGGATCGTCAGGGCCTGCAAAGTCTTGTCTGCTGGCCTAAAAAAAAAATCTGAATCACAGACTGATTTTAATTACGACTGAATCTTAATTAGATTTTGAATCTCAAATCTGATTAAATAATTCCAAATGGTCTGTCTGCTTCCATTCATAGCTTTTTTTCCCTGACTGTGCTGCTTCAAGACATGTATTTCAATTGAAAAAAGAGCATTTAACCAATCAAATTTCAGCTGTTATTTGTTGCCAGGCAGGGTCAAAGTCGAAGAAATCTGCCTGGAGGCAAGCAGAATCCGATTCACAGGCGTTCTGGCAAAACATAAATATTGATTTAACTGTTGCTTCAACCGGTCAGATTTTGAGTTGTGACACCATGGCCTTCTAGAAGGCTACGCTAACATCGGTGTGTCAAACAAGTGTCACAAGTTTGTGCAAAACTTTCCTGGGGGGAAACCAGAGTGGATCTAGAACTTAGTGAGCAAGTGTGCAGGGAAACACAGTTCCACAACAAAAAGGTGAAGAAAAATAGGGAAATCTTAAAAAGACCTACAGTTTTATAGCCATATAACAGTTATTAAGGGGACAAATCGAGCACTACTGAAGGCCTAGTTGTGAAATGCACGGCCCGCCACTGGTTGTAGTGTGCCGTCAGGGTTCATGCAGTTTATTGTGCCAAGTATACTCAGTAGATATATGAACAGATATGTATTCAGCATTTTTAGTGGAGGTAGATTAGTTTCAAATGGTCATGTGAAAAGTAGCTCACAAGGCGTATAAGGGTGGGCAACCTTGTTTTATATGTTTTAACAGTCTACTGCTTTGCAACGCGTCGATCCCCATCGCTGTTTTACTCCCCGTCGCAAACATCACGGAGTCATAGCGCGACTTCATCAGCTCAGATGTGTTATGGAAACACAATTTGCATCGCAATGTTATGCAAAACGTGCCGTTGGGTAACACATGAAAACGTCTCTCGCCGTGTGACGTCGTATTACTATCATGAACTGCAAGAATATGGGAAATAAATCCTCCAGCCTTCTTATGTTCTGCTTCACTGAGTTATAACATTCTAGCAAACTGAGACTGGATCAAGGCTGTCGTCTGGGGTGCTAGAGCCGGTTTGATAAGAACGTTGGGTTTTTCTGCAATATTTGTGAAAAAAAAAAAATTACTCCTAACAGGGTTGTTTAAGGGTTGGCATACAGGCAAAAAAAAAAACATTTAAAACAGATAAAATGGACAAAATACCAATTGAGGTATTTGTACAGGACTGTCAGAAAATTTGAATATTGTGATAAAGCTCTTTATCTTCTGTAATGCAATTACAAAATCAAAAATGTCATAGATTCATAACAAATCAACTGAAATATTGCAAGCCTTTTATCATTTTAATATTGCTGATTATGGCTTATATCTTAAGAAATCTCAAAAATCCTATCACAAAATATTAGAATATCATGAAAAAGTAATTTTTGTTTTTTTAATTGCATTATAGAAGATAAAAAAAAACCTTTATCACAATATTCTAATTTTTTGAGACAGTCCTGTAAGCCAAAATAAACCTTCTAAAATAATAAAGTATTTGCCCTTATAATGCATTTATAATGCAATCTATTAAAATAAAATGATCATTTTAAAAAGACAAATTTATGAATAACATTAATCTATTTTATTTATTTATTTATTTATTTATTTATTTGTTTGTTTATTTATTTATTTATTTATTTATTTATTCACTTTTACTGTTTTTTTTTTTTTTTTTTCCTAAACAAAGTACATTAATGCGTGTGTGTGTGTGTGTGTGTGTGTGTGCGCACATAGGCGTGTGTTTTCTATTTCTATTCCTCACGCTACATCAGTACTCAAACGAACGTTTGCATGCGGAATATTTCCCGTCTCCATTACGGGCAATATGGATTTTGATGCAAACGGACGTTAACCGTAAACAAATATTATTGTATAGAGCCGGCACAAACACACACACACACACACACACACACACACATGTTCTGCACGGCCCGCGGCTAAACAACGTAGCCGCGCGGCTGTAGATGTTCACAGTAAACACTCCCGGGATGTGAAACAATCTTCTATCGATGATGTTTTTGCCTGTAACCTTGCTCACGGACAGATATGGTTAATGTGTTTTATGTGTTTGCTTGCGTTGTCGGGAGTTCTGCCGTAACTTAAGAGTCGTGGAGAGGGCAGGGTGAGCGTAGCGCCGGCAGCTACGGCACGTCAGCATCAATAACGGCGCGGGCTGAGAAAGACATGCACTCTGCGGGGCCTTCGTGCACGTGAGGGCTGCAGATAATCAACCCTCATAAGGTTCAGCAGAAGAAGCACTGACCCTATTTTACCTGGCCTTCTTTCTTGCCGCCGCCTCCGCCTTCCCTCGCGCTCTCGGAATAGCTTATACAGGTCTTTTGTAACACTTGGGGGAAAGTCGCTCCTGCCGTATCTCCGTTTCCCTGTCACTTAGCCAACACTTTGCTCCTGTGCTGAATTTTTTATCGGCTGCAAATTTTCTTTGGAAACAGAAAACGCTGGCTCGCGCTTTTCACTAATGTTTGGCAGGCGGCGTGTTCACTCTGCCTAAGTGTTGGAAACTCACACAGAGTGGGTGATTTTAGACTGATTGTCCTCTGGACCACACATTCAGCAAGTGTATGTACATCGGAAGGTATTTCAAACTTGACAAATACTACAAGTAACCTTTTTTTTATCATGTTAAAATTCTTGGATCTATTTTGAACGACTTGAACCTGCATTAGTAATGAAAATAATAACCAATAACCAGATTAACCCTCATATTATGCTAAGGGTCAATTTGACCCATTTCACCCATCGACCCAATGGGTCAAATTGACCCTTAACATAATATGAGGGTTAAAAAAAAAAGTATAAATTATATAAATACATATATACAAATATATATGAATGTATATAATTTAGATATACATAATAAATGTATGTATAAAAATAATGTTTGTTTTTTTTCCTTGATAATCACTCACTCAGAGCACCGTCAAAGCATTAAATGAGCATATAAGTATATAAGCATTAAATCTGATTTGTTGTTGTTTTCCGATTGGTATCATTTGCTTTTTCTTCAACTAACAGACTCTAAATACCTTAAACAAAAGACAATAGGACAAAAGGAGCAGGAGTTGAGAATCACGTCTTTGCAATGTTGTCCATTGAGGGTATAAAAAGATAAAGTATTAAACAAGTGTTGTCAGTTACTATTGCCACAAAATAAAAAAAAAAAAAAAAAAAACAAAGTTATATAAAAAGATACATATAAGTTATACACTGCTCAAAAAAAATAAAGGGAACACTTAAAAAACACATCCTAGAGTTAAATGAATGAAATATTCTTATGAAATACTTTGCTCTTTACACAGTTGAATGTGCCGACGACAAAATCACACAAAAACGATCGATGGAAATCAATTGTATCAACCCATGGAGGTCTGGATTAGGAATCACACTCAAAATTAAAGTGTAAAAACAAACTCCAGGCTGATCCAACTTTGATGTAATGTCCTTAAAACAAGTCCAAATGAATCTGTGTTGCTTCCTGAGTGGACACTATGATTTCACAGAAGTGGGATTGACTTGGAGTTACATTGTGTTGTTCAAGTGTTCCCTTTATTTTTTTGAGCCGTATATATAAACATAACTGTTGCAATGTATTTACCTATACATATTGAGAAAAAAAAATAAAAAAAAGTGAGGCAATAAGTTCCTGGTTGACAAAACATTTCCATGAAATAAACAATAATGAGACACAGTGAAGAAATTTGCAAAATATGTGCCTTGAAATGTGAAAATTCTTAAAATGAATTGCATGTAATTTTTTTTTTTTTTTTTTTTTTTTTTTTTTTTGGTGTCTTTTCGATCCGTAGCCGAACAGGATGATGGCCTCGCTCGTATCGCGCTTTCAACACCTTGCGGTTCCACTTGGGTCTCACATTCACACCCACATACCGAGGCCAGCAGAGGCGCCAGGAAAGGCACAAACCAGACCGTCGGGAGAAACTGTGGCGACAGCAACTCACCCGAGGACGCTTTCGACCTCCGGGGACGGCGCCGTATGAAGGTGTTGAACGGCTGTGTTTCCGAGGGGTCGGCGAGCAGCGCAGGAGCTCCCGATCTACCGTCCCGTCACCGTTCCTCTTCGCCAACTCCGGTTCCTGCCACTTCCAGAAGTTCTCCAGTGACTCTTCCATCGTTGGATGCATCAACGGTGACGACCAGGAGGGGAACGGAGGTCTGATCCTGGGTTTTGTTGAGCGGAGCAACCAGAACCACCTCCAACTCAACATCTCCAAGACCAAAGAAGGGGTGGTGGACTTTGTTTGTTTAGAAGTTTATTAGGACAGTGTATCAGAGGCAGAGATGTTTGTACTAGATTGTAGCTCATAGCTAATTTCCATCTGTAGTCCTGGACAATACAAATATAAAACTGTACAAAACTTCCGGAAGAATCTGAGGAGAAAGGTACCGATCACCATCCAGGGTGGAGATAGTGGACACCTGCAAGTATCTTGGGGTCAACATTAACACTACATTGGACTGGACACACACTCTGCAGGATCAGACCAGGATGTTCTGACTGAGGTCTCCTCAAGACCTTCTACCACAGGGGTGGGCAAACCTTTTGGCTCAGGGGCCGCTTTGACTTTTAAATTTTTTTTAAAAAATTGACAAAAAAAAGAATCATCTGAAATTTGCTTTGAAAATAAAACCGGCTTGGTTTTGAAGGCTCTGACATTTGCTTGCATATCGTGCACGAATCAGTTTTTCCCTTGTAGCTTCACGTCCAGCTCATTCATGTGTGTCAGAATGTCCACAGAAAAGGCTAAATCATAAAGCCAATCTGCGTCATTCAGCTCAGGAAAGTTCTCAAGTAGCTCCAAAAATGAAAAAAAATCTCCTGTTTTTACCTCCCACATTCATTGATCCAATCATTCACATCAAGTATGAATTCTGTAACAATCTTCGGCGGGCCGGATTAATAAGACCAACGTGCCGGATGTGGCCCGCGGGCCGTAGTTTGCCACCCCTTTATTTCTTTTATTCTTGCCATTGCTATTGTCACTATTTATATTGTCATTTAGTTCTGGTTGTGTGTTTTTCACCCTAACTGTTCCTTCATGTTGTCAATTCTTATCCCTGATGTTGTGTTTCTCCTTTGCTATCTTCTGTCTTGTAATTATCTCTATTTATACCTATATTCATATTTATTTTTGACATTATAACTGTTTTGTTAACCCAGCGGGGATCAATAAAGTTGATCTTATCTTATCTTAACCGCCAACCTTGTGATTCGGAGCCGAGCCACAATCGAACCTGGGAAAGGAAAAGGATGCAAATCTTAAATTCTATTTTTTGACTAAAATAACTCGTCGTGCTCCAGTAATTATGGATAAATTATCCATATGGAAAAATCGCTGAATAATCAACCGGTATTGATTCCTTTGGAAGTCTTCATTGTCAGTGATGAACATGTCACGTTATAGTCGGGAGGAAACCTGCGATTAAAACAAAAAAATGTTAAATATTATTAGAATTTAAAGACCGTCATGTAAAGTCGGGTTCCAACATAAAGACGTTTCACCTCTGCAGATGCAAACATTTTCACACGTTGGCCATGTTTACTTTCTTTTTCCCTTCGTTTCGGTTCCTCTCCTCCTCCGTCTCATCTTTTGTTCATCGATCTGTCGGTATTTCGAACTTAATACGTTTCGCTTGTACGCCATTACTCATCTTACAGCTTCTTCCTCTCCTTTCTGCTACGACACACCCTCCATCTTTTCCCCTTCCTGATGCTCCATCTGCATCCATTTAATTCCATCCCCTTCCCTTGTCTGCCTTCCCTTTCTTGCTCTCAGATGTATGATTCATGGTTTCAGCACTAAGACTGAAACATGAATATTTTACAGGAACCAAATATATTTTACAGCAGAAAAGGAAGCCTGGTGAAAATAACAAAAAGAAAGCGCGTGAGGGAAGCAAGCAGGCTACGTATATTTGTTGAAAAGACGAGACACATGTTAATATTACCCTAAAGTGGGTAACAACACTTAAAATTTACTAGCTGCACTGAGATAAAGCTAATAAACTATAATTTTAAATAAATACTCTAATAAATCCTCCCTTGGTGGAGCTCATAAGGGTCAGCTTTTATTCCATTTGAGACATCTTGATTTACTTTAGTGGCCGTTTGGGATGCCGTAATGTGTTGTGCGGTTTAACCTTTCCTGAGGTTAAAGACGACGTTACGGTCGTTTTCATTCCATCAAAATTACTGACGTAGAATCACTAACGTGTGATTAAATCCTGTTCTAGATGTAAAATATAGATAGAAAAAAAAACAAGATGACATTCACAATTTTCTTCAATATTAAGTGTTTTTTTTTTCCATTATTCAGTTTGTTTTTTATGAGGCTTTCATTTTTTTTTTCCTCTATCTATTTGTTTATATTTTAAGGAAAGTAGATGTATTGGATTTTTTTTTTTTTTTTTTGCACATTTTTTTGCACACTGCAATTTATCAGAATACAGTAAAAACAGGATGACCAACTGGTGGATAATTAGTAGGATTTGAATTAAAAAAATAAGAAAAAAAAATAGGGGAATAAAAAAGTGTAAATAATATAATAACATTTTTATTTATTTTATTTCTCCTTCATTTAACCAGGAAAGTCCCATTGAGATTAAACACCTCTTTTTCAAGGGAGTCCTGGCCAAGAGGCAGCAAAAGAATACAATTACATTTAAAATGAAATTAAAATGCCCCACAAATCATATAAAACAGCTCTCAATCTGGACTGAAAGCCGCTCAATGAAACAAGTTCCGTGAGTTTCTGGTCATACATAAATAAACATACAAAAATATATATTAAAACATAATTTTGTTCTGACGTGGAGCTCACATGTTCTGTATGTTATTCAAATACAAGACTCATTTAGTCTCTATTTTTTCCCCTGTTTTTTAATTTTAATTTTTGATGCAATAGTATCATTCAAATATTTGGCCTTGCAATACCCCCATTTCTTCGCTGCTACATATTTTCTACTGTTTCTAAACATACAGATCTGCAGGCACCTTGGAGGTTGATATTTAATGTACCTTTACTCCGTTTTTTACAGCTTTGACATGAGATATTGGCGCTCCAGATGACAGCTGAAAAACATTGATTGATGGTTTGATGGCGAGAGATGACCACGAGCAGGTGAAGGAATGAGATAAACAGTGCGCGTGCACACACACACACACACACACACACACAATATATATATATATATATATTTTTTTTTTTTTTCTGCTCGCTGCATTTCTCTTGCTGCATTTAATTATTTATCTTTTATTTATTTTCTTTTTTGCACATTTTTATAAAAAAATTAAATCCAGATTTTCAGTCATTTCAAAGATTTAGTCGTGAAAATAAATAAAACATATCAGAAATTATACAAATTATTCTGGGGGGGAAAAAAAAGAAATGTAAAAAATGCAGTCCACAGTCCATCATTCATAGTTTGATTGGGTTTATTAGCTAACTGGTGTGCAAGAAACGCAGGACACTGGTTATGCAAACAGATGCTAGCACATGTAAAACACATGCAAAATAACATGTGAGACGGCATAGATGGTTGAAAAATATATATTTGATATAATAAATCTGGAATAATGGTCGATGATCTTGATATTGGTTCAGGGTTTGTTGTTCAGGACTAGCATGTAAATGTGGATCCCCCCCTTATTACAGCAATGAAAAAATCATAATAAAAACAATATATATATATGAAAAAAAAGCAAATTTTAATGAAAAGGTTACACATTATATTTTATACCATGCAGGCAGTTTAGCGAAGCAGAGTTGATTGTGTGTGATGTGTACAGTGGGCTCAGCTGGGCTCAGTTTGGCCTGCATGCCATGTCATTTTTGCCCCATTAGGACCCATTTCTTTACAAGTTAGTCACGCAATGCTGAGGTTTTTCTTCCTAAAGACCACACTTATGTCACAGCGGAAATATTTAGCAATGTACTGCTACTGACGTGGTGTTTCTTATAATTGCTGAGGTGAAAAAAAAAAAAAAAAGGCTGTTCAACAGACACTAAAGAATAAAACCACGTGGCCTCAGTCATAGACTATATACAGGATAATAACCCCTAAACAGTTCAAAGAGATGACACACACATTTTTTTTTCTCCCCCAGATCAATTTGTATAATTTCTTATATGTTTTATTTGATTTCATTACTACATCTTTGAAATGACTGAAAATCTGGACTTAACTTTTATAAAAATGTGCCAAAAAGAAAATGAATAAAAGATAAATAATTAAATGCAGCAAGAGAAATGCAGCGAGCAGAAAAAAAAAAAAAACAAAACTATATATGTGTATATATATATATTTTTTTAAATATATTTTTATATATATATATTTTAATGTATTTCTTTTTTTTATTTATCATTTTTTTTTATTATGCCATAGAGCTCTGAATGGATACGGCACTATAAAAGAAGATGTACCAACCCTATTAACTCTGACTAATGGCAGCCACTTAAAATAAATATACATAAAAAATATAATAAAATGTAAAAAATTATTTAAAAAAAAAAATAAAAAAATATATATATATATATATATATATATATATATACATACACACACACACACACACACACACACACACACACAAGTAAATATATTAATATCTATTTATTTTATATTTATTTATACTATCTATTTTTAGGGTGCAATAAAGCTATGAATGGATACTGCATTATAAAAGAAGGTGTACCAACCCTGCTAACTCTGACTAATGGAAGCCACGTTTAATAAATTGTATACAATTCAGGACTGAGCAAAAGATTTGAAAAAATAATAAAATGACATATTTTTCTTTGACTAATGAAAGAGTAAAACCATCTCAAGAGGACAGGGATCAACGGTTAATTGGATTTAGAAATGTTTAGAGCAACTGGTATAAAGAACATTTGCTATATCTGTTATATGCATTATATTCACATTTTTAAAGTAATAAAATAGTCATAATATTAATATCATGATATCAGGAATCTAAGAGCTTTGCAGTTATTTTTTATTATATTTTCAGAATATGAAGTGGATGGAGTGGCGTGTGAAGAGACAGTAAACGTCCACCAGTGAAGTCCGACTGCTGTATTTTAGTTTTGGCGGAAACTGATATGAGGCTTTTGAATTTTTTTTTTGTCCTGCCGTCATGAACATTTTAACACATTTTGATTTATAACACATCAGTTCAGCCAGGTGACATGACTCACAAAATAATCAACGGCCACTTTTGCAGATAAGGTAGATAAATTGATATCACCATGTTATTTAATAAGTCTTATATTGTTCTTTTCTGTATGTGAAACCAACAAATTGCCAATTGAGTCTGGAAAAGAATAAAAAATACATAACAAAAAGGGCAATGAGATACAAGAAAAGCACAGCTAATAGCAAAGATAAAAAAGACAGAGAACTGAGGTGAAACTGCGCCGGCAAGAATAGTGATAATCTGATTTTTTTTTTTTTTTTTTTGTCATTTGAAATATGCTAGAATTCTCTTTTACAAGGCATCGTCTGTCTCCAGCCCAATAATGAAGCGTCTCGGTGGACAGGTTCACATCGGCTTCTGGAGGTAGATAACGCTGCACATTACACAAGACCAACGGCGCTCACAGACAAACACTTCACCATTTTTACTCAGTACACATCGTCCCGGTGCGAAAAAGGAAGATTTCATCTCTGTGTGCTATTTCTCAATTGAGACGCAATGTGAATATGTCTCTCCATTTATTTAGCTGTTTTTTTTTGTTTTTTTTTTTCATTTCCGCTCCTGATGTGGGTCTTTGTGCAAGCGTGACAGTATGTTGTTTTTATGTTGATAATAAGTCTGATATCAACAAAACAACCCTTGACTTTCCATGATGAAATAAATCTATATCACACATAATATCTGGTGTATGATTTCTGAAAATATAAATATCTTTTCCCTTATGATTGCATTATGTCTCCATCAGGAAGGGAGGATTCAGAGGAAAGACAGGAATACATCACGGGTGAGTCGAAAGAAGACACACACTGATAAGAAGAGATGGAATGATGGTGTGTGTGTGTGTGTGTGTGTGTGTGTGTGTGTGTGTGTGTGTGTGTGTGTGACATAATGTTTGTGTTCCCTATGTTATCTGTGGTAACGCAAACATTGCTGTGACTATCTGCTAACTACTGTGGCCTGCAAAACAATGTTATCAGTGAGAGTTAATGATGACTCGAAACACTAAATTCAGTAGCTTGATATTTTTTCCATTGATTTAATTAAATATATTCATTTAATTAAATATATATATATATATATATATATATATATATATATATGTATATGTGTGTGTGTGTGTGTGTGTGTGTATATATATATTTTTTTTCTGCTCACTGCATTTCTCTTGCTGCTTTTAATGATTTTATCTTTCATTTATTTTCTTTTTTGCACTTTTTTATTATTTTTTCACATTTTTTCACATTTTTTTTATTTTATATGCATAAAAAATAAATATATATAAAAATTTATATTATATATATATATATATATATGAATATATGTGTGTGTGTGTGTGTGTGTATATATATATATATATATATATATATATATATATATGAAAAAATATATATATAATGGATTTCAGTAATTTAACAAATAATATATTTGCTGTTTCTGTGTAATATTCAATCATGTAGCTCTATATCGAGATTCTGAACCTTTTTCACACAAAAAAAAAAATTCTGCCTTCAATGACAAACATGATAAATAAGTCATAAATGGATTAAAAAAAAAAAAAAAACAATTAATGTGTTATTTAACTTTAAAATTTAAATTTAAACTTTACATGACTTTCATTGATCATAAGTTGAATTCAAAATAAACACGGGGCTAAGATGATTATTCAAAAAACAAGTTTTATATGTTAACAGAAGCCAAGAATAGTAGAATTGTTTTATTTTTGTTCACACCTGAGCGCCAATTAAAAAATTGAAATAATGTGGCAATGAAAATTAAATTGCCGGATCCGTTTCTTACTTTTACAGATAAAAAATATCAGATGAAACCGTGGCCCCCGTCCGAAAATCTTCACAATATCATAACAGGCCGCTCTTTAAAAATAAAAAAAAATAAAAATAAAGACCCTGGATTCAATCTTATCTTAAGGTGCGAAAGCTAAGCTTGTAAATGTTAGTCCGCTTCCCTGCTCAGTTCACAACCTTAAATATACTCGAGCATCTTAGCAAGCTTGACCAGGGATAAATTAATCTCTGCTTACCGCAGCCAGATCCCGTCCCACTTTCCCCGATTAACCCTTCCCACTCCTTCTTCTCCTCCAACCCGGTATTTCTTTCGAAAAACAAAAAAAAAAAAAAAAAACCCCGTCCGGCAGGTGCGTCATGACTTTTTTTTCCTCTGTAGCCCAGATGTCATGATTTTTGCTTCCGCAAAAGTAGGTCATGTCACGAGAGAGTGACGGAAAAAGAGTGAGACGGGCGGAAAGAAAGAAAGAAAAACAGAAGAGGAAGATGAGGAGAAGCAGCAGCTGGAGTGGGAGTGACATAAATGCAGTTTAATGAGGAAGATTTAGGTGAGGATTGGACATCTTGCACATTATCTATCAATTTGGTGTTAAGTAGGTAATTCATGAGCAATAAACACATTTTGAGTCTTCTAATAATCAGATGATATTAATCACACATGCTTGTTTGTGGACGTCACACACACACACACACACACACACATGCGCAAACATACAAATACTCTCACAAAGATGCACAAACACACACAGATTCAATCAAGCCATTAAGTTGATTGATTACTGCAGGAGTCAATGTTTTAAATGGATCCTCAGGCCTAAATCAGGAGGTACACACACTTCATCATCACGGCCAGATGTAGTGGTTCAGTGACCACTGTTGCACACACACACACACACACACACACAAAGTCATATAAAGACACACTTTTGGTCACTTTGTATTTCCACCAGGCAAAGTGGGAAGTCAATGTTCATGTGTTTGAAAGGATAAACAACAAATAGAAAGGACATCAGTGTATGCATGCATGCACACGTGTGTGTGTGTGTGTGTGTGGTGTTGAATGTACTGAGTGATAAGCTATAGCAAAAGCTAAAGTGATTGAAAGTATTGTGATTTTCATTAAGAATAAAAATCTATAGATATTATATTACATTTCTCTCCCTTCAGCCGCAGGTAATCTCAAAATCTTTGTCCTTAAGACCTTAAGACACTTTATAGCCTTGACTTGTCACTTAAACACTTTATAGTTTTCTTTGCATTTCTTATCCCCCCCCCCCCCTTTTTTTACACTATTTATACAATTTCCTACTATTATTTATTATTGTTATGTTTTACTTGAAACTCTGGCACAACAATTTCCTTCGGGATTAATAAAGTTCTTATTATTCTTATTATTCTTCATATTATTCTCATATATATATATATATATATATATATATATATATATATATATAATATTTTGCAGGACATCATCATTATATTAATCTGTGATGGACCAAATACTGATTTATCTATTTATTCATGCTAGATATTGCTGCAAATAGTGCACCATGGCTACATTTGCAAAAAAAAAACATTAAAAACCAGCACACACGACGCAGAAGAGGGGCAACTTTAAGAGCAATTTCATGTTTTAAGTACGACTGCAACCGACATTTGTCTTTTACTTGAGAATTTTCGATTGCTCATCTTCCCGTTCCGTTCCCACCATCCAACCTCACACCCGGAATCATCCGCAAGATATCAGAATGCTGTAAGGTTGGGTTCAATATTGGATTGTGACAGTTAGTTTGGTCGGCTGTCTGGATATATACAGAAAAGGTCTTTTTTCCCCTTTCCTCAACTTGATTTCATTAAATTCATGTGCTGAAGATTCATTTTTATTTTTATTTTGCAGGGATTGGGGCATTATACAGCTAATAATGGATTCAGAGTGTTGGTAAGTTCACTTGCCAGGTACAGTGCAAGTATGGGTTGTGCCTTCCATTCATTTATCTTTTCTTTGTTCTGTAACTAAAACACTGAGTCAATGGATTCTTATTAAAATGACAAGTTTGCCTGCGTCAAAGTATAATTCAATGAAGATGTTTTGGACACTAAGCTGTTGAAGAAATATAGATATAAACTAAGAGTTAGTTATTCAACCACCCTATTTAATTTAATTTAATTTAATTTAATTTAATTTAATTTGATTTTTAGTTTTTGCTGTGTTTTTATTTTTATTTTCTTTATTTTTTTATTAGTATATACATAATTTCCTTTTTTATTTTGTTTATTTAAATTTGTTTTGTTTTGTTTTATTTGTCTCAGAATGTTTGTGAAGATGTTACATTCTACGACCAAGCATGATTTATTATTTTCTATTTTTCTGTATTTTAAAATTTCTTAATTTTGACTTTTGTACCAAATTGCACCAAAACATCCGTTCATTTTGCCGCCTTTGACCTTGTTCATTTCTCACCCACGGAGGCAGAAACAGCCGTGAAGATATTCAGTATTCCTGTTACAAGATAAAGACGGCACAAACAAAAGAGTATAAACCTGTTATACAAGCATGGATTAATGTTAGATTTAGTTTTGGGCTCATTCAAGGATAACTTCACCAACTGGTTTATTTTGCTCTGTTTACGTTGCCATTTTGACACATTCTGTGTTTGTAGATATTTTCCATGAAAAACAGTGCAAATACGAGTTGGTACGTCTTCATTTACTTGTTCAAAAGAGGTTGACTTGGATCGACGTCTGGTTTTGTCTGAATTGAAGGATCCTGCATTCTCACCCACTAGTAAACAAAAATCCAAGGATGCAAATAGTCAAGTTAGTCCAGTCATCCATCCAGCTTGGGCAGCTCATTCCATGAACAAGGTTGTTTCAGTTAAAAAGACAAATTATTCTAGTGTTGCTTCTAAATGATTCACTCTGCCGCTGCCTGAGCATCTTTTGTCTCGTGTTTTGATATCATGAAGAACCAGCAGGACGATCAGTCACTGGAGATACATCCACCTGGGGATCTCCAGAATTTATCTCCAGATCTGATGTTGCAAGTAAAATGTGGCTCTTGTTGGTCAGTTGTTGGATAAATTGTTGCTTAAGTCCTGCAGTTTGTTATATTATGATATTATGTTCCTGCTTTTCCCAAAAGTTGCAGTTGCTCCTGATGGAAGGCAGCGATTACAGCAAAAGTGGATGCTTTGTATTCTTTTTTAATAACTGACATTAATCCTTTTAGTTGATTAGCAAAGTGAAAAAGAATCCCTATTTTCCCAAACTACCTTGAATTAATTGTCCGGGAACTACTTGCTGGCACCGAAGATCTTCTATCCTGCTGAGGAGACTTTATCCAATAAACAAGACTCAAGTGTTTCTATCACTGTTGTAAAAAAAAGGATCCCTTCCTTCCACGGCTTATATTCAATTGTAATATCACTGCTTTTCTGTACCACCATCATGCTTTCTTACCAAATTATTTGTTTTGCTGTGTAATTTTACCTTCTTCCAGGCATCCGGCATCAGCGGGACCAAATTAAGTATTAAAACCAAGGATCAAACAACCAAGTAACACCAGGTCATTTCGGAAATCCTTGATAATCCACGTTTAGCTAACAACGTTTTTTAGACAAACTAAAAGCACAAGGATTTTGAAGTCTTCGTCCAAGTCTTCGTCCGAGCGGCACTGAGCGCAGGATAAGCGGTAGATGATGGATGGATGGATGGATTTCCATCAAGCTCTGTAGATACATTATATGGACAAAAGGATGGGCTCACCCGTCCAAATGATGGGAATCAGGTGTTCCAATCACTCCCACGGCCACAGGTGTCTCAAATCAAGCACCTGGGCATGCAGATGGTTTTTACAAACATTTGTGAAGTGGATTCCTGCGTGGAACTGCGATCGGATGCCACCCGGGCATCAAACCAGTCGTGAAATTTCCTCCCTTCGAAATATTCCACAGTCAGCCGGGTTAGAAGAAAATGGAAGTGTTCGGGAACAACTCAGACACCAAGTGTAAACTGACAGAGTCATGCTGAGGTGCTTCGTGCCAAGAGATTTCCAACTTTCTGCAGAGTTGATAGCTACAGAATCTAAACCTCATGTGTCCTTCAGAGGAGCTGAAGAACAGTGAGCAGAGAGCTTCATAGAATGGGCTTCCACGTCCGAGCAGCTGCATCCAAAGAGCAATGCAAAGCTGGGATGCAGTGGTGTCAAGCATGGAGACACTGGACTCTAGAGCCGTGGAAACGCCTTCTCTGGAGGGACCGATCGCGCTTCTTCTCGTGATGGACGAGTCTGGGTTTGGCGGTCGCCAGGAGAACGCTACTTGTCTGACCGCATGGTGCCAAGTGTGAAGCTCCCTGGAGGGGGGATTATGGTGTGGACTTGTTTTTGGCCCCTTAGTTCCAGTGAAAGCTTCAGCATACCAAGACATGGTGGACAATTCCACGGGAACCGTTTGGAGCTGGACCCTTCCTTCTCCAACATGACTGTGCACCAGTGCACCAAGCAAGATCCAGAAAGACATGGATGACAGAGTCTGACTGGCCTGCGCAGAGTCCGGACCTCAACCCGAGACCGAGAGCCAGGCCTTCTGGTCCAACATCACCGATGCGCTTCTGGAAGAACGGTCAGAAATTGCCATAAACCCCCTCCTGAAGCTTGTGGACAGCCTTCCAGAAGACTTGAAGCTGTTCTAGACCCATGTCATCCTGAACCCTATGGATTAGGAATGGGATGGAACTCAAGTTCATATGCGAGTCAAGGCAGGTGAGCCGATACTTTTGGCCATTGAGTGTACAGTGATCCCTCGCTGTATCACGGTTCACTTTTCACGGTTTTGCTACTTCACGGATTTGCATGGTGCATTGTGTTCTGCATTCTGATTGGCTAAAAAGTCACTCCGCTTCTTCTCTACCTGTGCGTCAATAACGTTGCAGTTTGATATGTACACGTATGTAAAACAGCTTGACAATTTACATGACGTACGTGCAAATTCTCTTGCGATTTGGAGTTTCTCTAAAACCCAGAATGTTGACAAAACGCTCTGGACCGACAAAAGCACTAAAAATAAAAAAAAACTTCTGGACATGCTAAGGGAAGGTAAAAGCTATGCGGCTGTAGGTCGGCATTACGGAATTCATGAATCTTCCGTTCGTTCCATAAAGAAGGAAGAAAAAAACATAAGGACGACAGCAGCGATGTATAATAGAGTATTTAATTGTAAAAAAAAAAAAAAAGGTTTCTACTTCACGGATTTAGCCTATCACAGGTTCTTTTTGGAACGTAACCCCCGTAAAAAACAAGGTTATATTGTAGATCTGGTTGATATTTACCGTATCATCCCCTCGAAAGCCAACATAACTACTGGTCTGAAAATAATCATGAATAAATGAAAACAGTTGAGTTAACGGTCCTAGATTATTTAATAATATGTATTTATTTTATCCATAAATATATAATTTTTATTTGTTTATTTTGTTATTTATTTGATTTTTTTTTTTTTTAATCTTAAAATGACAAATGTGGGAGAGAGTTAGCCGGGTGTTCCTGGAAAATCACAGATGTACACAAGACAGGAGATTATGGAAAAAAAAAAGACAGAGAGGGAGGATAAATGAAACGGAAGTTACGTTATGGTGTAACAGTATGTGCGTGAGTGTATTACCCAGCATGCAAGCCGTCCGAGCGTCTGTCCTAGATACCCAAATAAGTCTTCTCACATCATTCTACAAGAGTTCTTAAGCCAGCAGGGATGACACGCGCAACCACACATATCCGCTTATCATCTGCAACCATCTTCTCACCTTGGTGTTTCTGTCTGATGCATCAGGGTTACTTCTGGTGTAACGTCCCCAAACACACACGGACACACACTTTCTCGATTGCGGTGAATTTTAAAGAGCGTCTTTCGTTTCACACATCTCATGTGCGTCACAGAGTCGCCCGATGACAAACATCAGACGGCGAAGATACGCCGAACGCCACTTCAGATACCGACTAGATCGGCTCTCTTTTATTTTTATTTTTTTTTTTTGTAGAAAGAAGCGATCCAGACACGCGGGTAGCAATGCATCAAGTTTTCAGATCCAATTTGCGTGACCGTGACTGAAAACAACTTCACGCAAATTAGTTCTGACAAGTGCAGTGTATCCTTCTAGTGATATTTAGATAAAATTACAAATCTAGACAGTCTTGATCAAGCAGAACTACAGCTTGATGCGCCTCTCCTTCCATGACACCTCGAATCACTTTCAAATCATGGTTTAGATCAGACCTGCCTGGGGATTTTTGCTTTTTTTTTTTTTTTTTTTTTTTTTTTTTTAATATATATCCGGCTCCCTCAAACAATTTTCTTTGAATATTCTAATAAGTATTTTCAATCAATTTTGAATTTAGGAACTCCCTATATTTTCCTTTTGTTTAATTTTGTATGGTAGATTATATACAAAATAATATTGATGCATTTACACGGTCATTTATGATTTTAAAGGTGAAATAAAATGGCCAAAATATAATTTTTTTTAAATTGCAATTTTGATTTCGTTCGAATTCTGCACATAAAAATTAAATTAGAAAAAAAAGGCCCGCCAGCCAAAATAATTGCCCACCCCTGGTTTAGATAAATAAACCGGTATATAAAGCCTGAGTTTAAGCCTTGTTTGAAAGTATATGCATCCCTTTTCTTCTGATACGAACACCCTCATTTACGAATTAAATATTGAGAAGATTTTTGGGGGTTTTTTCAAGATACTGCTCAAAGAATTTTTTGTTTTTTTAAGATTTCAGGAGTTTGAAGTTTTATCATGGGAAAAAAAAAAAAATAAAGGGCATTGTTTGACTTTTTTGGCTATTAAAATAGTCATCTCATTAGCTAATGCAGTCCATGTAAGACTAATTCAATTTTTATATTTAACCACATGCACCTGCTCGGACAGTTATTGTAAATATTTTTGATGAACGGCGTATGATATCCGAGAAAGAACCGTGATAAAACTGGAATCCAAGACTGTTAACATCCAAAGCTGACTAGGTCATAGTTTTTTATGAAAATAAAAGACTTGTGTACAATAGCAAGCTGGTCTTAAAGATGCATTTTTAAAAATGACAGCACAATTCCATGTCTTTTGTTTCCTCTCACTTTTCCAACCTTAAATTAACCGCTACTTATTATCCGCGCTACATATTTAACAATAACCACGGATTAAAACTTTTCCCACTGACAGGAAGCGAGGGGTCTTTGTGAAACCGCATGGAAATTGAAGTCGTTGCGCACGACGGATTCTTCTGAGATCAGAACTGTCGGCTTCTCTGTTGTTGTTGTTGTTTGCAAATGGTAATTATGTGTTTGTTATGTCCTGAATTCAGTTGCAGCAGACAAGCTGTGCGATGACACACATTTTGTGCATAACTCTGTGTAATTTCTCCCATGTTTGCACACGTGCTGCAAATGATATTTGATTGCCCAAAGCATCCGACCCCGAGTTACATAATTGGGAAAGAATGTTCAAATGTTTAGTTCACTTTTGGATTGTAGTTAAAAGTTAACAGTTGAGACAATTTATATTTCATTGTATTCCTACTATTATCTATTACTGTTATGTTTTTGCTTGAAATTCTGGCACAACAATTTCCTTCGGGATAAATATTTTCATAACCTTTAATTTTTTGATTTCGGACTTTATAAAATCAATCTGTGTACAATCTATGTATGCAGAAAAAACTAGACATGGTTGACGGTAACTGTTTTAAATTTATGAAGCGCTGTCTCACCGTTTCAAAGCGGTTTAAACACACACACACAAGCACTGATAGCTGTATATTGGAGATGCTAACCAGGTCGTCCAGACAACTTCAGGTTCAATGTCTTACTCAAGGACTCTTTAGCATGCAGAAAAGAGTAAAACCACCAAAATTCCAATTGGAGGGACTCCAGTTCTACCAGCTGAGCTGTGTCAGTGAAAAGCATAAATATTCCACAAGCAAACACACATCATTCATATGAATAGAATTTCAATCGAATTAGGGTTCAGCTTTGTGACATATGTGACCCTAAAAACAGAAAGCCGGAAGTTGAAATAGATGAGTTTTACATCCAACGTTTCCACATCTTGTATTTTTCATATGAATCAGTCAAACTAGCGCTTTCAGACTGATAGAGTGAAACCGACGATTTAGGAAGAACATATAAAATCCACACCCCAGTTGGCACCTGGTCCTGTCAGACATGTTAATGGGCGGCGAATCTTTGCCCGAAAGAGGACTTCCCACCGGGAGGAAGCGGCACGGCTGCGAACTGACCCGACGTTCTGCCAAGATGCACGACACGCTCCCGTAACTGGGGTACGGCTGAAAATCACCGTCAGCTGGTCGCGGTGGAGGATCGCGAGCCTCCATCTGTGACACTGGTTTTTGTAGCATTTGAGTGAATCTGTAGCAGCGGTTCTTTACCTGGTTGGAGGAACCGAACCCCAACAGTTTCATACGCGGGTTCACCCAACCCTTCTTTATTCGAAAGATAAGATAAGAACAACTTTACTTATCCCGAAAGAAATTGTTGTGCCAGAGTTTCAAGTAAAACATAACGATATTAGATGATAGTAGGAAGGAGGGAGAATAAGAAATACAATAAAATATAAAGTGTCAAAGTTTCAAACGAACGTTCAAAATGATCCGTGCATCGAGATTACTGTGTTCGTAGAACAAAACCAGCAAAACAGGATTTTTCACACAAAAACAAAATCATGAATAGGAAGGAATAAGGAAGCGTTTCCTTTGTTTTGCCGGTACGAGACAAGAGTTGCTCAACTTAGCATTGGAAATGGATACTAGGTGATAGAAGAACATCAGCCAGAATAAAAGGAAAGGTGTACAAGACAGTGGTGAGACCAGCGATGATGTTTGGACTAGAAACTGTTCCAATGACCAAAAGACAGCAGGCAGAACTAGAGGTTGCAGAGATGAAGATGTTGAGGTTCTCTTTGGGAGTGACCAGGATGGAGAGGATCAGGAATGAGTCCATCAGAGGGACGGCACATGTTAGATGTTTTGGAGAGAAGGTCAGAGAAGCCAGACTGAGATGGTTGGGTCATGGACAGAGGAGGGATAGAGAATATATTGGTAGATGGATGCTGGAATTGGAGCAGGAGGTCTGGAGGAAGACCAAAGAGAAGATTTATGGACGTAGTGAGAGAAGATATGAAGGTAGTTGGTGTGAGAGAGGAGGATCCAGAGAATAGGGTTAGATGGAGAAAGTTGACTCGCTGTGGCGACACCTGAAGGGAAAAGACGAAAGAAGAAGAAGAAGTAGGAAGGAGGGAGAATAAGACATACAAGAAGATATTATATCTTCTTGTATGTGTCAAAGTTTCAAATGAACGTTCAAAATGATCCGTGCATCGAGATCAGGGTGTTCAAAGAGCAAAACCAGCAAAACAGGATTTTTCACACAAAAACAAAATCATGAATAGGAATAAAAGAAGCGTTTAAAGAAGCGTCTGGAGCAAGAAGGAATAAAGAAGCGTTTCCTTTGTTTTGCCGGTACGAGACAAGAATTGCTCAACTTAGCATTGGAAATCACGCCGTTCGGACGCCGACTCCCATCACATCATACGTGTGGATCCATATTCGACATGTCCGACCACGATCTTGCTCGATACCATTAAAATATGAAGAAAAACTCACTAACCCAAGCTTACTGTTCCGTATATTTGGTGCGGGTCTTGACCTCCGCCGAACCTCCCGAGACCGACTCACCCAGGTTAAGAACCGCAGGAACACCTGAGCAAAATAGATAAATTAAAAAAAAAATAATAAAGCCTGGAAATTACAAGCAGCGACAGAAAGTAGTGCATCATGTTCCCTGGTTTACCTGAACGCTCAGGTCGACTTGGCTGAAAGAGCAGAGCAATTAATTACCTGCAAGCACATTGCGGACGCGCGTGATGATTTATGGGGTTCTTTATGGAGATATTCAACACGGATAGGTCGAGTTCAGAATAGGTGAAAAAAAAAAAAAAAAAAAAAAAAAATAGGAGGCAAAATCATGATGCTTAAAAGACAGGGAAAAAAAAAAACAGACAACAGCTGTAGTTTCGCTCACACACACACACACACACACACAGATGTAGGTCTACATTAGGCTGTTGTTGCATGTTTTGACGCGTTTGCCCAGAAGCTATTTTTCCTCTCTGTTGTGTTCATTCCCAGCAAAGGGAACAAGGGAGACTTATCTTCATTATCTTTATGTTTAGCACAACTTCACGGTGTCAATTATTCCTGCATGAGATGTTTTTGTCTGCCAGACAATACATGTGGAAAATTGCTTCTCGTGTTTTCGGAGCCGCTCGCTCCCGTTGGCTTTTGCAAGTTTAGTGATTTATCCGTGGAAACTGGAGCAGGTAGCTCCAGTTTCAGTCGTTGCTCAAGGACATGCAAAGCAGGACACATGCTTGTCGGCGGCTGTTCCCGTCCTTGTCCAGAAAATTCAACCCTCGGGCGACGATAAATCTGCCAGAAGCTTGATTTTGATGGGTGTTTGTGTTTTTTTTTTTAACACACTTCATGGGGGAAGAGATGATATACCGCGGTTCATCGGAGGCAGTTTCTTTTGTGAGGCAACTTTTCAAGACATCACTTTGTTAAACAAACAGTTAGAATCCCAGCCATGGGCCATCTATTCACATGCTTACGTAAGGGATGGGCCTACATAAGCGCATAATCTTAAATTCTGTGTTTTATAACACTGGATTCTACTTTATACCAAACAGAGAATGAATAGCATGATAAGGATGAAGGGAGAAAAAAAAAGAGGTAGAAAAACCTCGATAAATAAATAGAAACATGCAACGCCTGGATTCCGAGGTAAATTAACTTATTTTCTATGTTGAGTAATTCTGTAAAAAAAAAAAAAAAGACAAAAACATGAATTTAGTGACATTACAATTGTAAAATAATTCAATCCGATGTGAGACAAATCAAACTAAATCAACTTGTATTCCCAAACACAAAAGTACATTGCATCTCTCCAGAACTTCCCAAGAGAGGAAATAAATAACATTTGGAAAAAATCTTATTAAAAGTCAAAGGAATCTATGCATTATGAAAAAAAAAAGCATGAATAAATAAAAAAAGAATAAGAAAGAAGGAAAGAGTAAGACACTAATTGTTGCTGGGAATCAAATATGAGTAATTATTTAGAGTATTTATAGTATGTGACTAGAAAAATAGCAATAAATTTGATAATAATCTTTATTAAGTAACCATCCCGTGTGGGAATAATGCAAACCCGGAGACGACGCGACCCCTGGAGACCGTCTGAAGGTCTCAGACCTCGCCGGCTGTGAAAGGCAGCAGCTCCGGTTCGCAGTGCAGACTCTTACGCAACAATCACAGCTCCAAAAGAGCTCTGGTCATTTTTTTTTTTTTTTTTACATTTTTTTTATTCTGTGATTCTACAGTAACCAACAGAGCAAGTAGGAGTTTTTTTAAATTTTTTTTATTTATGTTTTTTTTTTTTTTTTTGGCTTCAGTCTACTTAATGTTAGGAGGCTGTACAGTGACGTGCAAACATCATGGTGATGCAAAAAAATGCTTATCTATGATTGTCTGCAACAATGGAAGCACAAACACACACACACAATATTTTGTGTGCAGTAATTTTTTTTTTTTTTTTTTCACACAACATTACAACACACAGAATTCTGGTACACCCTTTACAATAAAAATCTTTCCTCCTCATATTCTACAAGCATATATTTCCAAGCATGAACAATGCATGGAAATTAGACGTAGCAAAATTGATATTTTGATATTTTAAACCTACATTTGTTTCTACTACAGATATTACGCAAACTTGACATCGGTATTTGCCGCTGCCTCTAAATGAGGTTAAAACCTGCAATGAAAATTGATATAACGTGATGAAATTTGATTACTCTGTGCAAGTCGACAGGTAAAATTGGTTAGTATAGACCGCAGCAGCGTCTCATCGTGGCCAATTGATTTCCAAGAGATGTGAAAATTGATTTTTAGGTTGTACACATCAATGCTGGTTCAAGCGTTCTATTAATAGCAATTTAAATGCATATTTTTATTTATCAAAACATTTTTGCCGAGGCTGGTTCAAGATGGTACCATGTGACTGGTTTTAGCAAAAACAAGGCATTGTTAAAGAAGCAGAGCTAACGCTTATAGAAGCTCATACATGATTGAAATATATCAAGATATAGACCAATATTGGACGGTATAATTTTATGCAAAACTTTTCAATATTTTTTAATCTCCTATTATTATTAAAATTCCCATTTTTGAGTTCTTGCTGTTAACTTATCCAAAAGTTTACCCTCAATTTAATTTTCTAGAGACTTAAATATTGCACAAGTGTTCTTTAGCAGATTAGCAAGATGTTCAACATTCAATATGTTCACACATTTCACAAAATATACGGACTACTTTCAAAAGAGGTATGCTTAATTACACACACACACACACATACACACACACACTTACACAGATTTGCACACACCTGTCCTCAAGACACAAATCACCAGGTAAGCTTTTTGTTTCTCAATCAAGATTTCCCTTGTGATAAATTACAATCTGGGCAATATTGGAAAGCTCACACACCAGCTGGCACACACACACACACAAATACACACAATGTATTCGCGACGAGGGGGACAAGACCCAATTAACTTTATTACCGGCATTATAAAGACAGGAAAAACATGCAACCCCAAGTGACCACACACACACACACACACACACACACAGGAGCAAACAGTAAAGCAATCTGGCCCAGTTTCCATAAGCAATTTTGCAACTAAAGAGTGGTCGCTGACACATGGCAAAACTTTATTATATGGTCCTAATTTGATGAGTTAGGTGTAATCCAAAATTACAAAATAGACCAAAAAAAAAAAAAAAAAACACAAAAAATAAACAAATAGCAATGGTTCGGGAAAGTTGGGAGACAATGGTAAGAAATAGAATATCTAAATTGTATTGGAAAAATTCATTTTTTAAAAATTACCCCAAAAATAAATAAATAAATAAAACATCATTTCTTTCACCCCTAAATTAATTTATCATTAAAATTTACATCATATTGTGTAAAAATTGTTATGCCACCAAGTGCATTGCAAGCTACCTAATAAGGAGTTGCAAAATGACTGAAAATTAAAAAGAAACAACTTTTTCTGTACCTGAATGGTTTAAGATGGTTAAGAAAGACACAGAAAATACAATTAAATATTCCTGGAAAAAAATGATTAGAATGTATTAAAGTAAAGATGAATTTACACAAGCAGTAACTTTCATATCACGCTCATGTAAACATCAGAATGACTAACGAGAAAAAACAAAAAAAAAAGAAGAGCTGACCAAGTCAACTTGTTAACCGGAAAACAAAATAAAACTCCAGCAGTGTCACGAACTGCGGTTTTTCCTTTTAAAAAATGATGAGGAGGAGAAATATCGCTCAGTCAGCCTTTCATTTTGAACTCACAGAACGGTCGAAGCCCGTTCAACTCGCCGTCGACTTCACTCCGCTTCGACCGATCGAATCCCGGAGGTTCCGTCTTTGACGCCACATCGCCGTCCACCTGAGAGGAGAAGTAAACCTGCACGAACCTCAAAGTCCTGAAAGTTCTGTGGGAACGCGTCTTCCTCTGGGCTTCTACCCGTGGGCCGATGGCGCCGGAGGCTACTCGCCCTCGGACTTCGCGGCGCCCGAGGCTAAGAAGGGTCAGCGGGTCATGGAGTTCACGTGCACAAGCGACCCGACGATGCTTTGGTCGGGAAAGAACGGGAGCGCCAACATTCTCCTACATCAGGGGTCGGCAAGCCGTAACACCCAAAGAGCCGTTTGGACCCGGTTTCCTCGGAAAAGAAAACACTGGGAGCCGCGATTACTTTTTGACGTCTAAAGTAAAGGTACCATTGAATATATTGCTTTTTATTACCTTTACACTTTGTATAAACAAGTGTGTTGCTTCTGAAATTCACAAAGTATTACGGAGAAAATTTTAATTTATTTATGGAATTAACTCATTTTGAGCTTTGGGCTTTCAGAGCGTGTAGCGGAGCCTTGACCTGAATTTTAAAAATAAATTGTAAAAAAAAAAAACTGTGTCAGTAAACAATGAAAAATAAATATTTGCAAAATATCTTCATAAATATCTATTTTACCTGGTTTATGGGACTTCTGCTCCTGAACTTCTGCGCACAGCATCTGCAAATCGGGACTTTACTGGAAAAATAATAAATATAATTTTATTTAATATTTCAAGTTATTTATTTAATATTTCAACTGCTAACAGTTAAGACAATCCATATTTCATTATATTTCTTATTCTTCCTCCTTTCTACTATTATCTATTACTGTTATATTTTTTACTTGAAACTTTGCACAACAATTTCCTTCGGCATTAATAAAGTTGTTTTCATCTCATCTCAAGATCACAATAATCTTCCAACTTAGAACTAAAAGTTAAAAAAAGGAATTAACACAAATGAAATACACTTCAATAAAATAATTATCATTTATTTTCCCAAGCCACTCGGCGCCGCAGGGTAAAGATGGAAGAGGTTCCCGACCCCTGACCTTCACCGTTAGTAAGTCTTCTCTTGGACGGCGGAGCTGGAGAGTTGCAAGCAATGTGACCAAGAGACCTTTGCTGATGGAGCTCTTCCTTCTCGGACCAACCGACCTCACCTTGGTTGATGCTGCCTCGCTCCACTCAGGAGCCCAAGGCAGTTGTCCCTTCGGCGACAACTGCCGAAAAAAAAAAATAAAGGGAACACTTAAAAAACACATCCTAGATTTAAATGAATGAAATATTCTTATGAAATACTTTGCTCTTTACACAGTTGAATGTGCCGACGACAAAATCACACCAAAACGATCGATGGAAATCAATTGTATCAACCCATGGAGGTCTGGATTAGGAATCACACTCAAAATTAAAGTGTAAAAACAAACTCCAGGCTGATCCAACTTTGATGTAATGTCCTTAAAACAAGTCACAATGAATCTGTGTTGCTTCCTGAGTGGACACTATGATTTCACACAAGTGGGATTGACTTGGAGTTACATTGTGTTGTTCAAGTGTTCCCTTTATTTTTTTGAGCCGTATACATATTCCATCTTGCCTGCTTCGGTCCATCCTGCTCACAGAGTTGTGGAGGCCAGAAGGCGTGGGCGCTGCCAGGGATGCTCACACTGAAGTCCTTGGTCTTGGTCTGCATTGACCCGGCAACCAAAGCGCCATTGGTTGGCTACTTTTAGCGTTGCCTCATCTTGGAATTCAGGGTGCGGCAGGTCAAAAGGTTTTTGCCGGGTTCCTCAGGAAACCAGACGTTGAACCGTGCTGGCAGATGAACCTGTGGCGGGAAGGCGTGGGCCGGCTCCTCGCCGCTGTGGTGAGGAAGCTTCACGGTGTTTCTTCAAATGTTCTCGCAGACCTGATCGGATCTGTCCTTCTCACTCATGTAGTCGTAGGTACAGGACTGTCTCAGAAAAGACAATTTATCATATTGTGATAAAGTTCTTTATCTTCTGTAATGCAATTACAAAAACAAAAATGTCATCCATTCTGGATTCATTACAAATCAGTTGAAATATTGCAAGCTTTTTATTATTTTAATATTGCTGATTTTGGCTTACATCTTAAAAAAATGCAAAAATCCTATTTCATAATATTAGAATATCATGAAAAAGTAATTATTGTTTTGTCAAAATAAATAACAAAAATAGATTAACGTTGTTTATAAATTTGTCGTTTTAAAATGATGATTTTATTTTAAAAGATTGCATCAAAAATGCAAATCCTGTCTTTATCATTTAACAGACTTTATTTGGGCTTACAGGACCGTCTTGGAAAATTAGAATAGTGTGATAAAGTTCTTTATCTTCTCTAATGCAATTACAAAAACAAAAATGTCATCCATTCTGGATTCATTACAAATCAACTGAAATATTGCAAGCTTTTTATTATTTTAATATTGCTGATTATGGCTTACATCTTTAAGAAAACGCAAAAATCCAAACTCAAAATACTAGAATATCATGGAAAAATAGTTTTTGTTGTGTAAAAAAATAAAAAAATTAAATAGATTAATGTTATTCATAAATTTGTCTTTTTAAATGATGATTTTATTTTGATAGATTGCATCAAAAATGCAAATACTTTATTATATTACAGGCTTTATTTTGGCTTACAGGACTGTCTCAGAAAATTAGAATATTGTGATAAAGTTCTCTTGTCTTTTGTAATGCATTTCCAAAAACAAAAATGTCCTACATTCTGGATTCATTTTTTTGAATTTTTTAATATTGCTGATTATGGCTTACATCTTAAAAAAACGCATAATCCTATCTCTAAATATTAGAATATCATGAAAAAGTTGTTGTTTTTTTTTTTTTTGTCAAAAACAATTCAATAAAATAGATTAATGTTATTCATAAATTTGTCTTTTTAAAATGATCATTTTATTTTCATGGATTGCATCAAAAATGCAAATACTTTATTATTTTAGAGGCTTTACTTTGGCTTATTATTTTGTCTCAGAAAATAAGAATATTGTGATAAAGTTCTTTATCTTCTGGAATGCAATTAAAAAAAAAAACAAAAATTACTTTTTCATGATATTCTAATATTTTGAGATAGGATTTTTGAGTTTTCTTAAGATGTAAGCCATAATCAGCAATATCAAAATAATAAAAGGCCTGCAATATTTCATTTGATTTGTAACGAATCCAGAATACATGACATTTTTGTTTTTGTAATTGCATTACAGAAGATAAAGAACGTTCTAACTCTTGTTCTTCCACCTGGCTGGTTGTCTCACTCGTCATCCTGGAATCTGGAAACGGTGATCTGGGTTTTTGCTGCTTTCACATTGGTGACGAACAAGCCTCTGATTTTCCTGCAGAATCGATATTCTAATCCCACCTCTGACACCGGCGCCGTCGGCTTCGGGTTTAGATCTCGGCGAAATGATGAGGCCGGAGGATCGCTGAGTCGGCCTTTTATTTTAAAAACACAGAGCCAAACCCGTCAATATAAAATTAACGTAAAAGAGTAACAAATTCCATGTACGTCCTTCAAAGGGCTTTGCTAAGATAAATAAAACTGACTGGTATTGATACATGTTGTCGTTGTTGTCATAAAAAGCTTCGGTAGCGAGTGAGAGTAAGTAATAGAATTATATAGGCTAAATAATTCATGAGAAATTCTACTGAACAGCCAAAAACTGCCTTTACCTTTCATTTTATTTTTTTCTGATACGTTTTGTTTTAGAAACATTGGAAACAACATTTATTTACATGACATGATGGGATGTGGTGGCTTCTCCCAGCTCATCTACTTCAACTTATTTTACTGCATTGCTGACCCACAATAAAAAAAAAATATCTAAAATTAATTAAAAAAAATTAATATTATAGTAAATAAAAATGAAATAAAATAACGACTACTGGTACATAGATAATCAAGTAATTAAATCAGGCTTCTGTGCAAAAATATTGCAAAAATATTGAGTTTTTTAATATTGAGTTGATTTTAATTACTTCTATCTGAGTAACGGATAAATAATTTCCTTACAATTGTCTTTTTTAATCGGTATATCACGGACTACAGCTGTTATGGATCTCAATAACATTTATTAATTGTTTATCAGACTCTGTGTGTGTGTGTGTGTGTGTGTGTGTATGTGTGTGTGTGTGTAAATGTGTCTGTTTGTGTCTTTAAGCCTACTTAAAGTCTAACTACTCATTTCACATTTATCTTCATGCAAACTCATTTTGGGCAAAAGACTAAAAACAATTTAATCATAAAAAAATATTTTTTGTTGTTTTAAACATGAAATTCTTAGTCATGCTGCATAGCTCTTGTAAATTTCCTTTTCTTACATTTCTGCATTTTGCATTATGTTAAAACGTCCATCACAAAAATGCATGTAAAATCTTAACAATTAAAGCTTGACAAAGATACATGATTTGAATTATACATAAAGATGCTCTAAAAAGTTGAACTAACTAACATTTAGATATGAAATAATGACACATACTTTCAATTCTTCTTGAATCACGATCTTAAAAAAATTGGACTCGGTTTTGTTGATGGATGGAAAATTAAATATATAAATATCTAGCAAAATTAAATATAAAGTTTGTGATCTGGAAATATGTGTGTGTCAAAATCTTGGCGCCTTTTGGTTTTTTTTTTTTTAAGTGTTTGTTAAGGAGATACATTTGTCGGCATTTGTTGAGAAGCAGGTCACCATCGTATTTACTCCAACATTTTAAAAATAAATTTCAACCCAAAACCTTAGACCTTTTGGTGCGAGGACGTAACTTTATGTTTGCAGCTGTTGTTAGAGTTATGGAAATTTGTTAATAAAGTAATGGTGGCATCCAATTTATTTGGAAAAAATAAATGGGCACGTCTTATTGGCTGATTTAAACACGCCGTCGATCAGCTGCATCAAATACGTCACCAATCTGTGTTTTAGGCTGAATATATCGAAAATGTACTTTTGAGCAGACTGGCGAGCTCTCGAATTCTGAAAAACCTCGCTTTTGGTGTCCGATTTGACTTTGTGGCAGTTAAAAGTTTGACTTTTTGTTGAATTATTTAAAACACGGGTCTGAACGTGCAGATGAATTAACCCAAAATGACTTTTTCTTGTATCAGCAACCAGGATCTTTGGCAAACCAAGTCCAGAAAAAAATTATTTAAAAAAAAAAAAAAAAATTTTAACTGGTTAAACGGGTGAAAGGTGTTTGTCAAAGTGTTGATAGTTACAGTTTAAAAAAAATACTCAAATAAATAGAGCCTATTTTTTGCGTGCGAGAATAAGTGTTTGGGTTCTCGGTAAAATAACTCTTGTTTTTGGAGCTATTTTTTGGTACGGCTTCTGAACGTCTTTCACAGCATCTTCTGATCCACAACAGTAACACGACTGTTATTTGTTTCCATTGAAGGTTTGACCCTCTGCTGATTGGTTCTCCGACGACCGCAGAGTCCATCTTCTTTTTTTTGAAAATTATCGAAGGCTCGGTCTGACCCTCAAAGCTTCCATCTCCGGATGGAGCGGCGTCTCCAAGACAGGTGGTAAAGGCCGTGAAAATTACAAGGTTGTTTGATCCGTGCGGCGTGGATTTAGTTCTCCTATCTTGGCTCTGAGATCTTTTCCTGTCCGTCTGTATCTTATCTGTCGTGACACGCTTTGATTTAGTTCCGCTCAACTCACAGTGAGAGACCGACGCTTGAAACTGACGCTGGTTTTTCAATGCAAATCTCTCTTCAGAGCTACATGGATGGAGCAGGCTGATCTCTACACTTTTTTAACCATAATAATACTAATAATCTGACCCATATTGTTAATTGTTATTTTTTATTATTATTATTATTATTATTGTTACCATTATTATTATTATTATTATTGTTGTTGTTGTTGTTATTATGATTATTATTATTATTATTATTATTGTTGTTATCAGTGTTATTATTATCAATATTAATATTGTTGTTATTGCTTTAATAATAACAATAATAATAATAACAATAATAGTAATAATAATAATAATAATACGTATTATGATGTATATAATGTATAATGCATTATAATGTTATTATTATTATTATTATTATTATTATTATTATTACTATTATTGTTGTTGTTGGTATCAGTGTTATTATTATCAATATTAATATTGTTGTTATTCCTTTAATAATAACAATAATAATAATAACAATAATAGTAATAATTATAATAATAATAATAATAATAATAATAATAATACGTATTATGATGTATATAATGTATAATGTATTATAATGTTATTACTATTATTATTATTATTATTGTTGTCGTTGTTGTTATTATTATTATTATTATTATTTTGATTGTTGTTGTTATTATTATTATCATTATTATCATTATTAATTAATATTTTTTATTATTAACCCTTATTAAGTCTGAGGCTATCAGACTTTTTAATTCCTCTCCCACCAACCAGGGAATCTCAAAATCTTAAGCCCAAAAAAAAAAAAAAAAAAAAAAAATCTTACCCACTTACTGTAAATTGTAACAATTTATCTGTATATATATTCATAACTGTGCAATATTTTATTTCATAACAGCTGCATGTGCAATATTTTTTCATAATCTTGTGCACTCCTTATCTTTCACTTGTTACTTAAGACACTTTATAGTTTATTTCACTTGTTACTTAAAACACTTTATAGTTTAATTGTATTTCTTATCCCCCCCACCCTTTTTTTTTTCTTTTTTAACTGTTCAATAATGTTCAAATATTTATTATTGTTATGATTATTATGTTTACTTGTAGCTCTACCACTATCCCATCATCACATAAACGTGCATAACCCAGTGATTTTCACCAAGTTAGTCGATGTCGACGCCGAATAGCTTCACAAAATGAATGTAATGTTAAAAATGTTTTTTGCTACTGCTGTGTCACATTTCTAAACGTTCATTTTTGGGTAGATTTTATTATTCGGGGAATCAAAGCTTCCATGGCTTTTGGTCAAATTCCCTGTCAATACTCGCATGATACAGTTAAGCAATTTTTAATAAAGGGATTTTCTTAGATTTGTATTTTACGAGAGTGAGTGCAGTAACATGATTCCTCTTAACAGAAATGACGCTCTTGAATTTCTTTTTTGCAGGTTTTTTTTTTTTTTTTTTTTTTTGTGCATCAACCTCAGTGAACCAACAGGCCTTTCAGACGGAGAGAAAACTCTCCAAACCGTGCACAGTCTGATGTAAATCTAGCCCACAACAAACCGGTTTTCAGCCCAACTGCAGAAAAGTGATGGCAGTGGATGAATAATGATGATGAGCACAATTCTATTACATCTTTTCCAGTCAAATACCCAAATGAATATCTCTGCAGGATTCACATAAACTTATAACTAATATTAATTCAAAATTCTGCTCCTCAACAAGACCGCTACTTGCTTTTATTACTTACGCCACCAATGGCAGGCACATTATTTTCTATTTCCAAGGACAGCAAGTCAAAGTTAAGTCCAAAATGCAATGGTAATGTATTCGTATGATGGTGATAGAAAATCCAAAAACCAAAATATCTAAGCAATGACGCCTCTCAGTCGTTGTCTGACTGTTTATAAAACAGTCTGGTAAATATTGCATTTAAGTTTACCGTTTAAGACACAGGCCAAAGTAAAAATAGAAGCAAGAAGTCATAATATTTAAAAAAAAAGCATTCAAGGTGGACCAGCACTTGTTAGTTCATGTGTTTCAGAAAAGATATCTTGGATTTGATAAAGCGAAGCGCGTTGAGCTTCAAGTTCCTGAGAATCCACAATGTTACGCTACGCACTCTATTTATTTTTATTTAAAAACAAACCTGTAAATTTCACTGTTCCTGCAGTTGAAAAAAAAAATCTCAATTCTTGATTCCTATGTGGATGTGCGCACCCACCGCCACCACCAACCAAAACAACAACAATAATAATTTTTTCATTCAGAAATAACAATAATAACTGGCACACTAGTAAATGTGATTGTGATTCGGGCCTATTTGTCCCTTTTTGAGCTCCGAGGGAAACTCAAGGGCAGAAGCCTGGAGAGAAAGTCGTTAGATGGGACGAAAACGGGTTTAAATTCTGGAAATGTGGCCGTTGCGGTGCCTGGCCAATCAGATAATGTAACAGAACATGTCACTCATTCTGGAATCTGCCTCCGAGAAGAGGGTTTAATTCCCCCGTCGGCGATTTCGAGCGTCACATGGTGTGTGTGTGTGTGCATGAGCGAGTGTTTTCAACTGGATTGAGACTTCGGATGTTTCTGCTGCTCCGTCGGTGTTTTTCATCGTGACTCCACGAAACCAGAAACGCTAATTTTCGGTTGTTTTCTCGGATGTAAAACATCTAAAATCCACAGATAATTCAAAAAGGCTTTTAAGCGATTGTGGTTTTCTCATTTCCCGCCTCATCGTAAGTCATAGCATCAATATTACTATTTAAACTATTGCAATGCACTAAACATAGACGCTTACAGATCAATAAATAAATACAAAAATGACCGGATGACTAAATAAACATTTGGCCCTCGATGTTGTGGATCCATCAAGCAGATCATCGGATGCTTTTACAACACGGTTAAAAAAAAGCTACTGTAATGAAAATAATATAAACAAAACTTCCAAGACCTCCAACTGCCATTAGTGAGAATAAAACCATGTTCATTCAATCAGACGAGTTATGGTTTTTAAGATTTAAATAACTAAAATTATGTAGCTCCTTCTTTCTCAATGATGTCCATGAGAACCAACTCAACATGTTTTCTAAGGTTTAAACACAAACATTTAAATTTTTAAAACATCTAAATCCAGCTTTTCCTCTACTCACCTTCCAATATAACTTCCCTGGTCACTTCAAGTGTATTTAAATTTATTGATATCTTTTGAATTTGAACATTTAATCAGACTGTCAGAGGACAAAACAAATCCAAATAAAAATCAGAAGAAAAATATATATAAATATGAGCAACAAAACGTATACTTCTTCTTCTATCTCTCTCTTGGCAGACTGACCCAAAATAAATCATTAAAATCTCCGCAGTCAGTTGAACTAAAGCCATGTTATTTGATTCTCTGCCTAATGAAACTTCAGTATCAGTTCAACTGTAACCTACTGTGAAGAGTGAGAAATTAACAGAAAAATTAACAGAAAAATACACTTCATTTTGCTTTTCTACATATATATATATATATATATATATATTCATTTATTTATTTATTTATTTTTTAAAATTTTAACAGATTTTTTTTCTCTTCCAAACAGCCATTTATTTTATTTTTTTGACATTTAACATGCATTTGAACCTTTATATTGTTGTTTATATGATGATTTGCATTTGCATAGCCTTGATTGTATTGGGGAAAAAAAAAAAAAAAAAAAATCCAGCTTTAAATCCAATTCTCACTTTGTATGGAATATTAACCAGTAGTGGATTATCTTTTATTTTACCTCTTTCCGCAGATTTTTGTTTGTTGTGTTCATCTCTTCACGCAACGCCGTGTCCAACTCTTGAAAAGCCACAAACTGAAGATCCAACCTGCAAAAAAATGCCTGCTGCAGAGCCTGACGGATGGCTGGAGCAAACATGAAGAATGTCAGTGGAATCAAATATTAATAGTTCCCTCTCTTTGCACACATTTGTAGCTTTTTTTATTTTTTATATTATCTTTCTCACCCTCAGGCCCCATTATAGTCTCCTAATGTGCCTTTTTTTAACGTTTAAACATTAAAAAAAACACGACATAATCACTATAAAAGTGCAATACGTGTTGTTGTACACACAAAAAAATCATTTCAAATAGACCACAAAATATTTGAATCCAATAATTAGTTAGAAACAAAATAAGTGATGTTTCTCATTTTGCAATTTTCTTTTATCCTCAAAATAGGGGCTTCTTATTCGTTAAACTGCTTATAAATTACAAGTCAACAAGAAGCTCCACATTTTATGTAAATGCTCTCTGGGTTCATTTATATATTACCACATTTTTTCCTGTATAAATATGAACTGCGCAAATGAAGTTAATCAAATAATGGGCTGTGATATGTCACAATAACTTGCTAATTGAAAGCATTTGCATAATTATTGCTGTCACTTGATTCGAAATGATGCGGGTTAATTGCAATAATGGGTTGCGATTCATCATAATAAACTATTAACTTTTATTTTGAAGGGAGAGATTAACAAGAATACTTGAACTCTTACTCGTGGCGGCTTGAAAATCGCTGTTTTTTTCTTTTTAACCCAACATCAAGCAAATCATGCTGGGGTTTTGAGTGGATGTAATGACTGCTTGCTGATGTTTCCAGTCGTCTTCTGTCAGTCATGTCAACGCGAGCCGTCCTGAAAGCCCTCCTTTCGTGGCCTTTTCACCGCTCCATTCAGGGATTAAGGACAATATCCATCCCTTCGAGGTGTATCCTATGATGGCTGTCCTGAGGGGATCCTGATGTGAAGCTTGGAGTTGTCTTGTAATAACAATCACGGGTCTTTACCGATCCACTTAAATAATGCCTATTTTTATTTTTATTTCATTTTATATATTTGTTTATTAATTCTTTTTTTTTATATATTTTGTCATGTATTTATTTATGTATTTATTTTATTTATTAATGTATTTGTTTATTTTATTTATTTATTGCTCTTTATTTTTCCCAATCTAGTTATATTGTTTGTTTGTTTTTTTCTCTTGTTTTTTGCTCCATTCGGGGATTACAGACAATATCCATCCCTTCAAGGTGAATCCTATTTAATTTGACATATATATATATATATATATATTTTTATATTTATTTATTCATTCATTTTATTTATTGCTATTTATTTTCCCCACTCTATTTATATATATATATATTTTCTCTTGCTTTTTGCTCCATTCGGGGATTACAGACAATATCCATCCCTTCAAGGTGTATCCTATTTAATTTGACATATATATTTATATATATATTTATATATTTATTTACTTATTCATTTTATTTATTGCTATTTATTTTTGCCACGCTATTTATATTGTTGTTTTGTTCTAGTTGTGTATTTTTCACTCTCACTGATGATGCCATGTATTTATCTGCTATCTATTTATTTGTGGATTTTTTTGTCTTGCTATCTTCTGTCTTCTTATATATATTTATATTCATATTTGTTTCCCTTTTTCTTGTGTGTGTGTGTGTTTTTTTTTTAACGTAACTGTTAACTGTTTCCACAATGGGGGATCAATAAATTTTATCTTATCTAAACTTCTCAAGTTAGCTTAGCTTAGCTTTAATTTAATTTAATATAATTTTTTTTTTTTTTTTTACATTTATTTATTTATTCATCTATTTTATTTAATTTAATTTTATTTATTGCTATTTATTTTTCCCACTCTATTGATATTGTTTTTGTTTTGCTTTTTGCTCCATTCAGGCATTACGGACAATATCCATCCCTTCAAGGTGTATCCTATGATAGATCTTCCTAATAATGATCATGGGTCTTTACTGATCCACCTAAATTACGCCTATTTTTATTTTTATTTACCTATATAATTTTATGTATTTATTATTATTTTTTTTGATATTTATTTATTTTATTTATTTATTTTTATTTTTGCCACTCTATTTATATTGTTGTTTTGTTCTAGTTGTGTATTTTTCACCCTCACTGATGATGCCGTGTATTTATCTGCTATTTATTTATTTGTGAATTTCTTCTGTCTCGCTTTTTATCTTCTTATTTATATTCATATTTATCTCCTCGCTGCATCTTTGCAATCATCGTTTTACACCCCGGCCTCGGCGTCGTCCCCTATGTTTGCAAAGATGGTCTTTGCAGGATGATGGTATTTGAAACCGATTGTAATTTTGTGATTGTAATTGTAATTTTTTTGAAAATTAAGCTCATCACTCTGTCATGCAAGAATTATTTGATTTCATTTGGACGCAACTACTTTTTATCCGTGACGGAAACCTGGATAGTGTCTCTGCTAATATTTATTGAATGCATTTTCAGGCATTCCAACTCCTGGACAAACTTACTTGACGAGAAAGAAATTTGCGTAAAGTTGCGTAATTTTTAGCGGGTTAATCTCTATCGCTTTAGTGTCACACACACCTGCAAAAACACACATGATAAACCTGTCGTCGGATGCGCCCGGTTTTGCGTATGTATGTTTTTTTTTTTTTTATGTTTTTTACCCGGATGTGTACATTTGGAATTTTGACAAGACAGCAAACCTTGTGAATGGTGAAGTTTTATTCAAGTCGCTCGAGATTGATAGAAAGAGAGAGAATGAAAGAGAGAAAGAGAGAAAGAAAGAAAGAAAGAAAGAAGGGAGAGGGTGCCACTGTACAGAAGAGCTCCTGTGAAATTCACACAAAAAATATTGTTTTTTAACTCTTTATCTTTTATAATTCTCCAGGATGATGTATTCCAGAATGAATTTACAAGTGATGTATACAGGTGTCATTTCTAAATATATTCAAAATAGTTCCTTAAAAGTCTTTGAGGAAGTTATTAGTTAAAAAAAAAAAAAAAAAAAAGGAAAAAAAATGGAAAAAAAAAAAAAAAAAAACTAACAGCAAAAGCAGAAAAAAAAAAAAAAAGTCTTGTATCTTTGGAGAGATAGCAGACTAAAAGTAGAAGATTGTTTTTTTTTTTTTTTTTTTTTTTTTTGGTTTTTGTTTGTTTATATCTTCTTTACAGCTGAAGTCCTGACTAGACATGAAGGGGAGAAAAAGAGAAGCAGAGCTGGTGATTCAATAATTCTCACCTGCTATTAAAGGAAGAGCAAGGATGTCCCGCTGTGCCAAAACAAGCCCTGACCGCCGATCTGTTACCCCGTCGTCTGAAACCGCGGCCTGATAACGGCCTGTTCGCCAATCCTTAAGGTGCGCTAAGGTCGGGCCCTTGCCCCCCCCCACCCCCCCAAACAGCAGCAGCATCTTCATTGTGTTAAACATCGATAATTCTTTTTTTTTTTTTTTTTTTTTTTTTTTTCTCTCTCACATATGTATATACTCACACCTGGTTACAAATAAATTAGTGATTATAACATCATAACGTAAAAAAAAAAAAAAAAAAAAAAAAAAAAAAAAAAAAAAAAGGCCCAACAAAATTAAAAGAAAAAAAAAACATTTAAAGTTGTTACATCTGGGGTTGCATGCCATCACCTCATTTATCATTTAATGTAATTAAAATACATTATTGTTTGCCATTTAAAAGAGCAGGGTTGTCATCACAAGGGTGTGAATGTGTTGATGTGGTTGTTCCAACATAAAACATCAGTTTATATGAAATTCTAAGTAGAAAGAATAAAACTAATCGCCATGAGTTCGTAAAATGAGAGGGTGCAGTTTGATATATATATATATATTTTTTTTTTCTTTAACATGTGAATATTGTTCAGCGTGTTTCAGCAGCAAGTGGAGATAAACATGATAATAACAAATATGCATTTTAAGATGCAAAAAAAGGGGAAATACATGTTGCTTTTCAGTCAACAGCGGGGAAGCTGATTGGGAGGCAAGGAAAAGGTCACTGTATTATTCCAAGAGTACAAAAAGATATGATTCTGTAGAGCTTCAATTGGAACATAGTGGCTATTATCCAGTCAATGGCAATAAAGAAAAAAAAAAAAAGAGAGAAAAAAACAAGGAAAGAAATAAAAAAGAAATGAAACAAATGGAAACATGAAGAGCAAAAAGATTTGCTCCCTCCTTCGCTTCTTCTCACTTTTGCACGAGCTGAACTGGAAGACCTTGGACTGGTAAACATTAAAAAGGAGGATAAAATTCCGCTTTGCTGCCGCTTGAAATGTTTGTGTTGTTTTTTTTTTTTTTTTTTTCTCAGTTTTATTTACTTTTTTGTTTTTTCTACAAAAAAAAAAAAAAAAAAAAAAAAAAAAAGAACCGACGCCTGTTCTGTCGCTACGGCGGCTAAGCTCCTCCCCCCCCCCCCCAAAATGCACAAAATCATCCTGAGGTATTTCATCGGATACAATTTGGCTTTTGAATCCCAATCAAGTCCAGCAAATCAATCCGTCAGATGAGGCGATTTCTTCCCTTTTTTTTTTTTTTTTTTTTTTTTTTTTTTGTTTGTTTGTTTTTGGTTTTTCCTGTACAACAAAACGCACAACCTGGTGCTACATGAAAAGGAAAAAAAAAATAATAATAATAAATTGGAAATCAAATTTTCCGGTAAAGACTTATCCAAGGTCTGCCATGCACACAGAAGATTTACCCCCCCAAAAAAAAAAAAAAAAAAATGGATAAATAACTGATGAAAACACAAGACCCCACTCGGCGCCACCTTTCGCTGTCTCGCCCGCCAACCCGACCCTCCCCGACGCTCGAAGGTAAGCAAAGTGTTACCTCGGTCGATCGCGTTTTAACCGCCGACCGATCGGTTCAAAAAAGATGGAAACGTCTGACGAAGCGTCGTGAAAAAAAAAAGGGAGGGAGGATGGAGGAGGAAGGAGTTTGAGTTAATACCCTGTTTCTTAGTGGAGGTCGAAGGACGAGATCAACTCGTCCCTGTCGGATCTGATGACACGTCAATGGAAACACATTTCATCCCCCGCCCGCCGGTGGTTTTTTTTTTTTCTTTATTTTCTTTTTTTTTTTTTCTCTCTTCCATAATTCTTCCTCTTTTTACAGCAGCAGCTGCTCAGCATGAGACTGATTTACTAAGGTCAAGGATCAAAGAATCGATTGTACAAGTATCCGTTTACCAAATCTGGCAAGACACAAATCCTTTTTAAAAATACAAGTAAAATATGTTTCTGAGTCTTCTGTTTTTTTTTTTTTTTTCTTTTCTTCAACACAGAAAAAAAAAAAATGAACACATGCAAAATAATCTACCACTCTTGTTGGTATTCTTCAGAAAGCTTGGCTTTTTTAAAAGCAATCGTGGGAAAGAGATTTTTAAAACTAATTGCTATTGTGCTACCAAATAAGCAAACACTAAAATCCTACATAGGGGACCTGCAAATCAGAATCCCTTATAAATCTTATAGTTTAATAGAATAAAAAAAGCAATAGTTTGCAAGTATCTTTATGTGCAGTGCCACAAATTAAATGCCCATCATTTCTCCAGGTGTCCCTGTTTATCTGTCATTTAGTTTGCCACGCTGGCTTTCTTTCTTTGTGTATATATATGTGTGTGTGTGTGTGTGTGTGTGTGTGTGTGTGAGTCCGTAAACAATATCTTTTGCCGGCTTCTACATTACTCTGAACATGTCATATCCATAAGCTGAACACACACAACCAAATTGCAGCTCCGAACGTGAGATCGTCCTCACTGTGCCGTTTCGCCGTTATTCTCCCGTCTCCTTCCCACGTCTCGGCGTTTCGGTGGCCATTTTCGTCGGTCGGACGAAGAGTGTGCGGTCGTAAACCTCCGCAGATGACACCAATGTCGGGCTACGATTTCAAAACGACCTATCCGGTTGCCCGCTTCCCCTCGGCCGGTGAGGCTCAGTCTTCAGGTGGAAAAAAAATAGTCAAAGAGAAAAGACGCGAATAGCTTCTATCCTCTCCGTCATTCCGTTCATCCACAAAAAAAAAAAAAAAAAAAAAAAAAAAAAAGGAAAATAAATCCGCCGCGACAGCATCCCTCGCACATTTCAGTCACAAAATAAACTCCCTTTTACCCGACTGCGTGTGGAGGAGTTCTAATATTACAGTAACTGCGAGCTGGATCTTTTTCGGACCGTAACGTTTCCCCCTTTTTTTCGGAGGGGAATCGATTATTCTCCTCACCTTCGGACCGGAAAAACCTCATGACCGAGCGCCAGCGAGGCGGCCGACTCGTTTGTACATGGCAGAAAATGGACAGAAAAGATGATATCGTCTGCGAAGACAGAAGTACTCATACCGCCAAACCCCGGTGGGCACGAGTTCATTTGGACTACAATGTCAAAGAGAAAAGTGTGGCTATGGCATCTCTTAGTGAATAACATATTTGATAAATTATAATACAAACCCAGAGAGGAGTAAAGAGGAGAATTTTTTTTTTTTTTTTTTTTTTTTTTTTTTTTTCTTATTTCAACTAAACATCTGACTCCAAACTGGGTATTTTCTTATACACCCGTCTATTGCTGAACTGGGCTGAGTTTAGGACACCGCGTGAGGTTGGGTACGCACTAGTCTTATTGGTTGAGTAAGGCATTACATGCTCTTTATTGTACATGTCATTAACTATCCGCCCGTCCCGTGAGCAATATGAGGTGGTGGATTTAACAGAAGACCGGAGATTGTTCGCATCGTTGCGCGTTTTGATCGGGGCCGCTCCAAGGATCGCCGCCGGCGAGGCCACCGCCAACTGTTTGTAAATATCAGAGGAACTACGCCCGTGGACCAGTCTGCTGCTGGTGTCGTCCCTCAGCGAGTGACTGAGGAAAGGGTTTTCCGAGCCATGGGTCGGGTACAGGGACTTGCTCCTCTTGCTTTCCTCCAGGTTGTGGTTGAACAGCATCGATTTTGATCCTGTACCAAAGTGTCTGCCGGAGTAGGGGCGCATACTGAACAGGTTCGCGTAGTGCGAATCGGACGCGGAGTCCAGAAAACGATCCTTCTCCTTGAGACTGACGCTGCGGGCCGGCCTGCCCAGGTCAACATCCTTTGGCTTTTCTAGCATAATGTTGTCAAAGGAGTGCTGACGACTGAGCCTCAAGCGGTTCCTCTTCTGGACATGCGGTCCGTCTGTCTGAGGCCAATACAGACCAAACATGTCGTCCGCTTGCTGCTGCTGCTGCTGCTGCTGCTGTTGGTGCTGCTGCTGCTGCTGCTGCTGCTGCTGCTGCTGGTGGTGGTGCAGGGACGGACTGACCAGGGAGTCGGCGAGAAGCTGGTCCTCACTTATGTCGTAAAGGTTGGCCGTGTGGAGGCAAGCTTCGCATCGATTATAAGGTGAGCGCGTAGCAGAAGCCGGCACGGGTCCGCCGGAGGTGTAGGCCCCTCCCGGCGGGTAGCTAGCGGTCACTTTCGACAAACAAGAGCGGCAGTGTGTCTGTTTGTACCGGTCGATGGACTCGTGCGGGGAAAGGTTTTTCTCTTTCAGGTTATAGTGTTTGGGGTAAGTGGAATCCGGCAAAAGATCGGAATCCGGGTGATGCAAGGGCGAGGAGTTGAGGTGGATGATGGGTTGTTCGCACTTTCTGTAGTTGTCGCTGTGGTCGGAGTAGATTTCCGGGTAATCCAAATCGTCGGCGGCGAGACCGCGGCTCTCGCGGTAGTGGACGGGGTCCGAGTGCAAACTCAACTCCCGGTCCGAGTCGATGGTGTAGATTTTCTCTCCTCCCCCTCTTCCCCCGATTTGGTTGGTTCCGCCGGTGACCTGCTTAGATTTTAAGTAGGACAGCTCTACCTCACTGCAATCCCTTGGGTATTTTGACGTCACCGATCTTTTTTTTAAGTTGTCCTTGGGTTTCAGGTGCTTGTTGTTTTCTGGGTCCTTGTAAGAAGCCGCCCTGCTGGAGCAGTCGGAGATGTCGGAGTGGGCGGCGTCCTCGGGGAGGTAGCGCTGCGTCTTCATCGACATTCGCGGGTCGGGCATCAGCATGTCGGGCATCGGCGCCGGTCCAGGCGGCGCCGAGCGGAGCGTGTCCACCGACTTCTTCCACAGGGTGCGCGGCGGTTTGGTGTTGGTCTGAACCGCGTCGGCGCTCACCGCCACCTCCACCGTGTTGGGATTAGCGTCGTTCAGGGTCAGGGGATGCTGACCTCCCTGGAAGATGTAGTTGTTGAGGTGGTCTTTGTGGCGATTGGTAAGATAAGCCTGCAAGTCGCCGGCGTCCCCGTAAATCATATCTTTGGGAGCGTAGCTTCGGTTGTCGGCGTAAATGAAGTTGCCCTTCTCCGCCATCATGTCCATGATCATGGGTCCCGCCGAGTGCATGAACTCACGTTTGGGGGAGTTCATGTGGGATCCGCCCAGGTTTGAGATGTTTGTCATGTGTTTGGCTGACTTGATGAGCTTCAGCATTTTGTCCTGGGGGCTAAAGTCCAAATCTGTCTTTTTCTTCATGTCAATGTGGACTCCGTGGATGCAACTCCAGATTCCCTGCACGGCAACGGAGGGATGAACGATGGGATGAAATGCAAGGGGAGAGGATGAGCGTAAGATAAGATAATGAGGGAGGTTTAATTGAACATGAGGTGGGAGTGGGTGGGAAAGAAAGAAACAAATATAATTATTATTACTCAACTATTCCAGCCAAGCATTTTTGCAAAGTTTGTTGGCTTGGAACTCATTAAACTGCCATGGACTCGGCAAGACGGCGTTTCCTACTTTTGCGGACTTTTATCAATTCTATCATGACCGACTTGCTTTCGGGGTCTCCAAAAGATGGTTGTTGAGTTAAAATATCACATCTCATTCTTGCCATTTCAAATGTTTTAACCGCAAGCTTCCAGATATGAGTTCAAAGTGTGGTCAAAGCACAGGCTCAATTTTTTTAATTTTTTTTTATTTATTTTTTTAACATCTTGGCAATCAACGGTAAGTATCATAACTAATGGTCCAGCGCTCCCTTAAAATGATAAATGAAACTCTAATGATGGCCTCTGAAGACATCAGCAGAGCTCTATTTCTTTTTTATTTAAAAGTTAGTTATTTAGTCATATTGCAACTCTTTCAATGTGTTGAGTGAATTCCTGCTTTGATGTTGTTGGATAAAAAGCTGTAATGTGTATCTGATAGACAACCGTAAAAGTGTGTTATAATGCTAAATAAGAACAAATAACATTCAGACTTTGAAAGAAATTGACAATTTCATTCAGAATTTTTATGTGAAACCTTTTTTTGACCTTCTCAACTGACCTTCTCAACAGGACGGTGTAAATTTCCTAAATCAACATGCAGTTAAACATAAATATAAAAAATCTAGTATATAACTACCACAACATAAGTGTTATTGTGGCACAAAAAAAAAAAAAAAAAAAAAAAAGCCTGCGTCTTTCCTACCACTGTTTCAATGTGTGTAATATTCTCTCTAGAACAGTAATCAAGTCAAAAACAAACAAATAAACAAAAAAGAACAAGATAAATAAAAATGTAGAGCTTATAAACAGCAGATAGACCACTGATCCTATAATTTGAATATTACATATCTATGTAAATAGACAAAATGTAGTAAAAATTGTCATGTAAATTACAATTTTCCAGTTGTAAATGTAAATTCCACTGCATTTTTTAACCCTTTGTTTATCTGCCTTTTATTTACTTCCCAAAAAAACATCCCAAAGGGGTGATTTAGGTTTTGCTGCTGCGATTTCACCCCAAAACCTGTTGGAAACATCTAATTTTTTTTGCAAAGCTGCAACCATCTATCTTTCTCTGATGCATCCCCTACACACACACACACACACACACACACACTCTCACACACACCATCTTGTTTCTCTCAGTATCTCCTTTGTGGGTGAACGTTTCCTGCTCTAAACTTGCTGACAAAAAAATAAAATCAAGTTATGTGAGTTGGGCTATATTTCATCAGTTAACTGTCGTGAACAGGCTTCGAGTTCTGGCTTAAATGATCAAACTGAATAATAATAATAATAATAATAATAATATCTCGTGTGCACCGTCTTAAAAAAAAAAAAAAAAAAAAAATTAAGCAGTGAAACTTTTACAAACTGTTTAAAAGACAAATTGTACCATGCAAATAATGTACCCAGTTTACCTCCTGCTATAATCCACCACTACTTCAATACATAAAAATACTGACTTACTAAACCCTGATAAAACTGATCACGTTTCACCAAAAAGCACTTAGCAGCCGTTACTCAGCATATCAAACAAGTTAAAGTTAAAAGTTCTATCTAAGCACATCTCATATCTCTATGCGAGGCTTGGATGGTCGATGCTTGGAAGATTTATAGATCCGAAGACCAAAGTGAGAAGAACTCTGCTGGGCTTGAACTAAAATTAACATTTCTAGTAAGTTTACCTTTCAACACCACTCACAAATGGATGTCATTAAACATTTCGATCGATACAACACGTGCCCGGATGGATAGATGATGTTAATTGTTCGTCCAGAACGGACTATCACACCTTAAAATGGATGAATTTAACTATGAAATTGGACATCGATTGCAAACAGAAATCCCGTCCTTACCCGGCTGATGGTGAAAAGAAGGCCCGGCTTGCCGGAGCAGACTCCGGTGAAGCAGTATCTCAGCCTCCAGTAGAAGAGATGCTCGGAGACAAACGTTATGAGGGACAGCCCCATGGCCGTGGCCAGCATGTAGAAGACCCCTGCCATGTTGTCCACATCCAGCTGACTGGACATCACCTCATTCTTCTCATTATGGCAAATTCCTGTGAGCCATTGAGCTTCAAGTTCTTCCATTTCACCTGAGAGCAACAAACACAAGTGACTTGATTGCTGTTCATGGTTCAAAAGTCTCTCCATTCAATCATCTTTAAAAAAAAGCTGCATCCTGGCGAAAACACCGGCTATCACTCTATCACTTCACTGATCTGAAAACATCTTCCATAAGGAGCTCAACTACAGAACAGGGTTCCTCAAAAAGTCCTCCTGCCTTGCTTTCTTCTCTCAAAAATCCAGTATAGCTAATCATCAGGAATATTAAAATGATATATATTTTCTTTTAATATTGAATATATATCTATATATATATATGTATACATATGTAAAATCTCTATATAATATATATATATATATATATATATATATATATATATATATATATATTTCTCCACTAATATATATGTATATATAAAATCTCTATATATAATAATATAAATAAACATATATAAATATATATAAATATATATACATATTCATCCACCAATATGTGTATATATATATATATATATATATATATATATATATATATATATATATTTTTTTTTTTTTTTTAATTTTTTTTTTTTTTTTTTTTTTTTACATAATAGATGGTGTTGCTTTGATGGACACAATCCATCTTTATGATGGGGGGAAAAAAAAATATGAATGAATACCAATGAATCCTTTATCTCAATATTTGAGGGTGCTTAAAAAAGAAAAAAAAAAAATCAGTCAAAGGACATTTTAAAAAATGTCCACCTTATATGAACTCTTCCAAAATGCAAAATCTTTCTCTTTTAAGGTCATTAACCAGATATGCTTTATGCTCAAGTTGCAAAAACAAGGGTAAGGTCTTCTAATTAGAGTAGAGCAATGCAGGAAAAGAATAAAGTACAAAAAAAAAAATATATAAATATATATATATTTTCAAATGAAACGCATCACTTTGAACGTCATACTGAGGGGGGGGGGGGTTGAAAAACACTGTGTCTCAGTACACAGATCAATAGACAATTTAGTGACTATTTGACAAAGTGCTATGAGACGGAGTAAAAAGCGAGCGAGACACTATCTCATCCCTAAGTGTTGTTCCCTCCCTTTCTGCTTCCTGTGTGACATTTGGTGCGTGGCTAATCCAATCTGTGTCATCCAGGCCTTCGTAGCAGAAGCTGCTAGTGGAGAAAGACAAATATCACAGCGCCGATCAGCGAGACGTCTTGAGGGTGGAGACTCATCCAGATAACTTTAACCCTTAAGGACACTTGAGAAGACTTTGCCACCTGTTGGAACGGCGAGTCGCCTCAGAACACATCTTCAAAATGACATTATGACACACACATACACAAACACACACACACACACACACACACAAATGGCTGCTGGTGAGTGTTCAGATAAGAGCGGTTCTCTACATAGCAACAGATATATTGTTTTGTTTGGTTTAAAATTGAGGGAAAGCAGCAGGAGCTGGACGTTTCTTCTGACTTTTTTTTTTGGTCACAAATCAAAAGACGTAAGAAGCAACTGCACATCACATAAAGACAAAAATCAAGTTGCTTGATTGATTTTCTTCTTTCTTTCGAACCTCCTACCGATATCCAATCGCCACCGATCACGTCATGTGGGTCGAATTAGCAATGAGGTTTATCAACGATGTCATTGCTTTATTTCGGGTCTTCGTGATTAAACGAAACTTCGCCGGGCTGCGACAATATACTTAAACTACCGAAGCCTGAATTGAGAATTTATTGATTAAGCAACCAGTCGGTAGACGGTATAGACTCCCTGCAATACATGTATTATAATAACAAGAACTAATGTTAGACAGCGACACATATCATGTCAGGTTGGCTATTTATTTAACACCACATTTGATGAACTCGACTGCATCAATAAGATTTTTTGAAATCTGACTTTACAATGCGTTCCAAGGTATTTTTTTCAGTTTGTTTTATGTATCAGTGTGTGTTTCGTTATCACGCTGCAGCTTTTTCCCCCCTCACACACACGCTTTTCTCCATCCATCCACTTACCAGCTGACTATCTGCGGTCCATTGAGAGTTGTGTCTGCCGCGCTTGCCAAGTGAAATATATTAGTATTTACCCTCAGTGATTCAGCCGTGGTCTCCTCGGAGGTAGACCATATCACTTTCATGAAAAACACAATTTGATCGTTTAGTTCGACATTTGTCAAAACGGTGACCAGTGAAGATTTTGGCCTCAAACAGTGAGTCGGAGGTGAACGTCTAGAGTTCACGCTTATCTACATGGTGACACGTGCTTGGCTTATAAAGTCGTGAGAAGAAAGTTGCAAAACCTGACTGGATGCCACTTATCATGCTATTGCTATCAAAATCAGTGAGATGGCGGCTCGATAGCATTTGACATCAGGGAACATGAGAACGCCGATAATTACGCTGTTATTCATCACCTTTTATTTTAATTTCACCCCGATAATGATTGCACGTTTTTGACACTCAACCTCATCTAGCCTTCTCCACGCGGCTGGAGGACATTTCTCTTCCTGAACTCCTCAAGATCTCGCATTAGTGCACGGATTCGCGGTGACGTTAGCTGTCGTTGCGTCTGCAGGTGGATCACATGATGTCATATTTTGCTTTCTGACAGCAGGTGTAAAAGTGGATTGGTTTTTATCACGAGGGCTTTATCATCCTTCCAGGACTTCTTGGTTACTTTGGTGTAATTATCTAATCTGTCCCCGGGTTATGCAAAGTAAGGAACGTGTTTGGAGCGCTGGAGAAATATTGAATACTGGACATGGATACTGCTGAACAAACAGACAAACAGATAATCAACACACAAATAAAGAAACAAATAAATACATAAAAAAGATTGCCGTATATTGGAAAATATATTGTTTTTCTTTAGCCAAAAAAATTGAAAAAAAATAAAAAATAAATAAAATAAATGAATTAATCGAATAAATAATTTATTTATTTTTTTTGTTTTGTTTTTTGTTTTTTTTTGCATATCAAAAAATCCTTCCAGGACTTCTTGGTTACTTCGGTGTAATTATCTAATCTGTCCCCGGGTTATGCAAAGTAAGGAACGTGTTTGGAGCGCCGGAGAAATATTGAATACTGCACATGGATACTGCTGAACAAACAGACAAACAGATGATCAACACACAAATAAAGAAACAAATACATAAAAAAATGCCGTATATTGGAAAATATATTGTTTTTCTTTAGCAAGAAAAATTGAAAAAAAATCAATAAAATAAATTAATTAATCGAATAAATTAATTGTTTTTTTTTGTTTTTTTTTTTGCATATCAAAAAATTTAACTACAATGAAAAAAAAAAAAAAAAGAAGAGAGAAAAGCCACTCCAGATCCAGGGTGAGTTTGGTCAAAATTTTCTTCTTCTAACCCTTTATAATTTCTCCTCACTGATATTTGTGGATGTTTTATATTTTAAAGTCTATCTTTTGCAGACCCAGCTACCATTTGGCGAGAGATAGATATTGAACTCTATCAATCGCCAGTCGATCGTAGAGTCGCGGACGCGTGAGGCCGAACAAACCCTCACGTTCGCTCCAATTTAGGATTTTTAATCCTAAAGTCACCACATGTTTTTCGGCAGATAACACTCAAACTATAAAACCGCTCCTCTGTTGTAATCATAGTTTTGTGCTGAATCAGTTCATCCAGTTAATCATGTGTGTAGCGTCAAATACCAGTGGGTTATTGTCCTGCAACGACGAGAGATATTTAAAACGAAAAATAAATTGTCCCGCATCTGCACAGCCATGTGTTCCCAGACGGTGTGTTTTCTCGTTCTGTCTGTTCATCTGTTTGTTCCGCACCTTCTGTCCAAACACATCTTTTTTCCGTCTCCTCTGCGCTCGTTCCCTCCGCCCACTTCCTGTCTTTCCCAGCATGTGGCATCTGCACAGGAATACCTGCTCCTTTATTTTATTTTATTTCCCGTCTTTAACATCGCCGTTTTCCTGTCTTTTTTTATTAGTTTGTCCGTCCATTTCTTTCATTCCTCCTTTTTCCCGCCATTTTTTTTTTTGTCTTTGCTAAAATCGGCACTCATCTCACCTGTCCATTTCAATTTGTCCCCTTTTTTTTTTTTATAAATATTTTTATAGAATCTGTTTATACAAGCTGGGGGAAAAAAAAATGACGACATTCATAACAAAAAAAAACAAACAAAAAAGGCTGTTTTTTTTAAATCCCTCCACCCATTTAAAAGATGATTTGCCTTCCGTGTGTCGCACCGTTACTGTA